>NC_091863.1:20966776-21278858 GCF_037783145.1 Equus przewalskii
CCACCCATATCAGGAAAGAAGTGAGCGTGGAAAACTACCACCTTTTCAGAAAATAAACTTTACCACCAAAACTACCAGAAAGGCCATCAAAAATAACCTAGGCATTCTCAAAATCCTTGTATACGTCAGTAACTACAAGAAACCCCAAACTTTTCAGTTGTTTCCCATCACCAGGAACCCATCCCATATGTTCTCCAATTTTCAACACCCTTTTACTCCTGTCCCTGGAAAATTGCATCTTTCTGGAATGTTCTCACTCTAACTGAAAGCACACATTCCACCAAGGACACTGCTCCCCCCAGGAAGTCTTCTCGAGTGTTTGTTCTCTTACCATTGTGCCTAGAAGTAGGATCAATGACTTCCTTGTTTCTTATAGCCACTCCCAGGCAATTATACTCTTACTTCCTATCTCTGGAGATTTCAACTTTAAAGGTAAAGACCATTGACATCTCACTTGCTATTCCTCCTTGATGCAGGCATACATACACCTCCAGACCCCCTCCCTCATTATTTAACACATTTAGCTGCTGGCTCACTCTTATGCTCTCAAAACTACTTCTTTCATAATTCCTGATGATCTCTATTTCCAAGTAAATGGATGGACTTGACTTTCTCTCTTGTTAGCATGAATTTGCAGTGGTCCTGGTTAAGACTAACACTCCCTCTAGTGCATACAATCATCTCTTCTTATTTACTTAGGCTCATTTTTTTCTGCAGTTCTCTTAATTCCATATTATTCTTTTCCCCCACTCTATGACATCATTCCAATCACAGAGGAATATGCTATAATATCACCTAACTAGTGGCTTAATTTTTCTGTTTTTTTTTTTTATAACATATATCCTCAAAAAATTGTCTATACTTGCTGCTTATAGTTCCTTTCCTCCAATTCTTTCTTGGTTTTGTGCCAAATGGGATTTTTGGTTTCTATAATAAAAACTTATTTTTGACAGTGTCACAAATAACCTCAATATTAGCAAATTTATTGGCCAATTCTCAATTCTTAAATTACTAGACTTATCAGCAGCATTTGACACTGTTTTTGATACCCTACTTTCTCAAACACCCGCTTCACTTCAAGGACATCTCTTACTCCTACATTCTCCCCCTACCCTCTGCCTCTTTTAGTTGCCTTTATGAATTCTTTCTTATCTTCCTATCCTGTGGTGATGGAGTGTCTAAGCGCTCAGTCTTTTGATTACTTCTGTCTCTGTGCTAGGTGATCTCAAACAGACACAGGCTGATAACTTTCAAATGCATATATGCCCTGAATGTCAGACTCATTTATTTAACTACCACTTGACATCTGAATTTGAATGTCTAATAGGCATTTCAAAGTTAATAGGTTAAAAACTGAATTCCCTGCCCACCCCCACTTGGCAAACCTGTTCTTCCAAGAGTCTTGTCATTTCTCTCAGAATAGAAACAAAACTGTTACCCTGACCTACAAGGTTCTACATGATCTGGTCCTCTGAGACTCCCTTGACATTATAATCTACTAGTCTCCCTTCACTCACTCTATTCTAGCCAACTGGCCATCCTGCTAATTGCAAAAATATGAGAAAGAAAAAACAGTCCCTGACATCCAGGTACTGGGCTGACACTCAATATGAGGTCTCAATGCTATTATAAAAGCTTTCCAGATGCCAACAATTAGGCCTCAGTATTATGAAAACTGGTCTGATGCTCACAGCTAGGCCGTGTTGTTTCCCTGATGATTTCAATGACACTATACAAAGTACCAGGAATGTTATTAGTTGAATAAAGGGATTAAATGAATTAATAAATTAAATATATTAAAAATAAAGTCACATAATTAGGATTTTTTCACCCTATATATGGCATAGTTGAAGCATATGGATTGTCCAAATTGGGATAAGCTGAACCAGACATGCCTGAGCATGTTTAGAGTAAATTTCTGCTAATAATGACTATCTACTTCATTTGGCTTACATTAATTTCTTCTAACTTAATCTTTTAAAATACCCTCTTCTTTGATTATTTCACCTTTTAGAAGTACCTAGCTAACCACTCATTTGATTCTGTTTTTATGAGAATAAGAGGACTTGACTTTGCTCTTAGAATATGTTTCTTGTGTGAGTTTGGTTCTCGCTTGAATTTAGCATCTGTCTAAAAGAACAAAAGAGTTAAGTGTGGTTTGGACAAGCAGAGGTAATTTTTCTCTCAATATGGTTCCTTCATTCATCCCAGTTTAAATCGTTGGCTGCTATTAGCTACTTAGTTGTCGAGATAGTTTTGGATAAAGACTGAATATGGGGCTGCACAGTGATTTTGTTGATAGATTGAATTGAATTGAATCTTTGTTTCTCTCAGGGCTGTCACATTAGCCTGGTCCCCTGTGTATTTAATGTGACTTTCCAAACTTCTTCTTTAGGGATACATGTAGGAAAACAGTGAAGGATTTGACCAATATTTACCCTTCGAGGAGACCGCCGTCTAGGGGAGTGTAAGGTGGCATCCTAATAAATGTGTTTTTGCTAATAAATTGTCTAGAATTCCTATTTTTAAAATATACGAAAATGTACTGAAGACATATTTTAACTCATGAAGGCTAATTTATCTACTTAAATGTTAAATACTCACAGTATTACAACAATGAATATTAGTTAAATCACAATGAATATTAATTAAATATTCACATTATATCACAAAATATGTCTTACTAGGCCTGGGTATGAAGAAAGCAAATGTATAATATTCATTAACTAAGCTACAATTATAATTTGTGAAAGTAATTTTTAAAAATATTTAAATAATCTGTTGGCAGAATGAGTTATTGCAATGGAGAAATATTTGTATTTGTTTTTATTTAATTCATACTTTGTAAAGATACATCATGGCTATAAGTACAGAATATCTATAACTACTTTTTTTAAAACATCACATTCAGGAAAAAAATGTGCCTTTATTTGCCTGTATCTAAAAGTGGCTACGTTGTGGGTTTGCTTGTAGAATATATACTGTGAAGTACAGAATTTCTTATTTGTATTTTTTATTAAAGAGATATAGCGAAAAATGTATATCTTGGACTTATCAATTAATGGCTCTGTAGCTAAGATTTCCATCTCTGTTGGATTCTCTAAAATACCCTACAGAGTCCCCTTTGCAACCCCTAGGAATAGCTACTTTTTTACTCTTAGGAGAAGAGAGGTGGCATGATTGTTTACAATTTTTTAAAAGTATCTCAACCTGATAAAGGACATATATGAAATATTTACAGCTAACATCACCCTTAGTCATGCTATATTGAACACTTTCTTACTAAATTCAGAAAAAGGACAAGAATATGTGCTCTTGCCACTTTTAGTAAATGTTGCATTGGAAGTCACAGCAAGTTAAATAAGGCAAGAAAATGAAATAAAAGCCATAACACTTGTCAAATAATAATCAAAACTGTCTTTATTCACATACAACATGATTGTCTACATATAGCATCCTAAGGAATCTAAAAAATCCTATTCTAGTCAATAAGCAGATTTTTACCCACCTAATAAGCAGGATACCAAATTCATATGCAAATATCAACTGTATTTATATATGAAAGAAAAAACTTGGGAAATAAAAGTAAAGAACCATTCTATTTAAAATGGCATAACAATTTAAATATTGAGAGTAAATTTAACAAAGGATATATCACTCCTCTACACTGCTGAGATAAATTAAAGAAAAGCTAAATAAATGGAGAGCCTTACTAAGTTCATATATTTGAATGCTCAATATTGCTAAGATGCCTTCTCTCTCTAAATTGATCTATAGGTGTAGCGCAATCGCCATCAATATTTCAGTGGGTTTTATGGAAGTACGGAAATACAGAGGGCCTAGAAGAGCCAAAACAATTTTGAAAAGAAAAAGTCAAAGTTGCAAGACTTATACAACATGATTTCAAGAATTACTATGAAGTTTTAGCAGTTAAGGCAGTGTGGTATTTATATAAGGTTATACAATTATATCAATGGGACAAAATCAAGAGTCCAGAAATAGACCTACACATATATGATGAATTGATTTTGACAAAGTGTCAAAGCAATTCAATAGGGAAAGAAAAATCTGTTCAACAAATGGTGATCCAACAACTGGCTATCCATCAGGAAAACAAGAGCCTCAACCGCTACTCACACACAAAAATTAATTCAAGACGAATCATAAAGAGGTAAAAGCTAAAACCATAAAGCTTCTAAAATAAAAACCAAAAAAATTACTGTAATCTTGATAAAGATTATAGACAGACAATAAATGCACTAAACACAAAAGAAAAATTAGCAAATTGGACTTTGTCATAAGTAAAATCTTCTGCTCATCAAAAGACCATTAAGAAAATAGAAAGGCAAGACGCAAATTAGAAGAAAATATTTGCAATACATATATCTCACAACAACCTTGTATCCAGAATATATTAAGAATTCTTATAACTCAAAAGTCTGTTTTGTGAACACTCTTCACAAAATATATAAAAAATTTTTTTAAGTAATAAGGCAATTTCCTTACCTGAATCATTGAAGAAACATTCTGAAAATGAAGCATGCTAATCTCCTAAACCCAATCAGAAATACTTGGGAATAAATACATGAAAGTAAAACATACTAAAAAATAACCAGCCAAAAGACAACAATAAAACAATAAAAACAACACGTTCTTTAAAACAAAAAGCATTATTTTATCAATAAGTATTATTTTGTATGGACTACTAAGACATTTCTCTTATTTCCTTCCAAAGAACATTTGGGACAGGAGAAGTTTCAGTTCAAATATAGTTACAATGTCATCAAGAACTATTCTCTTGTCACCCTCCTTTCCTCTGGTCCCTTGACGCTCACTTTACCAGTCGCCCATCCAGAAGATGATCTGGCGATTTACTTTTATCCTTAAACATCAATTTTCACACTTGACATTTTGAGGTTGGAACTTTCGGGGAAAAATTCCTTAGGAAATAATATCAAAGTGTAGATAAGATAATTTTATCTAACTTCATCACATTTGACATTGACTCTCAAATATAGAATATATGAATTTAATTACCAAAATTTGTGATTCTTAACACACACAATTGAAACAAGGGCCATATAGGTACTTAATGAAAATATTTCTAAGACTTTTTAAAAATTATAAATTTCAAATATTAGATAATATTTGGATGCCTACGTTCAATATGCAATGTCTTAAAACTGTTATTAATAAGGTGGTATTTAAAACATTTTCACATTATTGGTATAGTAATAAAAGATTGCATATAATGAAGGGAACAAGATTATATATGTTAAGCAGTTATTCATATTTCCATATCTATAAATTTATGACTGAATGTAAAAGGACTAAAGTAGGAAATGAAGGTGTCACAGTGTTGTGGGCACTGTCAACTGCTTAAATAAACATACTTTCTTTCAGAACAAAGTCCATCACTGAGGAGAAATTGCCAGTACTATAATTCAAATTAAGGAGGACAGGAACAATAGGGACAAAGAAAAGGGAAGGTTTAAATAAAAGTTAAGGAGTGGAACAGAGGAGGCAGAGCTCAGAATATATGAAGCAGGATTTATTGTTAATTGATGAAAACAATAGAAGAGCAATTCTAGAATAATGAAATTAGAAAAACTATCCTGGCCAGTTTACTCTGTTAAAAGCACAGGAAAACAAATTTGATTTAAAAATATCAAACAGTAAAATGGATACTGGTCAAAACTCAGTACAAAATTATCATATGAAAAAGGATAATGAAGAACATAATAATGTTGTATAGATGCTTCAGGAAGAACAGAAATGTAGGCCCACAAACTAGATTTTTATAAAGCAATTATATTTCAACCTAAAATTATTTTTCTAGCTCTATTCATATACAACTGACATATAACATTATGTAAGTTTAAGGTGTACAATGTGATATGATACACGTACATATTGTGAAATGTTTACCATAATAAGGTTAGTTAACACATCCATCACCATACATGATCACCAGTTTTTTGTGTGCGGTGAAAACATTTAAGAGTTGCTGTCTTAACAACAGTCAAGTATTGTTAACTATAGTCACCATGATGTACATTAGATCTCCAGAACTAACAGGAAGCTACAAACTAATAGGACTGTAACAGAAAGTTTGTACCTTTTCACCAACATCTCCTCATTTCCCCTATCTCCTAGGCCCTGGCATCCATCATTCTATACTCTGTTTTCGTGAGTTCAGCTCTTTTTAGATTCCACATATAAATGAGATCATACAGTAGTTTCTCTTTCTCTGACTTATTTCACTTACCATAATGCCCTCAAGGTCCACCCATTTTGTTGCAAATAACAAGACTTTCTTCTTTTGTATGGCTGAATAATATTCCATTGTATATGTACACAATGCTTTCTTTATTCATTCACCTGTCCATGGACATTTAGGTTGTTTCCATATCTTGGCTATTGTGAATAATGCTGCATTGAATGTGGGGGTGCAGATATCTCTTTGAGATAGTGATTTCATTTTCTTTAAGCATATACACTCAGAAGTGGGACTGCTGGGTCATATGGTAGTTCTATTTTAAATTTTTTGAGGAATCTCCACACTATTTTCCATAGTGGCTGCACCAATTTACATTCCCACCAACAGTGCATAAACGTTCCCTTTTCGCCACATCTTCACCAACACCTGTTGTCTTTTGTCTTTTTCATGATAGTCATTCTAATAGGTCCAAGGTGATAGCTCATTGTGGTTTTGATTTGTATTTCCCTGATGATTAGTGATGTTGAGTATCTTTTTCATGTGCCTGTTGGCCGTTTGTATGTCTTCTTTGCAAAAATGTCTATTCAGGTCCTCTACTCATTTTTTTAATTGGATTATTCTTTTGCTCTTGATTTGTATGAGTTCTTCATATATTTTTAAAATTAACCCCTTATCATACAGATAGTTTGCAAAGATTTTCTCCCATCCCATGGGTTGCCTTTTCATTTTGTTGATTATTTCTATTGCTGTGTAGCAGTTTTTAGTTTGATGTAGTCCCACTTGTTTCTTTTTCTTTTTTTGCTTCTTTTGGTGTCATATCCAAAACATTGTTGCCAAGACCAATGTCAAGGAGATTTTACTCTATATTTTTTTCTAGGAGTTTTATGGTTTCAGGTCTTTGGATATGCCTGCTCCATACATCTTGTTCCCTCTTGGCAGGAGTGAGGGGAGTCTTTTTTTTTGTTTTTTTTTTTGAGGAAGATTAGCCCTGAGCTAACATCTGCTGCCAATCCTCCTCTTTTTGCTGAGAAGGACTGCCCCTGAGCTAACGTCCATGCCCATCTTCCTCTACTTTATATGTGGGACGCCTACCATGCATACCACAGCATGGCTTGCCAAGTGGTGCCAAGTTCGCACCCGGGATCTGAAGCAGCAAACCCCAGTCCACCAAAGCGGAATGTGCGAACTTTAACTACTGCACCACCGGGCCGGCCCAAGGGGATTCTCAAGATTGTAGGCCTTCTCCCCAACTTGCAGAGCCGGAATGGGTGCTGACAGCTTTCCCTTTGCTTTCTGTTGGGTAATGCTGAATGCTCAAGTTTACGTGCTTTCTCCCAATCCCACCAAGTTGAGCTAGCTTTCTGTATGTGTTCACTAGCCACCTGCAAAGGCTGACTCTCACTGCCTTCAAGGATGCATAAAGGGAGCTGGCCATGAAGCAGGGCTGTGTGTGGGTGAGGCACAAGGAGCCATGGGGGTGCACCTGAGCCACTGGGGTGATCTGAAGTCTAGGCATCTCCAGTGGCTTGTGGACCACCTTCTTGACTGAATCTGAGAAGCAGTTAGTAGGATCTGTATCCTTTGATGCCCTCTGAGAGCTCTGGCTGCTCATCTCCCAGCTGTTCCCTGCTCCCTAGTATTCTGGATGGGGTGAGAAAGAAGTGGGCCTCTTTGGCAGCATTCTGCACAGCTGGGGAAGCCAGGTGCTCACTCACACACTCTCGCTTTCTTCCATGAGAGAAGTCAATGGCTGAGACTGGATTCTCTTGGCACTGAGCTATGGCACCTTGGGGTAGGGGTGACATAGATGAAGTGATACTGTCCCTCTCACTTTCTTCAATGCATCCAATTTTGGATGGTTTTTTTTGTCCAATGATATGCTAGAACTTCTGCTGGATTACTGGACTTCCACAAAGGCACCCCTAGCTGTGGGTGATTGTAAAAATTGGTGTTCTTTGTGGGGAAGACAATAGAAAACTCCTATTCTGCTATTTTTATGTTGTCACTCTCCTAAAATTATTTAAGGTAGTGGTAGGAGTTATTAAAAAACAACACAAATTAGAATTAGAGGAACTCAGTGATGAGGTGACTGGATAAAAGAAAGCAGCAAGACTCAGAAAAGAATTATAAATAAAGCAAAAATACTTCAGTTGTGTGAACTAAACTAGAAGGAAAAGTAAATGAACACAAGGAATACTGCCTTATGGGCAGGAGCAGATAAAAAGAAGGAACTTTTTTATCACAAGGAATTGAAGAAAGGATAAAAAATTTTTTTAAATGGTAGAAATGGAGGCTATGTGAGGAAGAATCAATATGTGTATGAGCTTCCCTTCCCCCCAAGTAAAGCAATTAAACAGAATAAATTTTTAAATCCATTATGAGAGAAAATTCCCTGAAATACAAACAAAGAAAAACTCTATATTGAAAATACATACCACATACATGGAAAAATCAACCAAAGCTATCAACACTGACATGAATTTTGGTAGAACTATTGGACCATAAGAAAAAGGAAAAAAGGGAGTGTTCAGGCAAAACTTCTAAGTCACATATGAAGGAAAGTTAATCAAGTTGTTACCACATTTTCCAACAGTGATACTTGACGCCAGAAGGCAATGAAAACGCCTATTTATCATACTTAGGTGAAGAAAAGGTTAGCTAAGAACTTTGTAACCAGCCAATAAATAATTAAGTGTCAAGGCCAGAGACAATCTTTTGAACATGCAAGAACTCAGCAAATATTTTTACCATGAGAATTTATCTAGTAATGTTCCAGAGAATAAACGTTAGACATCCCAAATGACTGGAGAGAGAGTGACTTACAGAGTGGTAGTGAGAATTAAGCATTATTACCTATAACTTAAGACCATAGGTTAGTTATAAGGTGACAATATAATATGACAAAATAACAGCTATATGTTCTGAAAATACAGATCTCAACTAAGAAAAATGGAAATAACGGGGAGAGTACATGAAAAGTAAAATAAACTTGCAGATTGCCTTATAAGCATTAAATAAAAGAAAAATGACTATTTCAAATGTGATGCTAAGAGAAAGGGAAGAGATGAGAAAGAAGCTATTATTAGCAAAAACTAATTTCATAGTTAGGAACCAATAAGTTATAGCCAAACATAGAGGAGGTGAAGGAGATAATATTTATTTAAAGGTAATCATTATTGGAAAGATCCAGAACTTCCTAAATTCCAAAAGATATGGCAGAAAAAGAGACAAACACACATATCAGTAGGCGTAAAGGGGCTGAATTCACCTTTTAAAAAATAAATGTTTTCACATTAGCTAACAATTCTAAATCCAATAATATGCCGTATACGTGAGCTAAACTTAAAACAAATAAATGATGAAAACTCAAAATATTAAAAGGATGGACATAAAAAGAACGGAGAGCTCAGGAGGTTTTCTCTAAATTTTCAGTTTCCCTTTATACATCTGGCATTCCCTAACATCATACAAGAAAACCTAAAACTTCACTAGAGTAATACATTAAGACAGTGAAAAATGCAATGATCCATTTAACACTGTCAAAATATAGTCAATAGACTTGTTTTAAGATAGCAGGCCATTTATACTTCCAGGATTACATTACTTCTAACATGGAGATATAGAATTCTTGAAATGCAGTCTTATCATTAGTGCCTTCTAGATTAACTCTCTTTTTAATGACAATAAAAGGGGCTAAATGCTATTTATTTAGATTCAAAAGCATTCTAGGGCAAACCTTTCATTATAATGACAGCACCCATTCACGCTCAGGACACCAGTTAGTAATTGCTGCACCGTCATTGGGACAGAATTAGAAAAGAGACAACTGAAAATTAGAAATATTATAGAAAGTAATAACATAATATTTAAGAAGCCTGAAGACTTTCTTTGGAAATGAATTTGCCTATCTGATATGCCTTAAACTGGAAACACATCAGTAGCATGCAAGTATTGTTGAGAAACAATAATTAATGTTTCTTTCTTAATCTTGATGTCCTGTCAATGCCATCTATCCCCAATCTTTCATCAGAATATTTTTGAGGAGGCTTAAGAATAATAAGAACCCATTCTCATCAATCTGTTTATTTTCAATTAAATCATACCATTTCCTCCAATCTCCTTCGATCAAGCAGAATGTTTCACTTGCATTATAATTATTATTTCAATCAGAGTATCTTGAAATTTTCAACATGCCTGAAGGGCTGCTCTGTTTTAATTTATATCCTATCAAGGCCTTTTGTTTTATAAAGTTCCTCATCAATGTTGTGATTTTCCTGTTCCCTGAAGTTTCCTCTTCCTCTAGGTTTAGCCTCGGTTTAACTTCACCTCCTCTGGTATCGTTTTTTTAATCTTCAGCCCCTGTGTATCCAACCAAAATGAGTCCTCTGAAAACTATTCTGTGACTCACTAGTCCTTTTCAGCAGATGGCACTGTTATTTAGGCTAAACAATTTGTCAACAGGGCAAGGTAATTATTCTCATAAGATTTTTTTCTAGAACAATAGGGTGTCTGTGTGTGTAAAATTCACATTGACTCGTGCTAAAAAAAGAAAATGAACTGAAGAAACTCCCCATGAAGCATGGCTATACCAAAATCATGAAAATCTTTAAAATTTCACAAAATACCCATGTGAACTCAACTGTTCAGTTGCTGTGTTTGTATTTTTATCTTTGCTAAAATCAAGGCTAATCTGGTGCAAGAGTTAAAAAGCAAATGCTCTTTTGCTCCTCCTAAGCTTAGATGATCAACAAATTGGCCTTATGTAATGTATGTAGTCAAATATTTTTCAAATATCTAATCTTCTATAAATGGATAAGAGGCCAGGATTCTACTGGAGTGGGAGTTGGAGAGGGGTTCAGGGTGAAGAGTTCTAATACCAAGCCAATCACTTACTAGCCAAGTGAAATTAGCCCTTTAAGGGTCAAAGTTCTACCCCTAAAATAGAAATGACAATACTGGGGCTAGCTCCGTGGCCGAGTGGTTAAGTTCGCGCACTCTGCTTCGGCAGCCCAGGGTTTCACCGGTTTGAATCCTGGGAGCGGACATGGCACTGCTCATCAAGCCATGCTGAGGCGGCATCCCACATGCCACAACTAGAAGGACCCACAACTAAAAGTACACAACTTTGTACTAGGGGGCTTTGGGAGAAAAAGGAAAAATAAAATCTTTTTTAAAAAAAGAAATAATACTGAAAATACAGTGTATAAAAATAAGAGATAATGTGCACAATTGCTATTTACCCACTAGCTCAAATAAATAAGCAAAAAAGGCAAAAACACCTGCAAGAACAAGATTAAAAGAAATATATTTTTCTTCTAACAAAGGAAGTGATTTCCACACACATTTCAATGTATGTGTCGCCACATTACATCTCTGAGCTCCACCTGTGGCCCTCTGGATTTCACTTTTGTATCTGGTAGCCGATTCCAGAGAATCTAGAACGTCATGTCATTTTTTGAACTTGCCAGGGGGATGTTATTTATGACCATATAATCCACTTTGTATGTATACTGTGATCCTCATGGAATAGTCTGAAGGACTTTGAACCATATTCTTAAAGCTTTGTTCTTGTAAACAGAAGTATCTGAGGTCTCTCCTGCCAGCTCATTGTCCAGATGCTGACAACACAGGCAGTTTACGTGTTTGCTTAAGCTACCAATAGATAGAACCTAGCACTTACTGATTTTGACTTCCCAAATTAAAAACACACACACATACATAACTGTCAAATAAAATCCTTAGTGACCAGTAGAGTATTTACTGATTTTTATTTTATTTTCAAGAAGAATATGGGGAGGGGCCTTATGATGCCACTCATGGCATTGCATTCCAACCCTCTCCCCCCTTTACTACTTCCTCCAATTACAGGTCTTAGCAAATTGGAGCATCCTGATTACAGGTGGGGTTCCTCCAGAGGGAATTCTCACATCAACTGCATTAAAAATATCTCCCTCTCTTTCAAATGCCTAGAAAAGTCTTCTCAGATTTCTTTCTTTCTTTCTTTCTTTCTTTTTTTTTTTGAGGAAGATCAGCCCTGAGCTAACCACTGCCAATCCTCCTCCTTTTGCTGAGGAAGACCAGCCCTGAGCTAACATCCATGCCCATCTTCCCCTACTTTATAGATGATCAACGTAACACTACGCTATAGCAACCAGGAAATATACCCTGGAATTATAGGTATTCCCATAGCAAAGGGTGGAGTTGGTTGGAAAGAAATGACTTGCCGAGGGAATGGGCAGTGCTGTCCTGGCTGGTGAGAAACATATTCAAAAACTGTTTCTCCTAGAGATGATGGTAAGTATTTGGTAGTTCCTAAGCAGTGGATTTCAGAGACAAGGCATGTCAGCACATCTCTGAGGAGGCCTATAATTCCTTACACATCTTATGGATTACAGAAAAGCTGGATGTAAAATAGACGAGGAGGTTGTCTATAACAGGAACATCAGGGAAGCTTGTCTGACTCAGAGTTTTGAGGTTTTGAAAAATAGACACTGTGATCCAACAGTTTAGGAACAGGACCCAAGTAGGTATGTTTTAAAAATGATCCTTAGGTGATTCTGACATAAACTTTAGCTGGGAGTTTGCAAGAGGCTGCAAAAATGCAAATCCAAGCCATAAATATGGCTGCCATCCTCTAGGTCAGGTAAGCACAAGGTCAGGGATTTTGCTACTCAGTGATATAAATATGTGTAAAGTGTATACATCAATTGATAAAATTACTTTCATAGTAGTTTAATTCATAGGAATCTGTAGTAAGAGTAACTGTCATTATTTCAGATATTACCAGGAATGCTAGAATAAAAGAGTGTAACAAACAAGCAATATTCTATGAAAAAATTACCAATGGTGTGACTGGCACTTGTATAAAACCTAAACAAATGAATGGACTCATTCTATCAAAACACAAATGGAATTCCATGATTTTTACCTTTATTTCACCTGGCCCTCAGGGTCATGTTTGGACACTACTGCTGTTCTTCACAGATGAATAGATGAAAAGAATATTTCTAAAATATAAACAGTGGTGCTTTTCTTTTTTGGTCTTTAATGGCAATGGATTTGTTCAGCAGCCTTCAGTGTCTTACAAAGAAAAGATTTCTCCATCACCCTACTATATTCATCAAAGGCAGGATTTGCCCCAATATATAAGAAGGTTTTCTACAGAAGGTGAAATACAACCATCAAATAAAAAAGTAATAAAATCTGTTCTCAAAAACCTACATTTCTAGGGGGCTGGCCCCGTGGCCGAGTGGTTAAGTTCGCGTGCTCCGCTGCGGGCGGCCCAGTGTTTCGCTGGTTCGAATCCTGGGCGCGGACATGGCACTGCTCATCAAACCACGCTGAGGCAGCGTCCCACATGCCACAACTAGAAGGACCCACAACGAAGAATATACAACTATGTACTGGGGGGCTTTGGGGAGAAAAAGGAAAAAAATAAAATCTTTAAAAAAAAAACCCCTACATTTCTTATGCTACCTTCAAACAAAAGGAACATTTTACTAGTTTCAAATATAAAAATATAACATATTCACTTTCTATGTGAATTTCAGTCTAAACCATGGCTTCTAAATCTGTGGTCCAGGGACCCCCGGCGATCCCAGGGATCTGCAAGCAAAACTATTTTCATAATAATAAGATATCGTTTGCTTCTTTTGCTCTTTTCTCTCACAAGTATTAGAGTTGAGTGGTCCAGTGGTTCTATGCCATATGATATTACAACAGATAGAGAAACATACACTAGAAATCAACTGCCTTCTATTAATCCAGGCAATTCAAAATGGTACCTTAGGAAGATTCCAAACTCACATCCTGCCACAGACACACCAAATCTACAGTTATATATGGTACAATTTTCTCTGTAAAAGACCTGAAAACTCTCTGAGTAGCTCCTTCACATTGGGCAAAGGAGAAAAAGTCCACATTGAAGCAGGTAGGAGAGGTTGAGACCCAATCTTGCCATTTACCAGGGGGTAATCCACAATAAAGAGGGAACTCACAAAGCTGGAGCTTCTCCCTGAGGAGCAAAGTGTTTGTACCCCACATGGAGCACCCCAATGTTTAAGATCTGCACCTGAGAGATGAGTTTTTAAAACCATTGGGGCTTGCCTCCACAAGACCCAAAGGGCTGTAGGGATCTGATAAATGGCCCTCAAAGGGCCCACACGCAGACTCATTGGTCCCAGGGCCCAACGTAGAAGCAGCTGTTTGAAAAGCCCCCAAACTTTATGTGAAAGAGACTCATTTTCTAATCTTAAAGTGTCACCAGAGGGGCAGGGGCCTGCTGGGATAGTCTCCATGGACAGAGGCTGGTGGGTGCCATTTTCACGCTCTCCCTCTCCCAAATCTGGCAGGTGCCGTTTTTAAAAAAATGATTTTTCTAGGGGCTGCCCTGTGGAGGAGTGGTTAAGCTTGCGTGCTCCGCTTTGGAGGCCCAGGGTTTCACTGGTTCAGATCCTGGGCGCGGACATGACACTGTTCATCAGGCCACACTGAGGTGGCATCCCATATGGCACCAGAGGTACTCACAACTAGAATATCCAACTATGTACGGGGGAGCTTTGGGGAGAAGAATTAAAAAAAAGAAGATTGGCAACGTTTGTTAGCTCAGGTGCCAATCTTTAAAAATAAAAAGAATTAAAAAAACGATTTTTCTAAATAAAACAATCTGAGATATTTAAAAGAGTTGCAGAAGTGTACAACAATGCTATACTTCTCACAAAGTTTTATTATGGAAAATATATTTTTAAAATAAATTTATATTAGTTATATCTAAATGAAATAGGTTTATTATTGTTATTTTAAAAATAATGTATGTGTTACATGCATTTTGGTTTTAATTTCTAATATAGTAAACATCAATAGGTTTGATCCATATAAACAGCTTTTGGGGATCCTTCATAATTTTTAAGAGTGTAAATGGTTCCCCTGAGACCAAAGAGTTTGAGGACTGCTGATCTAAAGAACTATTTCTGTCCTTTATTTATCTCAAAAACTTTGACATAACAATTGATATAGCTGTTCAAAGCTTTTGACCTTTTTTTAAAGAAAACAAATGTGTAATTCAATCATTTTCAGAATGTGCCTTAGAAGATCTGATCCAAGTGGAGGTAGATATTGCAGTCAGTTCAATTAACAGGAAGACTTTTGGCACCTTGCAAAGATGGGTGAAATACTGAGAAATAACACCAAGACCAAAAGAAGGGAAGCATTTCTGTCAGAGAAAAAGTGTTACATACGTTTACTTATTACCCTTAACCATTTCTTATAGCATATCACAATAACTTAATATATATTAAATATTTTTAAATCTTCATTTTTATCCTTAATAATTTTAATCTTAATATTTAAAAAAATATATAATTAACAAATAATCTCAACTCAAAAATATTTTCCCTGTTATGTGTTTCTCACTTTAGAATTATGAAGGCGTCACCAAATGACAACTACAAAACAACTTATCAAAATTATTTCACAGGTGGGGCCAGGCCCATGGCCAAGTTGGTTGGGTTCACATGCTCTGCTTTGGGGGCCCAGGGTTTCAAGGGTTCAGATCCTGGGCATGGACCTAGCACGGCTCATCAAGCCATGCTAAGGCGGTGGCCCACATAGCACAACCAGAAGGAGCTACAACTAGAATATATAACTATGTACTAGGGGGACTTTGGGGAGAAGAAGAAGAAAGAAAAGTAGATTTGGCAACAGATATTAGCTCAGGTGCCAATTTAAAAAAAATATTTCATAGGATAGACAAAGAAAATACATCTGGTGTTAAAGAATTGTTATATATCTTTCTTTCTTTTAAAAAGAATTCTTTGGGAAAGCTCCAGAATAAAGCTAATTTTTACCAGCAAGCTCTGACAAGACGTCTAAATCTTGTGCTGAAATTGCTGGTTCAGGCTTGGACTAGTTCTGAGAAAAATCTGCCAATCAAGCTAAATTGTGTGGTGGCTTGTCAATCCTTGTCCACAAGCAATTAGAAGAAAATGACCTACAGCATTTCCATTTGTACAGAGAGAATTTAAAGGCCTATCTCAAAAGGTGGAAGGCTATTTCATTAAGCCATTGCTGACAGAGAAAGAAGACCCTCTTGATGGGAGTTCAGCCCATAAATAACATTGTCCTGGCAACAAACAGTAGTAATTGTGCCATGGAACTAAAAAGGAATTAGGCCAGACATACTAACTATAAAGCAACAGGCCCACATTACAACAATTTGCTTTACTTGCTTTCGTGCCTTTTTTCTTAAAATAACATTTTAGTAAGCCTGCCAGATTGTATAAATTTTTGACATGTGTATAAGTTTGGGTACTTCAGGGTTATGTAAAATAAAGCTAATAAAAATTGTTTGATAAGCAAAATCCTGTCTTGTATAGTCTTACTACCAAATATGACGCTTAATTTGTTTTCAATTTTTTTGTGGTAAATACACATAACATAAAATTTACTATCTCAACCACTTTTAAGGGTACAGTTTAGTAGTATTAAGTACCTTCATATTACTGTGCAACCATCACCACTATCTCCAGAACTCTTTTTATGTCACAAAGCAAAAATTACGTACCCATTAACAGTAACTCCCTATGGCCCCCTACTTCTAGCCCCTGGGAACAACCATTCTACTTTTTTTTTTTTAAAGATTTTATTTTTTTCCTTTTTCTCCCCAAAGCCCCCGGTACATAGTTGTATATTCTTCGTTGTGGGTCCTGCTAGCTGTGGCATGTGGGACGCTGCCTCAGCGTGGTTTGATGAGCAGTGCCATGTCCGCGCCCAGGATTCGAACCGACGAAACACTGGGCCTCCTGCAGCAGAGCGCGCGAACTTAACCACTCGGCCACGGGGCCAGCCCTCCATTCTACCTTTTTTAATCTCCCCTTTTCCTTCACCTCCCACACTCTAGCAACCTCCATTCTGCTCCCTGTTATGAGTTTGGCTTTCTTTTTCAAATTCCACGCATAAATGAGACCATGTAATATTTGTCTTTCTGTGTCTTACTTATTTCACTTAGCATAATGCCCTCTAGGTCCATCATGTTGTCACCAATGGCAGAATTTCCTGTTTCCTTATGGCTGAATAATATCTCATTGTGTGTGTATACACACATATACCACATTTTCTTTATCCACTCATCCATCAATGGACATTTAGGCTGTTTCCATATCTTGGCGGTTGCAAATAATGCTGCAATGAATGTGGGGTATGTCTTTGAGATAGTGATTTCCTTTCCTTCAGATATATACCCAGAAGTAAGATTGCTGGATCATATGGTAGTTCTATTTTCAGTTTTTGAGGAACCTCCATAGTGTTTTCCATATTGGATACACCAATTTACATTCCTGCCAACGGTGCACAAGGGTTCCCTTTTCTCCACATTGATGCCAATATTTGTCATCTCTTATCTTTTTGATAATAGACATCCTAACAAGTGTGAGTTGATTATCTTGTCATGGTTTTGATTTACATTTCCCTGATGATTAGGGATGTTGAATAACTTTTCATGTACCTGTTGGTTATTTGTATGTCTTCTTTGGAAAAATGTCTATTCAGGTCCTTTGTCCATTTTTTAATTGAATTATTTGGGGTTTTTTGCTATCGAGTTTAGTTTTTTCTACCTAGCTGGTATGATATGGTTGGAAGAATAGAGTTCCAAGATTATGAAGACCTGGTTTGTTAATACATCTCTGTTATAATCTTGAGTACAATTAGATCCTCTTTTATTCCTTTTAAAAGGAGAAAAATAACAATTGAACTTACTACCTTAAAAGATGGTGAATATTCAGTGAAATAAATTGTATAATCAGTGAAAACCCATGCACACCATGGTACCTCTCAAGGAACTGGATGGGAGTGTGGAGAGGAAAGAATGTCCCAATTACCTATTGCACTGGTTTTCTTGTCATATTATATCCCTCTTGTGTATAGGAGCAGAAAAAATGGTTGAAAACAACTGAACTATGCAAATTTAAGACAATATTATTGTTGGTGGTGGTAGTATAGAATAAGGAAAATATCAGGAGATTTTAAGCAAGGATGATCTGTATTCAAATCCCATCCCCTCGTTTTCCTTGCTTTATGACCAAGATGCTCAAGCTTTGTGAACTTCAGTGTCTTCACCTGACAAATAGGGGTGATGATTATTACCTTAAAGCAGTGGATCTCAGTTCCCCCTTGAAGGGACACTTGGAAATGTCAGGAGACATTTTAGGTTGTCACAACTGGAAGGGTTGCTATTGGCATCTAGTGGGTAGAGAACAGGTTTGCTGCTAAACATCCTACAATGCACAGGACACCTCCCCACAAAAATCAAAGAATTATCTTGCCCCAAATGTTAGTAGTTCTGAGGTTAAGAAATCCTGCCTTAGAGGGCTGTTGTGAGACTCAAAAGAGATTCCCTATATAAACACAATTATCTAAGCACCTAGGACATAATGAGCGCTCAAAATACTATTAGTTCCTTTGTTAGGTTCACCCTCTTGTGAGTACAAATGTATTATCTACAGCAGTGTCCTAAATTGGACATGCTGAGCCCCCTATCTATTTTATTAGCTGTATGTCCAGTCTTCATTGAGTTCTTCTGCTAAAATTTTACAATGAAGACACCAAGAAGGCTTTCATGTGTTACATAAATATCTCTAGGATCTCTTGTACGAGGTACAGGTAAGATGGTTTTTCTTCTACAGTCTACTGAGGCAGGGGGTGGGGTGGAGGCAGGGAATGCAAAGCTCTTCCTTCCGTATACCAAGAGCCACTGCCTGCTACTATGCCCATTCTTTACCCCATTATCTTCAAACACAGTACAATTCTATTGCAACGCAAAATTTCAGTGACTGCAACAATCAGAAAGTAGAATCATTCCAAATATTGGTAGATACAGGATTTAGGATTCTTCATTCATTGCTGGTGTGAGCATAAAATGGTGCCATCTGATCTAGTAAAATTAAGTATAAGGATACTCTAAACTGCAGCAATTCCACTTTAAGGTGAACAGGCATGATGACCGTCATGGAATTATTATTTATGGTGTCTGGAAATTGATGGAAGATGGAGATAATGAGGTAATCTGATTGTCCAAAGCTGGAAGAGTAGATAGATAAAAATTAACCATTGTATACCACTGAGTACTTTGCAATAGTCAGAAGCAATGAATTCTATGTCATAATTACATGGGTGGAACCTAAAACATAGTACTTAGTAAGAGCAAAGCAAAAAAAAAAAAAAAAAACCCAAAACCCAGAATGAGATATAATATCACTTATACAAATTAAAAATAGTTGCTCATAAACAAGACCTATAAAAGATACAATCAAATATATTAGAATACATCTTCAGTTGTAGAAAGAAATAGGAATGGAATGAAGGGGAAAAGAGAAAGAATGAAAGGAGGTAGGGAAAGCAGATAGAAAGGAGGAAAAGTGTCTTATACAGACTAATGATGATAGTATATTATGAATTGAGAAGTATAAAACTTAAATGTGCATTTAAATAAAAAAAAAGAAAAGGTGAAATTTGTAGATCTTGCAAATGATGCAGGAAATAAGAATTCTGGGAAGGTGTTGGTGAAAAATTGCTTGAACCATACCTTGAAACATTTGACAGAGTGAGATCAGTTAAAAATTGAGGAAAAGCAAAAGTTACAAGGATGAACAAAAATGATAGGCACTTCAAAAGAGAATTATGTGAATTTCAAGAAATCAAGAACTATCTATGAAAAGAACCTGCTGCCTCCACATTGGCAGGTTACTCCCTGCCACCATCTCCTGAGGATCACTAACACCATTTTATCTTTTTCTCTAGTGGGAAAATGCCTTCTGCTTCTCGTGCCCAGATCTTTCAGAGAAGAGGGCCACAGCTGAGTTCTTTGAGCCCCTATGAATATAGATCTTTCTTCAGGCCTCAGACGTCTCCTTCCTAGAATTCACAGCTATGCTGGGGAACATTCTGAGTAGAGGATGGGGTAGAGGCACAGTGAGTATGCAAATTTTAATCTCCTTAATCTGAGTAATAACACCTCTCTTTCATATATTTTCTCCTAGCCCTCTCATTCCAATAGTTCTTTGATGCAATTAATGCATTCAATCCATTGATCCAATCACATTTCAGTGTTCACCATTTTATGTCCTTGTTTTACCATTGCTCAACTTAAATTCCTTGCCTACTAAAAAATAAGTACCCCCAAACCTTTTGACTCTTAACTCCTGTTGCACACACCAGTCAAAATCCTAGCCCTAATTAAATCCATCTTTTGTCTAATCATGCTTGCCCTCAAGCAGCTGTATGAGACAGAGAAAAACATACAGACTAACCAATCCCACTTTAACTGTGTGACTGTAAATCCCAAGGGATCCTCTGTGCTTCCTGGTAAATCTACTATATCGTTGGACAAATCACTTTCTCACTCTTCAAGAGGATTTTTTATACTTTCTCTGCCAATCATCAATATCTCTTATACCCTATGCCCTACACCATCAATGTGATGACTTCTCAATCAAATAAAAAAGTAAATCAGGAGAACCACACCCTCCTCCTTTTATTTCCACTACCAGATGTACCAACTTACGTACATCTGTACACACATTTTCTGCCTTCCCTCTTATTAAAATGGTTGACCTGTGTAAGGTGCTCTGATATGAGGCCGACTCCTACACTGCACAGTAAATTCCACTCCCTTCTGTCTCTTTAAGAGCTTTGCCTTCCTCTCTCTCTTGCTTGATTAATTTTTCCTCTCTGCTACATCATTTTCATCATCACACAGGCATTCTGTCATTTTCCCCATCTTAATAAAAGAACAAGAAAAAAATAGACTGTCCTTGACCAGTCATTCCCCCATTTCTGTGATTACCTCTCTTACAGCAAAAATCCTTAAGTGGTATGTTGATACTTACTGTCTTTAACTCTACTTCTTTAAGAATATTTTCCCACCACTTCACTAAAGATTAATACAACAAGATTTTACTTAAAACTTTGTTACTGACTTCTACCTCTAGCTATGACAGTATAGCTTGCATAAGTTTAAATCTTCTACTAAGAACGAAGAAGGAATCTTAATAAATTTAAGAAAAATCTATTTGAAGGAATCAGAGAGCTACCAGGATATCCAGGATCTGCCACCCAAGATTTGAGAGAAAACGGAAGTGCATGGCTTTTTCCCCTTGAGGCATGTGAAAATTACTAAGCAACACAAAGTTTACAGGGCAAGCAGTGTAGTGTAGAGTAGGGGGTATAAGGCTGAGGAGTTGAGTAGAGCTATAGGAAGTTCCATAGAGCTCAGGAGTTCAGAGAATGCCAGAAAGAACGGCTCCAGAAGTCACTTAAGAATTTGTTTTTGGATCTGCTAGGGGCTACAGCTTAGGAAAAACGGCAACCCAGAAACAGACCAGCCTTCAGGAAGACTAAAATCAGCTTTGAATTGGTTCAATCCAAGATAGGATTAAGGTGATGCATGTCTATTCTAAGTTTTGCCAGAAGGAAATGAAAATCCTCTTGGACGAAAGATAAAATACTCTAGATCCCTAAATTAACCCTGCAATATTTCATGCACAATGTATATCAGACAAATTTACCGGGAATACCAGGACACAGGGCAAAAATACAATATTAGCAAAACACATGTAAGGCTGTGCACTACAAGACTTCTTTTTTTTTTTGAGGAAGATTAGCCCTGAGCTAACTACTGCCAATCCTCCTCTTTTTGCTGAGGAAGACTGGCCCTGAGCTAACATCCATGCCCATCTTCCTCTACTTTATACACTGGACGCCTACCACAGCATGGCTTTTGCCAAGCGGTGCCATGTCCGCACCCGGGATCCAAACTGGCGAACCCCGGGCTACCGAGAAGTGGAACGTGCGAACTTAACTGCTACGCCACTGGGCCAGCCCCCAAAGACTATTTTTAATAGCAAAGAAGTGGGGAAAAAACTTTAAAAGCCAATTATTAGATGAATGGTTAAATTAACTATGGTAACCCACTCAAGGGAATAACTATGCAGCTATAAAAAGGAATGAAGTGTATCTTTCTATACTTTCATGGAATTATATCCAGGATATATTTCTAACTTAAAAGAAAAGTAACTTTAAGAAAAGTGTGCACAGTATGGTTCCACTCAACACAAAAATATGAAAAAATTTTGCCTAATCAAAAAGTTTACAAAGAAGTGACAAAGATAGAAACTAGTTATCTTGCTATACTTTGATTTTTGTATTTATCTTTGGAAGCATGCACGTATTTCATATAATTATAAAACACAATTAAACAAAAAGCCACACCTGAATATCATAAACTATGTGAAATAAAACAGTCAAATTCTATAGTGAGTTGATGCATTAGCCACACCAAAAGAAACTATTTCAAGCTACTCTAAAGCACAATAATTTGACGATACATACTTAGTGACATGTACTCTAAGGACAAAAAGAACTGAGAAAAAAAAAAAACCCTCAAACGGTTTTCGGTAATCAGTAGTTGTTTTTTTGTAATGTTGGTATTGTTATTCAAAGATAGTTGCGTGCTAAAGAAAATGAAAAATTATGTTGGTGCTATTGGAAACGGGGATTTTTTTTTGATGTGAGAAAAAAAGAAATGTAAAATTTCTGAGGTTAAGTCAAAACCTTCCTATAGTTATGAATTTGAATTGAAAGACTTGGTGTAAAATTCACTTAAAAATGCATTTCATAGTTCTGTTCACTGAAAAGGCTTAGTAACAAGGACTAACCCAGTAGCATTTTGTACCACTAGCACCCAGACTGTGGTCTCTAAATACCATTTCCTATTAATGGGAATGGGAATCTCTAAAGAAATGGCTGATTCCACCAGGTCCAATGTAGAAAATATGTAAGAGTAGCCTGGATCATCTTGTCACACTGGAAAGCAAGGGAGATTTCAAAAATTATTGAGGGTGTAGGAAAATATTTCAGAAGCCAACCTGAGTCATCTCCCACTAGCCAAAGTTGGCACAATTTAAGCAACAATCAAATAAAAACTGCAGTGGGTTGAAACATTTCAAGTGTGCTTAAATTCAGAAATTTGTAATGGCATTTAAGAAAGATAAAGTCCATCCGTCACCTTTGGAGGATGCTAAGTAATCAAGTTATTATTTTGAAACTGGTAAAGGGAAAGACTCAAACCTTTTTCACGCTTCCTTTACAAGCTATTGCTTAGTGTAACAAAACGTTGATGAAAGGAAGATTATCTACATAGATCTTGCACTAATGGTGGCAGTTAAACAGAGTTAAATTGCCTAAAGAAGGCTTATAGTACTCAAAATGGCACTGCTTATAAATCTACAATTTATTACAGGAAAAAGACACAATATAGCAAAATCATTAAAGTCAGTATATGCATCACAACTAAAAACTGTCTAAAAGCATGTGAGTCCAAAAAACTCAGGTGCTTAATCACTTCTAAAGTGGTCTTGTAAAAAAGTCAAACCTGAAGCTGAGCTAGCCTGTCTCAATCTGACTACCAGCTGTCGCTAAATACGGAAGACAAAGGGACATAATAAACAACATTGCGTGGATATAATCAGACAATTACATCTTGTAGAAAACTGCAAAAAGAGATTGATTTTTTTCTATATAAAATTTGAAAGGAAAAAAGGTGGGGTTATAGAGTAAAGAGATACCAATTGCAACTTGTGAATGTTATTTTGATTCCCATTCAAACAAATTAACTATTAAAATTGTATACAGAAATTTGGAAAATTCAAACACTGAATGGATTATATTACTTTAAGGAATTAGGGTTTTATTTAAATTTTAGGTGGGATAATGATATAGCAGTTATATTTTTAAAAGATTTTATCTTTTAGAGGTACTGCCTTGGAGTGTTAAGTTTAAATGACATAATAGACATTTTCTAGCGTACATCAGCACTCAATAGATGATTATTAGTAGCATTCTAAATTAAAGTCAGGATATATTCACCTTCAGGAGTCTTTTCTACTTTATCAGGATTCCTTAAATCACACTATTTAAGTAAAAATAAAAGAAAGTTAAGTTTTAAAGAATATGCTAGACTAATGTTCAGAACTCCATCTATGTAGCAGTAATAACGGTTCCACTTCCTCCTATCTTCCATAGAGCTCACTCAATCAGATTCAAATTGGCAAAAGCAACAAATTTTTTCTTGTTCAACAGTAATTGACAAATTATTTTTTTCTTTCTGTATTCAGAGAGAACAATTATGTAGAATCTTAAACTTGTGATGACACTGACATGCTATTTTAAAAGTGATAATGATCATTTTGTATAATTTGAGAAATTACACTTAATAATTTATTTTTGTTCAATTTTTAAACTAGAGAGAAAATATCTTTGCCTGAAGCAGAACATTTAGCGTGGACTGAGTTATCATAACTCTTATAAAAACCTATAGGACAAGCTCTGCCCTTGTGCAAAATAATCACTTTTATACAAAGGAGATATTTCTTATAAAGAGAAAATATTCATATATACCTCTCATACTTAAGGCAACATTGTAGACACACTATTGTGATTTTACGCATAGTGTGTAAACAAAAGATATAGCTTCAATATAATGAAAAAAATTCAGAATACATTCTTTACTTCTGGGTTCGATTTAACCATCTGGCCTTCCTTAAGGCAAAAGAATGGAGAAACATGTTTAATGAAATACTGGCATTTATAATTTGCTTTGTGAAAGAACACTATCAAGAACTTTAATCAGATTTCAAAATTTCATTGGATACTATGTAAAAAGGATCCTAATCTGATGTCTGGGTGGATTTTTATCTGTTAAAGACAAGAAAGAAGTTGCAATAATAATCCAGGTACCAGGCCTTAAGATATTCCTCAAGATCTCAGCTCTCTGGTGTACACAACATGGATAATCACTGGGACTGGGACAATGGATTTTGCTCTGTGATTAGGTTGCCTTACAGGGCATAGTTGACTTTAAGAAAGGGAGATTATCCAGATGGGCCTGATCTAATCACAGGAACTCTTTAAACCTGGATCTGGAGGTCAGAGTCAGAGTAATTCAGAGATTTAAGCAATGAGGGAAGAGTCTCCATTGCTGGCTTTGAAGATGGAGATAGCTGCCTTGCAAGGAGAGTAAGCAGCCTCTAGGAACTCAGAGGGGACACCGAGAGTGACCCTTAGGCAGCAAGGCTCTAAATTCTTTTTTTTCCAGGTTTATTGAGGTATAATTAACAAATAAAATTATATATTTAAAGTGCAAAATGTGATTATTTGATATGCATATATATTGTGAAATGATTACAACAATCAAGTTAACTAGTAATATCCATCACTTCACATAGTTAACTTTTTAATTATTTTTGGAATGAATGCTTAAGATCTAATCTCTTAGCAAATTACAAGTATACAATACAGTATTATTAACTAATCACCATGCCATACATTAGAACCTCAGAACTTATTCATCTTATAACTGAAAGTTTGCACCCTTTGATCAACATCTACCCATTTCGCCCACCCTCCGGCCCCCAGCAATCACTGTTGCACTCTCTGTTTCTATAAGTTTGGCCTTTTTTTTTTTTTTAAGATCCCACATATAAGTGATACTACACAGTATTTGTCTTTCTTCGTCTTATTTCACTTAGCATAATGCCCTCGAGATCCATCTATGTTGTCACATATATACATACACAAAATGGATACACAATACGAAATACACATATCAAATTTTCTTCATCCATTCAGCTTAGGTTGTTTCTATATCTTAGCTATTTTGAATAATACTGCAATGAACACGGGGGTACAGATATCTCTTTGATATAGTGATTTCATTTCCTTCAGATATATACCCAGAAATGGGATTGCTAGATCATATGGTAGCTCTGTTTTTAATTTTTTGAGGAACCTCCATACCGTTTTCCACAACAGCTGTACCAATTTACATTCCCACCAACAGTGTACCAGGATTCCCTTTTCTCCACATCCTTGTCAACATTTGTCATCTCTCATTTTTTTGATAATAGCCATCCTAATAGGTGTGAGGTGATATCTCATTGTTGTTTTTGACTTGCATTTCCCTGTTGATTAGTGATGTTGAGCATCTTTTCATGTACTTGTTGGCCACCTATATGTTTTCTTTTGAAAAATGTCTATTCAAGCCCTTTGTCCATTTTTTTAGTTACTTTTTTTTGTTATTAAGTTGTAAGAGTTCCTTATATTTTTTATAGTAACCCTTTACTGGATATACGGTTTGCAAATATTTTCTCCCATTTCATAGGTTGGCCTTTCATTTTGTTGATGTTCCTTTGCTGTGCAGAAGTTTTTTTAGTTTGATGTAGTCCCACTTCTTTAGTTTTGCTTTTGTTGCCTGAGTTTTTGGTGTCATATCCAAAAAGTCATTGCCAAGACCAATGTCCCCTATGTTTTCTTCTAGGAGCTTTATGGTTTCAGGTCTTATGTTTAAGTCTAAATTCTACCAACCTGGATGAGGTTAGAAGAGACCCAAAGCTCCAGAAAGTAGCTAGTGACACCTTTATTTCAGCCTTGTGATACACTGAGCAGAGAACCCAACCACATTGTGCCCAGACCTCTGACTTACAGTACTATGAGCAAGTAAATGGGCATTGTTTAAAACACTGTTTACAGTAATTTGTTACATCAAATTAGAAAATGGCACCAGGTAAGTGGTAAAGACAAAGGTGCACCAAAAGTCTAAGTACAAAAAGCATTGTCTTAAAAAAGTAAATTACCTATAGTGTAGCCTACTCTGAAATATATTTGTTTTTCAAAATTATAAACATATTTTTCCATGTACAAAATTGTGAAGATGAATATTCGGCAAAGCAACAATTACATCAATTATGATATCTTTGAAGGGCAGTGGTGATTTCAGAGACTTTTGAGGGAGGTCAGTCTCCAGTACATAGCTACTGATTACATTCTGTAACAATTTTGCCAAATGGCTTCCTGGGAATCCCAAAGTTGGGCCTTTCTTCCTTAAGGTTTAATTTGCCTTGGAGAGATTTGTAGTTACCAGTTAGGATCAAAGGGTGAATTGCACTGGTGTGCTGTGTGCTGGAGGAGATTTATGGCACGTTGAATGCTTCTCCTGGGGCTCCAGGGTTATTTCTAGGAGCAAGCTATTACTTTGTTATTAGCTGCATTTTCCAAATGCCAAGTGGATAGGATAGGACTCTAGCGGATAAAGTCCCCAGAGGCCTATCTTTTAAGAAGTTTCAGCGCAAAGGTAAAGTTTTGCCTAAGGAGTGCATCATCAAGAAAAACTTTAGATAGTAAAATACTATTTAAAAATCTTTCAAGACTGTTCATGCAATTAAGGAATTGTTTCTAGAAAGTGTATAGAAGACATACAAATGTTTTGTGAGTACATGAATTCATTTTGCTCAGCATTTTATTGCTCAAGTATTGGCAATGAAGATGTAAAGAGGTTTAAGGGTACTAATGATTATTTTTAAGTACAGTTAATCCCCTGTTGCAAAGAAAATACCATTTCTGTTTTGGACTATATCAGTGGTCATACAGGGACATGATATGAATTTTCCTCAAAAGATAATAAAACACTTCAATTAATAAAGTTTTTTTTGTATGTGAGCATACAGAGAGTTCTTAATTCATACATTCATTTTTACATGCCCATCTTACCTTCCTTCAGTCCTCCTTTGAGTTTGCATTCCTGTGTTCACGTTTTTCCATGTTATTCCTGATTTAAATCAGAATAATATATTTAGAATGAAGGTATAACCCAAAATACCCCTCCTCCCTCCCTCTTCCTCTGCCTCCACCCCTACTTCCCTCCTTCCATCCTTACCACCTCTTGTCCCTCCCTTTCTACCCATAACATCATATATATAATTCTTATTATATATAACTATATATATATATATATATATATATACACACACGTCAAGTCGGTGCCATTATACTCTGAGACATCAATTAAATCTTTACTTAATATTTTCATAATTGTTCAACTGCCAACAAATGCTGTATCACAAGTCTTGTTATGTTTTTTTTGAAATTTATCTGCATCTACATTTTCTGCCTTAGATTTGAGTCCATGGTATGAATTGTGTTCATTAAATGTGTTCAGTGCCCAGCACTGTACCATGGACACTTGGCTGCTTATTAAGACATGTTTTTATACGATGATGAGAACTGTAGTGACCTAAAAAGCGGATAAGGAAAATATTATTTGCCCTTTAAACCCATCTCTGAAGCCTCCTAGTGTTATAGCCTTTAGCAAATGAACCCCAAATCTCAGTTTCCTAATCTATGACTTTTCTATCTCAGAAGCATTATTTTGGAATTCATAATGTATGCATCACTTTGAGATCCACAGACGAAAAGCCTTCTCTGATGCTAAGGATTGGTTTAATTATACCATAGGGGACATTTGGGTTTATATTGCAAAACATGCATATTTGTAGCTCTTTTATTTTAATGCTGGTTATTTTAGTTGAAGAAGCTGTTTTTACTACTGAGGATGCCTGGTATTTTCTTGTTAATAATTTTTAGATATAAATAGTAGGCTATAGCAGTTAAACCCAAAGGTCAAATATGCTTCACACATAAAAGGGATGTATATATTATCAATCCTATTTAATCACACAGTTTATGTCATTAGTGTCTTACAGCCTACTCAACCCATAAATGGAGAGATTCATGGTTTGAAAGAGCCTAACATGGACCCATTTGTCTATAATGCCCTATACGTAGCCTTGTATGGTCATTAAGAAGTGGTGTTGAATGAACAGTCCTTTTTCCCGTTTTCTTCAACTCCATTTTATAGTCTTTGTGAACAATACGGTTTCAATCATCTGTTTTTCATCTAATCCACAGGTAATAATATACCTATTACATGGAAGCTGATAATGCACTAGGCATATAAAAATAAATTACAGTTCTTTCCTACAGGACCTCAATCTACCAGGGCAGTCAGAAAGTACATAGATCATTTCAATACAACTAGTTCTATAATAGTGGCTTGGCCACAATACTGTAAGTTCTCATAGAAGGGAGAAACTTCTTTTTTTTGGTGTCTAGAAAAATTTCAAAGGGGAAATGATATTTGACTTGGAACTTGAAAGATGATTTATTTAGGTGTTTAAGAAAAAGAGGCATCAACATAGCAGAATTTCAGAAAAATAACCTGTCCAAGATCATGCTTAAACAGAGAGGAAAGTCATCCACTTAGTTGGATCTGAGGGATTTTATACTATTTTACCATCCCCTATAAATTTCCCTCTTTACACCTAACATGTGACTCTAGGGACTCACACACCTGTACTGAACTTTAACAGTAATAGGTATTTGCACACCACGAGTACTTTCTTTCCCTCATCCTACTTGACAGCAAAGCCTGCCATCCATGATGGAGGCTGAAATGCTTGTCTTCCTGGTCCCAGCCACTGGGACTGCTATGCATGTCCATGTAACTAAATTCTGCCCAAAGGCAAGGATGTGTAGGAGGAAGGGAGGGTCTCTGAGAAGGATTTTCCTCCTTGATTAAAAGAGTTAGAGACATGAATGAAAACAAAACAAAAGAAAACCCCTTATCTACTTGACCCTGCTTGTGTGTAGATGTGATACCTATATGGCCTGACCATCTCCATGAGGTAATAATCCTGAGGATGAAAACTCAGTACTCTTAGTGCAGAGGAAGATCATTTTGGCAAGAGTCTGAATACTTAATGACGTTATTGAATGTCTAAATTTATCCTGGAGATCCTTCTCTCCAGACTTTTTGGTAAGTAAGATAATTACTATACTTGCTGTCAAAACTATACTAACAGGTAGATACAGTAGTAATATACACCTCTTTCTTACTAGATGATTTTATGATGTTAATAACAAATGGTTTAATTGATATATTTTAGAGTATATACTTCAACATACAGCAACCAGAAATATTAACAAATAGCTAATATGCTAAAATAACATTAGTAAATTTATTTATAGATTCTAAAGAAATAACACATGGTTGTTGTTATTCTTAGTAAATTTTATTGGTTGATGTATGAATGGTGGCAACCAACCAGAAAAGGTTTGATTGCTAAAGAAGACTCATAGAACCAAAATGTCCTGGCTTACAAATCTACAGTTTATTGCAAGAAAAGGAGATGATATAGAAATAGCATTAAAGACAGGCTATGCATCACAGCCAAAGACTGCCTCACAGTAAGGGTCTGAAGACAACAGGTTCAAGCATCCATCTTCTTCCTTCTTTAAGGGGCATACCAAGACACAATTTATCTCAGGAACCATTGAGGTGTACACAGGACACCTTGATGCCAGGAGCCTCAGCTTGGGCTTCTAACACAATTCCATTCACTTAGGCATATTCCTGCTATGTAACCAGCTCCAATGTCAGAGCCCTCTGGGAGTGCTCTAGGGGGTGGGGGTGGGGACAGTGTTATCCCTAAACTGGGTGTAAACTATCAATCTCTAGTAATCAGTAAATAATGTTGATAAGTTTGTATAAATTACCCAAATTTCCCCTTGAACTATGGTTACAAAATAACACTATTAATCAATATATTCCATGCTTTGACTATTCGTCAACACTGGGCAGGTACATTTCTTACTTAAGCAGAACAGCTCAGGCCAATTGTAGGCCTGCTAAAATTAACCCTCATAGCATAAGAGACATGACAAACTCCACAATTAATCCTTTTAAAGTAATTATTTATGCCACAGTATACACATCTGTATACAAAAGTAGGTTATCTTAAGTTATCAAAGTTTTCTATAATAATTTTTTGAAAAGAACATTTTTGATAGGAAGAACTATACAAATGTAGAATACTACTTTTCACTGCTACCACTTGGTATATTATAGCTGGTCCTCAAACATTTTGGTGACAGGACCTCTTTATATTCTTAAATATTATTGAAGACTCTCAAAGAGCTTTTTTGGGGGGGCATATTTATTCACCCTATTAGATATTAAAACAGAAATTTAAAAAACTTCTAAAAGAACTATGTTTAGTGGATGAGGGTGGAAGAAATGGATGAACTGTTTTTGTTTTTTTTTTTTCAATTTAAATAAATTGAGTTAAAAAAGAACTATATTTAACAAAATATAATAAAACATTTACCGAGAAGAGTAGCATTGTTTAACATTTTTGCAAATTTTTTTAAATGCCTAGCTTAATAGAATACAGATGAATTCTCATAGATTCGTTTACATTCAATCCGCTGTTATATGTTGTTTTGATAGAAGTACATATATGAACAAAATACGGCCTCTCATAGAGAAGTATTTAGAAAGGGAATATTTTAATAGCCTTAAGGCAATTTTGGATACTCTTCTTTAATATTATACTCAAACTTCACAAGTGATGCCTTCATAAAAGTTGCAATGTGGAATCAAACTATTTCAATGGACTTTCTGTACTCTGTTACATTAAAATCCATTGATACAGCTTGCACTTTTAATGTAGCTTTTTACACATGTGTAATTTTGCAACATCAAGCATTGGTCATTGGAGAATTTTGGTTTACTGACATTTCATTACGTGATATAAAAATTGTATTCGTTAATATTACTACTGTTTTCATCAAGAAGGTCTTTTAAGTATTGAGAAGCTGTCAAGCTTGCGGAAGTATTTACAAGTTTTCCAAAATTCTAATTTTTGCATGAAATCTCAAAACTTTTCATTGGCAACAAATATTGTCAGTTGCTTTCCTTGAAGTGGCAGGCTCACTTTAATTATTTTGAGACGATGTCTTCCAAATACCCAAGTCTGAATAACCATTATTTGTCTGTCAGTAGTTCCTTCAAGTAAAAAGAATGTTCCATGAACAAAATAAAAAATATCTACCCTAACTCAAAACTCAAACAACTGCATAAATGTTTTTCCTTGAGACAATCATTTACTTTGCTATGCAGCAGAAATGCTTTCTGTATACTTCCCATTTCAACACGTGAAGTATTAAAAGATGTGTAATCAAAGTTTGGGAAAATTAATATTTTTTCCTACTTTTCCCAGGATATTCTCAAGTGAAACCAGCATTTTTTTTTTTAAATAGTGTGTGTTCATTTTGGCGCCACTGCCTTATTTGTCCTAAGGTGCCAGCTCTTTTATCCATTCTTGCTTTTGTAACTTCAGTGCAAATATTAACACAGTGAAAAGGAGAAATAATTTTTTTGTATTATTATTGGTTATTCAAAACTCACAGATCACCTGAAAGAGTCTCATTGATGCATAGGATTCTGTGAATCATATTTTGAGGACCATAGGCCCAAAGAGAAAATTCTGAACAAAGACTCTGAAAATATGAGTTCAGTTTCTGGGTCTGCAATTTTCTAGCTATAATGCTGAGCAAATCAATAAGCCGTTCTTGGTTCTTGGGATCTTTCTTTTTCCCTAAGTTTAGCTTATATTTGTAAGGACAAAATGAGATAATGTAAAGGAATATTTTATGTAAAGTAATAAATTCTATGAAAATATATTTTAGTTATCACCACCACCACTACTACTGGTTTTTCATGAACACATACAGCAGATAATATAATCCCTTTAACACTTAGGAATGTCACTGCTGTGTGTTGGCAATACAATGTTACATAATGTTTTTATGTAAATACTGTCACTGCACAAAGACGGGGTTCTTTTACCCAACGTGCATTTAAAAAGCCAATTATTATGGCATCAGCTTTTGGGAAAAGAAAACAGCTTTCTTGCTAGATCGATATGCAAGGATACAGGAGGTATATCTCAGATCTGTCGTCCCAATTCAAGATTTGGGGCAAAATTTAAGAGGTTATGTAGAACAGGCTGGCACATGGAAATGCTGGTGGGGTAGGTTTTGATTGGTGGGCTGTAAGCGTTTATGGTAAGGTTCTAAACATTTACGATGAGGTTTTAAATATTTATCATAAGATGAGGAAGGAGTCTTTAACACTGTATCTTCCTGTATGATGGACTCCTTGCCTCTAATGAGAGTCTGACTTTCAAGTTCCATTCATGTCCTGGTCCTTTGGTTCTGTGGAAAGGAGAATCTTTTGTTCTGTGGTCATTTCAGGTCAATATTTTCTTTTCTGCACATGCTCTGGCTATGTGACTTTACAAATTTTCTGAAAAACAACTCTTAATCACTGTTGATAAGAGATGAGGTCAGTTTGAACTGGCTCTAGTGGGCCTGTGGTTACAGTACTTTTCTCTTAAGCAATCAATGTTGAAAGGATCATGCAACTCCATGTATCTCAACTCTGTTGATGCATTAGTAACTGTAATGCCTTTGGCATCCCTCTAGCATTTGAAATATCAGGAAGATGCAGACAGTTCATTACCAGAAATAAAACATTACTCTCAGAACATCACTATACACATAGCACAAGTAACACCACACACTAGACCATAAGAGCCTACCTTGGAGAACCATGGTGCTCCTCCTATCTGGTTTTTTATCCTCCTTCTCACACCTCACAATGTTTCTAGCATGTTTGCCCATCTACTTTCCACCAGGAGTCTTGCCTTTTAATCTGCTCATTTCATTTGGTTTTCTCCTTGATGGAGAAGCATGCACGTCTTCAGAGTGCTTTCTTAAAGGAAAATGTCTGCTAGACGAAGGCTTCTTAAACTTTAGGTACATAAGAATCACCTGGAGAGATTTTTAAAACAATTACTCCTGAGAGCCCCATCCTCAGAGATTCTGACTCATCTGGCAGGGCTCATGAATTTGTATTTGTAAAACATTCCAGGTGATGTTGATATTGCTAATCTTAGGACCATGATTTTAGTAGACAAACTCTTCTCCTAATACAGAATACCTTAGAAATATACTTCAGATGTGTTATCATGCTAGCAGAGTCATGGCATAACCACAGGCCCTCTAGGATCAGTCCAAACTGAGCCTATCTTATCAACAGAGTAATTAAGAGTAGTTTTTCAGGAAGTGAGAAATGACCCCCTGTCCAGTTCAGGCCAGTTGAGACCAACAACTCATCAACTGGGCCTGCACAAATACCCTTTAAGTGACCCTTTTGCTGTGAACAGGCTGAAAACTCCACCCTGAGATCACATTAATACCACCTTTTTGTGAACATGCGTCTTATGAAGAGCCGTGAAGCTTGATTATGCTTGCATGGATCATCAATTATCTCACTTCTCCTTACCTCCAGTCATCTAGCTCCACACTTCAGACCGCCCTGCCCTTCATCCCATAAATTTTGCCCCAAGTGCTGGATCAAGGAGACAGATTTGAGAGCTTATGCCTCCTGTCTTCTTGCAGATTGATCTTGCAATAAAGTCTTTCTTTCTTCAAAAGCTGGTGTGCCACAGTGTTAGCTTCTGTGCGCATTAGGTGGTGAGCCCTTGCTCAGTAACAAGGGTCTCGTTTTCATTTTACCAAGATCACCTGGCATGGAGAGCAGGGAGGCAGAGAAAATATGCATTCTAAATATCCAAAAAACCAAAAGACAAATAGATACAAAAGTTGAAACCAAAAGAAAGTAAATAGTTCCTTAATGATAACGTTGAATTGACAGTTTAAATTTAGCTTTAAGTGTATTAAAGTGATAGCATGCTTGCCAAAATAAATAGCTGATCATAGTTAATTTTCCCTTCATCTTCTTCTAAAGGTTCATGGATTCACCCAATTAATTGATAAAGGCAGTTTCTGTTGACTAATTTTTTTCTCTTGCAATTTTTATTCCTTTCTATTTGTTTTACAGGTTACATACTTCAGGGCTTGAATTTTCCTTTAGAAATTATCCTTTCGACTTCTGGTTAGTGAATTAGTACTTTTAAGTGATAAACCATTTTCAGAAATGTGTTAGTCTAGGAGAAAACTAAAGTTTCTAACTATATTAAAGGGTAGAAATCAAAGATCTTGAGGAGATCTTTGTCAGGGGAGAACTTGAGCGGATCAGTTCTTCTAATAGCTATTTAATTTGGAATGAAGTATTAGGGGAGTTAGCTATGAATATTCACAGGATAGCCTGCTAAATCATATTGGAGAAAAAAAATCCAAATGGTTATTTTATGATTATTTACAAAAATTTAAAGCCCAAACTGGTAATCGAAAGAGACGTTCTAGGACCAGCCCCATGGCTGAGTGGTTAAGTTCATGCACTCTTCTTCAGCGGCCCGGGGTTTCACCGGTTTAGATCCTGGGCACGGACATGGCATCACTTGTCAGGCCATACTGAGGTGGTGTCCCACATAGCACAACCAGAAGCACCTACAACTAGAATATACAACTATGTTCCAGGGGGCTTTGGGGAGAAGAAGAAGGGATAAAAAAAGATTGGCAACAGATGTTAGCTCAGGAGCCAGTCTTTAAGGAAAAAAAAAACAAAGTAACTTTCCAGTAGAAAAACTATTCCAAACACCTAGCTCATCTTGCTGAGAATTTATAGCATGATTGCTAATGACATCCATGAATGACATGCAAACATGCAAGGGGGGTGGTGGGAGAGAGGGGTAGAGAAACAGTAGTTTACTCTGTGATTATGTTTTAATAATGAGGCTTATACTAAGTGATGTTACTTGAAATTCTTTTAAAGTCAATGATATTTTGAACATTAGAATTTAGCTCTACACTTAATATTGTGCAAATAGTAAAGACAACATTTAATGTTGATGCATCAGATCAAGCTTTCTCTTCTTATATTTGAGAAAACGTATCTGATGCAAATTAATTACTTCCTTTAGGGTTTTAGGAACTAAAATTACTTCATGTAATCCAATCACTATAGCGTTTAGCAGGTGTCTAGGTCTCACTTTGTATGTCAAGGTACTGTAAACACATGCACTTCCACTTTAAATACCCCAATGCTGTACCTTTGTTATATCTTCTCCATGAAGGGAACATCAGCAAATGATTTAAGGAAAGGAAACATATGAGTTAAGCCTTCTTGGATTAATTGGAGCAGCTCAGAGGAGGGAGTGAATAGGATATCCCAAAGCAGAGAGATCATGGAGAATATCTTACAATCTTTAGCTCACTCTTAACACAGCATAGGGATCCATGGAGGTCTTATTAAAATCTATGTTAAATTATGTCCCTTTTCAAACATGCTAATAGCTTAGCAGATACTAAAGACAAAGTACTTACAGTTCCTTTAAAGCACTGTATTATCTAGCCCCCTCTTACCTCACTTACCCTTTGTTCCCTTTGTTTCAGCCATAGGCCTTGTTATTCCTCAAACAGGCTGCTGAAATTACCTCCTAAGTACCTTTGCATTTGCTAGTTTGAGGGAGGAAAAATAATTGTTCCTCTACTCTTCTAGATTCCTGGCTGAGACCCCCTGTAATAAAAGAGAGATTGACAGGAGAGAAATAAACAGAAGTTTAATAACATGTATACCTCCTGTGTGCATGAGAGAGACCCAGGAAAACTAACTCCCTGAAATGACCCGAGCTACCACCTTAAGTATCACCTCAAGCTAAAGACAAAAGAAGATGTTGGGCAGGGGCAGTTATGAGAGGTGAACAGGAAAAGTACAGTAAACCAGGGTAAGGTTGTTGTGTAGATTTAAGTCTCTGCCTTCTCCACTGATAAGTGTTTCTAGAGATTTATTCATCCTTCTCTTCCTGCTACAAAAGGAGAGACATCCTTACCAATGGAGATTTCCCTTATAAATGTAAATATCTCTTACAAAAGGGTAATTTCTACTCGGTTTTCAGAGCTTCTCCTGTGTCTGCTGTTTCTTAACAATAATCAGTCTAAAATAATCCTTATGCCAAAGAGGCATATTTTGGGGTGGCAAATTCTGCTCCCCTTCACTGGTCTTGCTGTATGAAGCACCCTTCCTCCATACATACACATGGATTGATCCCCCATCCCTCACTCCCTTTGTCTTTTTTCAAGTACCTTTTCAGGTACTTGAGGCTTTCCCAGGCCAACGTATATCAAATTTCAAACCCTCGCCATCACTTCTTATTGCCATCCTCTATTTCATTTTTCCCTTTAGTGGATGTAACTTTTTAATTTATTATCTGCTTTCCCTCTACAATGTAAACCTAAAGAGAGCAAGAATTTTTGTCTCTTTGCTTCACTTTTGTGTTTCCTAGAAGAATGATTAGAAAATGGTAGGTACTCAATAAATATTTGATGGGAAGTATTGACATCAGCAATATGGGGGAATGAGCTATTCCCTTTGTCTCTCCTCCTATGAATTAGAACTAAAAAGACAGTCATTGACCAATGGAGGATACCCACACAGCACATCAGGATGTCTGAGATACCCACACAGCTATACATATGAACGTGGATGGATTGGAACCCTGGGAAGCAGGAGAAATAGGTGACCACTCTCTACCCCTCCCTGGCAGCAGCAACCCATGTCAAGGGTCCTCTCACAGTGTCACTGCCACTCTAAGAGGAGGCAGGGAGAGCCCAGCCTGCACATGAACATTATCCAGGCCTATGGGAGTGCCCACCATGCTTCAGCAGCCCCACCAGTGGGAGTGCGCCCTGGTATGACCATAAGAGGAGGCAGCAGCAGCCCTGCACATATGTGTGAATGCTATCCTGGCCTGTGGGAGTGCCCACTGTACTTCCATGGCCCCACCAGTGGGAATGCACCTTGGTGCAACTGTAATAGAAGGTGGCAGCACCCCTGTGCACATGTATGAACACCATCCTGGCCTGTGGGAGCACCCACCATGCCACCGCAGCCCCAACAAGTGGCCTTGGCACGGACTTTGCAAAGAAGCCCTTCTCAACAAAGCACAGCAGCTGACATGTCTGTAAGCAGAGGCAGTGGCAGCCTGGTGCATGTGTGAACACTATCCAAGCCTGTGGGAGGGCCCACCATACCTGCACCATTTCCAGCAGGTGGAGTCAGATCAGAAACACAGCTCCTGCTTCCCCTCAGTGGTGGCAGGTGGGATCTGTGACCTGATATTACCACAAATGCGCTGGCAAAGGGTCAGTTCATCAGACACCATGAAAAACTACAGTAACACTTCAGAGCAGAAGGAAAATGACAAGTCTCCAGAAACCAATCTGAAGTCACAGAAACTTACAATCTAAACGACAGAGAATTCAAAATAGTTGTCATAAAAAAACTCAATGAGTTACAAAAAAAATCAGAAAAACAGTTCAATAAGCTCAGGAATACAATTAATGAACAGAAGGAATATTTCACAAAGGAGATTAAAACTACAAAAAAAAGTGCCAAACACAAATTCTAGATAAGAAGAACACAATTAATGAGATAAAAAATAATCTGGAACCCTTAAAAAGTAGAGTTGGTATTATGGAGGACAAAATTAGTGATTTAGAGGATAGAAATATAGAAATGCTTCAAAAAAGGTGGAGGAGGAGAGAGAACTAAGATTTTTTAAAAATGAAGCAATTCTTTGAGAAATATCTGACTCAATTAGAAAAAGCAATATAAGGATTATAGGTTTTCCAGAGAGAGAAGACAGGGAGAAATGAGAGAGCTTGTTCAAAGAAATAATAGCTGAGAACTTCCCAAACCTGGGGAAGGAACCAGAACTCCAAGTACATGAAGCCAATAAAAATCCTAATTACATCAATGCAAAAAGACCTTCTCCAAGGCATATAATAGTAAAACTGGCAAGAGTCAACAATAAAGAAAAAATATTAAGGGCAGCAAGGCAGAAGAAAATAATCTACAGAGGAACCCCTATCAGGCTTTCAGCAGATTTCTCAGCAGAAATCTTACAGGCTAGGAAAGAATGGAATAATATATTAAAAATTGGAAAGACAAAAGCTTTCAGCCAAGAATATTATACACAGTGAAACTGTCCTTCAGATATAATGGAGAAGTAAAAGCTTTCCAAGATAAACAAAAGTAGAGGGATTTCACTGCCACTAGACCTCCCCTACAAGAAATGATCAAGGACACCCTCACACCTGAAACAAAAAGGCAAAGGTTACAAAACTTTGAGCAAGGAGATAAATGAGAGACAAAGTCAGAAAACCAGCTTTCTTTCAGAGCAGGGTAGCAAATACTTAATTATGACTTAAAAGATAAAGGAAAGGAAAACATCAAAGGTAACTATTGTAGGGGAGGAAGACAAATCCTCTACCCTCTGGGTCCTTCTGGCTGGGCTACAAAGTAAATTGGCATGAAACAGAATAACAGGAGAAAAATCAAACAAAGCTTTATAACATGTATACATGGGAGAGACCCAGGAAAACTGAGTAACTCAACAAAATGGCAGACGTTGTCATCTTAAATAGCATCTTCAGGTAAAGACAAAGGAGGGTGTTGGGGTCAGTGGTTTGGGACTTCAAAGGGGAGGGAGGCAATTCACATGGAAGCAGAAAAGTAAATGTTTGGTAGATAAGAATGGGCTTAGCAAGGACCCTCACAGTCTACTGATACTGAGAGTTATCTATGGTGATGTCCTGTCCTGGGGACAGGCTTATTATCTTAAATCATTTTGGGTAGTTGAGGGCAGAGGTCAAGTTTCTTTCAGAGTCTTTTGTTCTTTAAAGACAAAGAGACACATTTTGGGGTGGCCAATTTTGATCCCCCACAGTCCCATCTTTGAAACTTTAAGAAGTTGCACAGTCCATTAGACTTTAAGAAGCTTCATAGTCCAAAAGCTGAGTTGGCAGATTGTTCCATCTCACTGAACATATTTCTTAGTCTTGATAATAGATAAGTCCATTTAAATTCATTTTAGAAGGTAGTAATGCAGGTGGGCTCCAAAAGCTAGACCTATATTGTGGAAGCAAGCATCAGGTATTTAATAAGAAGTATTTTTCTGGAAACAGAAAAAGAAAACCAAGGTTAATGGCTGGATCAAATTATAAACCAGTTTCTGAGCCCAGAAGACAGCCAGTTAAGAAGATTTTTAGATGTCACAGTTGAAGCATCTTTTGCAGCTTGACATGTCCCTGATGATGTCATTATGTGTTCAGATATCTTTCTGAGTGGCTTACACAGCAACAGACATGAGTCTCTCTAAAGTTAATGTCAAGTTGTCCAGCTTCAGTTTGCAAGGCCTCAGGAAAAAGGACAGGTTCTGTTCTCAATGACTACAAATGAAAATGATGGAAAAACTTGAATTTAGAGACTTGTAGCCAGATATTTCAGGAGACCAGAAGAATTCAGGATCCAGTCCAGGTGACAAACATAAAACAAAAGCCTCAAGGACAATTATCAGAACTAGAACCCAGTATCCATGAATGCATACTATAGTTTCTATAGAAAAATAATTTTTCTCTCTAAAATAACCCTCATTTCTTACAAAGGATAGCCAAATTAAGACTAACTTGTTTGCAAAATAAGTTTAGTTTCAATCAACTTGGCTCAATTATTTACATAAGTTCAGCAAGAATAGCCATCGATCATATAGGCTCTTTTAAATATGCTTTGCTGGAACTTTTTATAAGGAATCTCAGATTGAACCTTAAAGGCCTCTTGAAGCCAGGAAAGCCAAGCCAATGATTTGTGATCAGGCTTCATCTGCAATACCTTAGTTTTGGGTGAATTCCTCTCTTCTCTTGATGTTCCCCAAAATATTGAGGTTCCTTCCACCTGCCAGATAAGTGACCTTCCTTATTTACCCAGTATGGTTTCTGGGAACATGGTAAACAAGGTAACAGGCCAAGATTTCCAAGTGGCTTTATTCCAGAAAGTCAACCTTTATGCCTCAAAAGCTGTCTTGTAATATCTGAATCTGTATGTTTCTCTCAAATATGACATTCCAGTCAAAGCCTTGGCATTACAACCAATTTTTTTCATTTGTTTCCTGCTATAAGGAGAATAGATTCTTATTGAACTTATGCAAATAACTATATTACAATTAAAATAACAATACTCACCCACTAAGAGTTTTCAAATTCTGGAGGGATCAGGTAGGGAGGAAAAGATAAATGTTTCAATTCTGTTTACAAACGTATAATTGACCAAATTGAAATGTCATTGTCAGCTTGAAAGAAAAGAGAAAAAATTTTCTTAAATATGAAAACAACCTTTAAAAAATCAGCAATATTTCAAATGAAAAGTCATAAAAGTGAAGATGGTCCTTAGTTCACTTAGCCTCCTGTAATCAACTTCTGATCTTGATCTTTTTTTAGCAGTTTCGTGTAGTAATCAGTTTCTCTCTTAGAGTTCTGTAATTTCTTACCCAGTTAAGTTTTATAATCGGAAAGTTTACCAGAAACCTGTATTCTAGTGTATCAGTGTTCTTTCCATGACTGTCTCTGAAGATGAGACATATTTGCAAAAGCATCAGAGTAAAACAATAACTGTCTGTAAATGACAAAAGAATTAAAAATGACAATTGACAAAGAAATTTGCTTATTTCTGTGACATATAACACTTCAAGATAATAAGTAGAATTATGGCTGACAACTAGGAGAGATCAGAATTTTAAGAATATTATATAATTTTTAAAACATTTATATCAATAACATTTACCCATGTAATACCATAGATCCCTTTGAAATAATTTTAGCTATCCATTTAACCATAGTGATAATTAAAGATTTTTAGGTAAATGCAGAAGATTAAATAACTGTAAGACCTTAGTACCTGTGTTTAAAGACCTGATAAAAACAAAAGAGGAAATTTATTTTGATAAAACATAAAATCCCTACCCTTCTGGTAGACTACTCAAGGAGAAAACCTTTCATAATCTCTTTATCAAGAGCAGACTAAAAGTGCAAGGAAATTATCCTTTTAAGAGAGGCAAAAAAAACAAATTCTAATTTTGTGACAGCTTACTTTTGACATTAAAACTTAGTTAATTGAATTCATTTTAATTTTAGCCAACTTGACCATGTACAAAACTCTTTCTTCAGAATTTCTTTTTCACAAGTGTTCTATAATTTTCTTTCACATTGAGAGTTTGTCCCATGCCTTCTTTCTTCCCTTCTAGTTCTTTAGAACAAATTTATCTTTCTTAAAAATCAAACAAAAATATTCTCATTCTTTATACCTTTTATACTGAAAACATACATTTTATCTTTCTTGAATACAAAGGTCTTTCCTTAGTAATTTTTAGTAGCTTTAGTTACATATGTTAAGAAAATTTTTAACCCTTACAGACCTTAGTGAAAACTAAAAGGCAAGCAATTATGAACTTCTTTTACATTAGCATTCTGTGGCTTGGAAAGTTTATAAATACTTTTTACAGTTTTAGAAACATATTACTGCATAGTACAATCTTTTAAACACAAAACATGTTTGCCAACAGACCAAAAAAGTTTTTAGTTTTCCTGTAATAAGAAGCCAAATGTACATAAACTTCTATTTAGTAATTAATTTCTAATATCTTATCTTATTTGAAAATGACCTAAATACTCAATGAGATTTTATCATTTAGATGAACCTAGCAAAACTTCAAAGTTTCAAGTTACAAAAGAGATTTTGGAAGTCATTAAATCTTTTTAAGTTATTATGCTGACAAATTTGTAACAGGGATAACATGAGCTTATTTAACTAGTAAACCTACACTGTGGGTCTACAACATATCTAATGCTGATAATTATGAGAACATGTCTATTTTAATCAAATCAAAAACTTACGTAAGCTTTCAGTTACCAAAGATTAATTTTATCATGTTAACTTGAATGACATTTGGGTTAGTTTCTATCACATTTAGAAATAGTGTAAGTCCTTATTTTATGCCAATAAATAGAGCTCTTAATTTTGGTCATATCATTGGGAGGTAAAATATCACACATATGTAACATACATATAGACACACATAAACACACAGGTAGACACAGACAGAGATGTTAAATATTTTTTTATGAATCAGGTGCAATACAAAACTCACTAGTTTCTGAGAAACATTTGCATTTCAAGGAATGGCTCTCAGATCCTAGATAAGATGAGAGCAGAAAGTTTACATCATAAAGGCACAGAGAAACCCATCAAGTTTTCTTCAAGATGGAATTCCTGGGGGATATTTGCCTTATCAGTTTCTAATGTATTTACATACAGGAAATTTTTAACTTAGGAGATGAAGCAAAGATTTGTATGTTCTAAACCTTTCAGGACAATGTATCACTCTTTTAAAAGTCTGCACAAAGCATTTAAGAAAGGCCCTTTTTCTAAGTGTACAATTTAATCCTAGACCAATTTACCTTGTGGGGGGAGATTTTATTATCTTTTTATTAGCACCTGTTATTAGCCTCTAGTTTTTATCTCATACATTGTGGGCTCAGGCTATCCTACTGACTTTCCTTTAGCATGTTTAATTACCACTATCTGAAGGGCAGATTTATATGCTGTCTTACAATCAGGCATGGGAAACGTTCCCTTTTCCCAGTGAGACACAACGTCTAACCCCACAATACAATCTAAAGTACAATCAGACAAAAAGAGATACAATCACTTCACATAAAACCCATAAATATATCAATTTTCCACAAAATTTCATCTCAGTTCCATCAACTCTTACACCTCTAATCATGGCTTTCATTAGGACTTTATCAATAGGTCTTTGTCTTATAATTTTGGACAAAGGAAGTATTCCTAGTCAGACATTTTAGTCTGGCAAAGTTGATATAGCTTCTTTATGTAAAATTAGATCAAACATCCCAACCTTTATAATCTTATCAACACTTACACTTTTATATGTTTTCACTTTAATTGTAACCAGAGTCAGGGTCTTAAGGCTAGTCATTAATTATTTTTTATTTCCTTTTAAATTTATCCTTTTCATAGGTACCAATAAAACAATTATTATGAGAGCTTTCAAAATTTTTTTTCCCAAATTTAGAAGTTTTCTCAATTTAAATGACCCATCTGGCCACAATGATGAGTAGAATCTTAACAGCGACTCATACCAATAAGCTTAACCATGGATGCAAGAGGGGTCCCCAAAAGAGATACAGAAAGTACTCTCCTGAAAATAGTCTAAGAAAGAAAAGGTCATCATTGCACAACAAACAAGAAAGGTTGAGATGAAAAAAAACCCCTTATGAAGGCAATTGGGACCCCTTATGCCAAACTCTCCTGAGAGCTGACACAGCCGGACAAAGAGAGTGTGTCCCGAAACTCCAGTCTACTCAACTGGCTGCCAAGATGTGTGCCAGTACATGCATCCTCCAGATGGCAGAGACCAGAAAGGGCACAAATACATGGTCTCAAGACACAGAACAAGAGAAAAGAAAAAACGTCATCTGATAGGCACATTAACAGCTTTAGCTAAGCCTTGGGTCTCTTAGAGCCAGAAGAATACCTACGAAGGAGGTGCAGCATGGTTGGGGATCATGCGTGCTTTACAGAGTACCTCATCATTGCATGGACATTTTCCTGAAGTTGGCAGGGGGACCTGTGTAACTGACCCCATTCTATGTCCCAACTTATCCTTTCATGGGAGAAATCTTGAGGTGACAAGTGCCCTAGCAGCTCTTAATTGCTCCACCTATGGCCACCAAATTCGTGGCCTTTTTGGCTTCCAAGATGCCCTTAGCAACAGCTTTCATCTCCTGCACATATTCCCAGACAACAGGCTTATAGAGATGCCTGTGTCTTATGACAAACAACAAAAAAAGACAGAGATAAGGAAAAATAGTGACTATCTCTGTGAGGAAAAGGATCTACAACCAGTGAGCACTCATCCAAATCCTAGAGTTGCTGAGTCCAAGAAGCTAGATTCACCAATATTTTCTCCTGCTAATCTAAGTATAGAAAAGAATAAAAAATCCTTACCATTCTCGCTTCCTTTGGACACTGCAGGCAGAGATCCAGGAGACTGACATGGTAAGAACACTTAATTCCTGTGGGCTCTTTGCAAGGGGTCCAGGAACTTTCAGCTGCAGTAGTCCAGGAATGGGCAGTATCCAGCCAGTTAAGTTTTATCCCATCCAAGTCACCAAACTGTAGGGGAGGAAGACAAATCCTCTAGCCTCTGGGTCCTTCTGGCTGGGCTACAAAGTAAATTGGCATGAAACAGAATAACAGGAAAAAATCAAACAAAGTTTTGTAACATGGGAGAGACCCAGGAAAACTGAGTAACTCAACAAAATGGCAGAGGTTGTCATCTTAAATAGCATCTTCAGGTAAAGACAAAGGAGGGTGTTGCGGGTAGTGGTTTGGGATTTCAAAGAGGAGGAAGGCAATTCACATGAAAATGGAAAAGCAAATGTTTGGTATATAAGAATGGGCTTAGCAAGGACCCTCAAGTCTACCAGTACCCAGAGTTATCTATGGTGATGGCCTGTCTTTGAGACAGGCCTTTTATCTTAAATTACTTCAGGCCATTGTTTGGGGGAGGTCAAAGTTTCTTTCAGATACTTTTGTTCTAAGCAAAGAGTCACACTTTGTGGTGGCCAATTTTGATCCCCCACACTGTAAACACTTCAACTTAGTCATGAACTCACAACATGAAACAGAATAATTTGTGACAATAATAACTCAGAAGGGGAAGAGGAGAGGGATGGAACCTGTTTATGCTAAAGGAGATAAGAGACTATCAGAAAACGGACTATCTCATCTATGAGATCTTTTATACAAACCTTACAGTGACCAATAAACAAAAACTCAGAGCACAATCACAATTCATAAAAAAGGAGAAAGCTGAGAAATCCTCCACAGAAAACCACCAAAATGAAATGGCAGACAGAAAGACCAAGGAAGGGAAACAATGGAAATATAGAACAACAGGGAAAACAAGAGATGAAATGGCAGTAATAAGCCTTCATATATCAAAAATCACTCTAAATGTAAATGGATTGAATTCTCCAATCAAAAGACACAGAGTAGCTGGATGGATTAGAAAACAAGATGCAAAAATATGCGGCTTCCAGGAAATACATGTCATCTCTAACGACAAACACAGGCTCAGAGTAAAGGGATGGAAGACAGTACTCTAAGCAAATGGCAAATAAAAGGAAGCAAGTGTTATCATACTTATATCAGACAAAGCAGACTTCAAGATAAAAAAGACGATGAAAGACAAAGAGGGGCAGTATATAATGATAAAAAAGACTTTCCACAAAGAGCACATAACACTTAAAATATATATGCATCTAACACAGGAACATCAAAGTATGTAGAGCCACAACTAATAGACCTAAAAGGAGAAATTAACAGCAACACAATAATAGTAGGGGACCTCAACACTCCACTCACATCAATGGATAGATCATCCAGACAGAAAGCCAACAAGGAAATAGTGGATATAAATGAAACACTTGATAGATGGACTTAATAGATACATAGAGAACATTCCACCCCAAAACAGCAGAATACACATTCTTCTCAAGTATACATGGAGCATTCTCAAAGATAGACCATATATTGGGAAACAAGGCAAGTTCCAATAAATTTAACAACATTGAAATCATATCAGGCACCTTTTCAGACCACAATGCTATGAAACTAGGAGCCAACTATAAAAAAAGCTGGGAAAGTCACAAATATGTGGAGAATAAACAACATGCTACTGAATAGCCATTGGATCAATAAGAAATCACAGGAGAAATTTAAAAATACCTGGAGATAAATGAAAATGAAAATACAACATACCAACTCTTATGGGATACAGCAAAAGTCTTTCTAAGAGGGAAATTTATAGCAATATAGGCCCACCTCAACAAACAAGAAACATCACAAATAAATAACCTTAAAGTAAACCTAACAAAACTAGAAAAAGAAGAACAAACAAAGCCCAAAGTCAGCAGACGGAGGGAAATAATAAAAACTAGAGCAGAAATAGATAAAGTTGAAACAAACCAAACAAAAAACAGTAGAAAGGATCAATGAAACTAAGAGCTAGTTCTTTGAGAAGATAAATAAAATTGACAAATCCTTAGCCAGATTCACTAAGAAAAAAAGAGACTGCTCAAATAAACAAAATTAGAAAAGAAAGAGGAGAAATTACAACAGATACCACAGAAATACAAAGGATTATTAGAGAATACTATGCAAAACTGTATGCCAACAAATTGGACAATCTAGAAGAAATGGATAAATTCTTAGACTCATACAACCTCCCAAAACTGAATCAAGAAGAAATAGAGACTCTGGATAGACCAATCACAGGTAAAGAGATTGAAACACTAATCAAAAACCTACAAAAAAAAAAAAAGTCCAGGACTAGATGGCTTCTATAGAGAATTCTACCAAACATTCAAAGAAGATTTAATACCTATCCATCTCAAATTATTCCAAAAAAACTGAAGAAGGCAGAATACTTCCTAACTCATTCTATGAGGCTAACATCACCCTGACACCAAAACCAGACAGACAAGGGCAACACAAAGAAGGAAAATTATAGGCCAATATTGCTGATGAACATAGATGTTAAAATCCTCAACAAAATATTGGCAAACCAAATACAACAGTACATTAAAAGGATCATACATCACAATCAAGTGGTATTTACACCAGGGAGGCAAGGATGGTTCAACATCCACAAATCATTCAATGTGATATACCCCACTAACAAAAAATGAGGAATAAAAATCACATGATCATCTCATAGATGCAGAGAAAGCATTTGACAAGATCCAACATCCATTTATGATAAAAACTCTCAATAAAATGGGTATAGAAGGAAAGTACCTCAACATAATAAAGGCCACATATAACAAACCCACTTACTTAATACTTAATGGTGAAAAACTGAAAGCCATCCCTCTGAGAAGAGGAGCAAGACAAGAGTACCCACTCTCATCACTCCTATTTAATGTAGTACTAGAAGTTTTGGCCAGAGCAAGAAGGCAAGAAAATGAAATAAAAGGTATACAAATTGGAAAGGAAGAAGTGAAACTCTTGCTGTTTGCAGGTGACGTCATTCTATCTATAGAAAACCCTAAAGAATCCATCAGAAAACTATTAGAAATAATCAACAACTACAGCAAACTTGCAGGGTACAAAATCAACTTACAAAAATCAGTTGCATTTCTATACACTAACAATGAACTAGCAAAAAGAGAAGTCAAGAATACAATCCCATTTACAATCTCAACAAAAAGGATAAAATATCTAGAGATAAATTTAACCAAGGAGATGAAAGACCTATACAATGAAAACTATAGATATTATTGAAAGAAATTGAAGAAGACATAAGGAAATGGAAAGATATTCCATGCTCATGGACTGGAAGAACAAATATAGTTAAAATGTCCACATTACCTAAAGCAATCTACAGATTTAATGAAACCCTAATAAGAATCCCAATGACATTCTTCATGGAAATAGAACAAAGAATCCTAAAATTTATATGGAATAACAGAAAAACCCTGAATAGCCAAAGCAATACTGAGAAAAAAGAACAAACCTGGAGGCATCACAATCTCTAACTTCAAAATATACTACAACGCTATAGTCATCGAAAAAAAAAAAAAAAACAGACACACAGATCAATGGAAGAGAATTGAAAGCTCAGAATAAACTCACACATCTACGGACAGCTAATCTTCAACAAAGGAGCCAAGAACACACAATGGAGAAAGGAAAGTCTCTTCAATAAATGGTGTTGGGAAAACTAGACAGCAACATGCAAAATAATGAAAGTAGACCATTATCTTACACCATACACAAAAATTAGCTCAAAATGGATTAAAGACTTGAAAGTAAGGCCTGAAACCATGAAACTCCTAGATGAAAATATAGGCAGTACACTCTTTGACATTGGTCTTAGCAACATCTTTTTGAATACCATATCTATTCAGGTAAGGGAAACAAAAGAAAAAATGAACAAATGGGACTACATCAGATTAAAAAGCTTCTGCAAGTCAAAAGAAACCATAAACAAAACAAAAAGACAACCCCCAACTGGGAGAGAATATTTGCAAATCGTATACCTGACAAGAGGTTAATTTCCAAAATATGTAAAGAATTCATGCAACTCAATAACAAAAAAGTAAACAACCTGAGCTAAAAATGGGTAGAGGATATGAAAGACATTTTTCCAAAGAAGATACACAGATGGCCAACAAACACATGAAAAGATGTTCAATATCACTAACCGTTAGGGAAATGCAAATCAAAACTACAATGAGATCCCTCCTTAACACCTGTCAGAATGGCTATAATTAACAAGACAAGAAATAACAAATGTTGGAGGATGTGGAGAAAAAGGAACCCTCATACACTGCTGGTTAGAATGCAAACTGGTCCAGCCACTATGGAAAACAGTATGGAGATTTCTCAAAAAATTAAAAATAGAAATACCATGTGATCCAGCTATCTGACTACTGGGTATTTATCCAAAGAACATGAAATCAATAATTCAAATAGACTTATGCACCCCTATGTTCATTGCAGCATCATTCACAGTAGCCAAGATGTGGAAGCAACACAAGTGCCCATCGACTGATGAATGGAGAAAGAGACGTGTATATATATATATATATATATATATATATATATATATATATACATACATATACACACACAATGAAATACTACTCAGCCATAAAAAAGACAAAATCATCCCATTTGCAATCTTATGGATGGACCTTGAGGGTATGATGTTAAGCAAAATAAGCCAGACAGAGAAAGACAAACACCGTATGATTTCACTCATATGTGGAAGATAAATGTAGAGGTAAAAAGAACAGATTAGTGTTTACCAGAGGGGAAGTGGGTTGGAGGGGTGGGCAAAAGGGGTAAAGGGGCACACATGTATGATGACGGGTATAAGTTAGACTATTGGTGAGTGCGATGCAGTCTATACAGAAATTGATAAATAATAATATACACCTGAAATTACACAATGTTAAAACCAATATGACCTCAATAAAATAATTGGAAATAAACAAATACATATTTGATAACTAAATGGAATAATAAATCAATGAATATATTTATGAAGAAAGTATTTCATCTCATAATATAAGCTGAAGTCCACATTTGGCTCTTAAAATGTTGGTATCCGTTTTTAAATGAGAGCATGTTTTCCTACTCTTTGTTTATTATGTAATCACCAGGAAGATTTCAGCACTGTTTTGTGACATGCTGTAAAATCTGCTTCAGTCCAAATACAACAGCCTGACAAGAGATTTTCATATATTGGGGTATATTGGGTTGCTATTCTGGTTCAAAACGGATTCAGTTTGAACTAAAGAAACATGACTTATGGCCTATCAAACATGCATTGTACACCTGCTTTAACCATTAAAGAATACACTCTCTTAAGATAAGAATACATACTTCCCCTCCTACATCAGTATAGGTAATACCCTACCGATAAGGTCTGTATTAGTCCCTTTCCTGACATCAAGGTCATGTTGACTTGCTCATTTGCAACTGAAGACCTCGTTGAAACTTTGATGAATACATATCCTGGGCATGTTTAATGCGTGTTCTTTGTTCTATACAGGGATAAGACTATACTGAAAACCATGCTTCTCCAGAACACTTTCTTCCTTTGTGGAAACTACCTTCCTGGGCTATAATCCTCACTGTGGCTCAAGTAAAACTCACCTTCTCTCTCTATCTATAGAAGGGTTATTGGTTATTTTCCACCCACAAGCCTTGACAATCTCTTTATTACTTTTTTCCTAGGTATCAAAGAATGGGACTACTTCTTAGGTTGGAAATTGCAAGACTGCAATGGGGAACAAAATTTGCCACTCCAAAATGTGTCTCTTTAACAAGAGGATTATTTTAGGGTGATTATTTTTAAGAAACAAAAGACTCAGAAAGTTTTTCTTGTTACCTCCCCCTTAACTGCCTAACAGACTTTAGATAAATGGCCTTTAATAGGAGCAGAGCTATCACCAGAGATATCTACAAGGAATACAGGCTAAGTGTGGTGAAGGAGACTTGGCAGGGCCTAGAGATAAAAGTCCTTTCCTTGTCTCATTGTCTCTGCAAGGCGTGGCAAACATTTGTTTACCAAACATTTGCTTTTCTAGCCCCATGTAAATTGCCTTCTTCCCCTTTGAAGTCTCAAACCACTACCCACAACATTCTCTTTTGTATTTAGCTTGAAGATGGTATTTAAGGTGGTGGCTTTGGCCATTCGGGTGAGTTACTCAGTTTTCCTGGGTCTCTCCCATGTATACAAGAGGTATACTTGTTATTAAGCTTTGTTTGATTTTCTCCTGTTAATCTGGCTCGTGTCCATTTAATTCTTAGACCAGCCAGAAGAACTTAGAAGGGTAGAGGGAAATTTTTTCCTCTCAGGCAATTGTTTGAATAAAACTAAGCATATACTCAACTAAAATTAACCCACATAATTGGTCTCAAGATTTTTTTTAAGTTTTATATGTGTATGCTTGTATGTATGTATTTATTTATGTATTATCATTCTTATTTTACCATATGGCACAAAGCACTTGTATTCAAATGACAATTTAGGCCAAATCTTTCAATCTCAATACATTAGATATATCTTAACCTTGTGTCAATTAAAGTTAATTAAACTCAGGATTCCTTTAAAACAATAGACTAAACCTGGATAGTTGACCTCCTTTCAAGAAGTATGAACAAATGTTGACATGAGCCTGGCACTGTGCCAAACAATCAGCATAGTTACCATTTTCCAGATTATATTTGCATATTACAAGGGAAGCTTCTGGTGCTTTCTTCTTACTAGACATTCCATAAATCAATCAAAACTTATAGTTGACCTTGATTTTAAGAAAAGGTTTTAAATTGAAAAATGAATTTTCATGGAATTCTGGGAAACAATATGAAATACCGTGGTTGGTCCATATACTCTTTCTTCTTAGTGCTACCTATTTTTATTATTTTAGAATTAAATCTCTCAAAAAAAGCCAACTATTTATGTAATTCTCTTCCACTTTTATAATTTGTATATATTATATATATAATACAAATATGTGTCAAGAAAAAATGTAGTTTTTTTGCTTTTTTAACTTAGAAACTTACATTTTCATACATTTAACATTTTTAACAGTGACCCCATGGCTGGTTGAGTCAATATAACACAGAGTCATTCCTGAATTTTGAACTTTTATAAGCTAATGAAAAATGAGGTCACTACAATTTAAGAGAGGTGATGTAAGTTTTTCTAATATTCTCTACCAGATTTTTCTGGTCTCCTTTGCTGGCTGCTAGCCTCACCTAGACCTCCTCTAAACAGTATAGTACCCCAGAATTCAGTTCTGTGAGCTCTTCTATTTTAACTCTACTTTTATTATTTTGATGATTTTATGTAGTCATACAGCCTTAAAGCTATCTATATGCTGATTACTACCAAATGTACAACTCCAGCCCACATCTCTCTTCTGACCTCTGGACTTGTATATCTAACAAACTACTCGATATTCACTTGTTTATCTAATAAACATGTCAAGCATAATATGTCCCAAACTGAGATTCTCTTTTTCTCCCCATACCTGCACCTCCTTCAGTTTTAACTATGTTAGTTAACGACATCAGTAAACTATTTTTCAATCCAAAATATTTTATGTCATCCTTGACTCCTCTCATTCTCTCACAACCCACATCCAATCCGTCATATTCCACCATCTCTACCTTCAAAGTACACACAGAATGTGGTTGCTCCTCAGGGCTATTGTGTAGTACAACTTCAGGATGCACGTTAATATGCATGCCATGTGAATGTTGCCCCCTAGAATGGTGCAGTGCATAACTACTCACATAGATTGCAAAGTTAATATACTCCTGCTATTTTGCAATATGGTATCTGTGTTCACCACTTCCGCTGATACGACCCTGGTCTAAGCAACCATAAATTTTTGCCTGGAATACTGTAATAACATCCTAAAAGTTCTACTGAATCCATCCATGCTCCACTCATAAAATACACAACTCATCATGTCATTTCTCTGCTCAGAACCTTCTAGATTCCCATCTCAATCACAATAAGAGTCATATGTTTATACAAGGTCTTGCCCTCCTCTCGTTACCCCTTTTAACTCATCTCCTACTGCTCTTCCACTTGCTCACTCTGTTCTAGTCATAGGTTTCTTTCTTGTTTCCTGAATGAGCCTGTTGTGATCTTCTGCTGTCCTTCATTCTGAAATAATCTCACCCAGATATCTGCATAGTTTCCGATCTTAGTTTCTTTAGATCTTATATGTGACATGTCACTTTCTCAGTGGGGCCTTGTTTCCCATCTTATCTAAAATCTCAACCTCTTTTTCACCTTACAGTCCTTATACTCTATTTAGTTGTTGTTAGTAATTATCACCCTCTAAAACACTATATATTTTATTTCTTTATTTTCTCTCTTACTTCCAAAGATGTAATTTTCATGAGGGAAGATATTTTTGTCTGTTTTGGTCATTCACATTTCCATAATATCTAGAAGAGTGTCCGGCTCTCTCTCTCTCTCTCTCTCTCTCTATAATATATGGTGTTCAAAAACCATATATTGAGTTAATGTTTAAAACTTTGTAAATATACTTGAGTTTCTATCATGTGCATCCAAAAGGAATCAAAAGTGATATAACCACTAATTTAGTAACCTGTGATAAAGTGATTTTAGTATACAAAGACTAAAATTGGTGTCCAGCTTCTCTTGATTCTTGGGAAGAACATTGTCAGAGCAGCTTGAAAAACAGCACCTACAAAAAAAGTATACATATATATTAGAATGACCATTCTGCTACCATAGGATCTTCTCTATCTTCATTCATTCATTAATTTTGTTATTAAGAGATGTTTTTGGTGTTTACTAGAGGGACAAAGAAGACATATAAGATGTGTATCATGAAAAGGGCACAGACTCATACTTACCATATCATATGGTATAAATACAAAACAAATTTTATTGGGAAAATTTACAGACAGAAAAGCTGCAGTGAACATAATTTCCTATTCCCTCATTATTCTGGATCTGGGATAGCTGGATGTACATGGCCCAACAGAAAGAATCCCCACTCACCATGTTGCTTCACATATTTATAGGAAAAGTACATGAGGGAGAGATTAGTTAGTCAATTACATAATAATAGTAGGTTCTTATTTGAAGAAGCTTGTCATATAGCAAGTCTTGGAGGAGATGTACCCTCCCCTGAACCAGAAGTTTGGATAAAGCAAAAGATAGAGCCATATATATTTTAAAAAGTGAGCACTCATCTGTTCGAGAAGTTGGAGAAATATGAGCCTTAATTGAAGTTATATTTTCATTTCACAATGAAGCTTTATGGCAGTTATCTCAATCTATGGGATTTGAACTGACAACCTATGGCCAGTTGGAAATGTTGGGTTGGTTAAAATTTTTCTTTCAGTGACACGATCTGTTTCTACTGGGCCCACTAAGGTGCAAGCCATTTCACCTCAAAGATCGTATACCAAGACAGTTTATTATACATGTATATGCAAGTGCATATGAGAATGACCAGTTTATAGTAAACATTCAGCAATTATTCATTGATTCTCAATATGAAACAAAGAAGTGGGGTTGTTGATGGGAATGCGCCAAGGACTATTCTACATTCTCAGTACGTCTTAATTCATTTATTTCTCACACCAACTCTGTGATGTATCTCTTATTATTCTCATCCTCACTTCACATATGATGAATTTGAGGCTCAGAAAGTTGTCCCAAATCACACAATTTTTTTTAAAGATTTATTTTTTTTCCTTTTTTTCCCAAAAGCCCCCCGGTACATAGTTGTATATTCTTTGTTGTGGGTCCTTCTAGTTGTGGCATGTGGGATGCTGCTTCAGTGTAGTTTGATGAGCAGTGCCATGTCCACGCCCAGGATTCGAACTAACGAACCACTGGGCCACCTGCAGCGGAGCGCGCAAACTTAACCACTCAGCCACGTGGCCAGCCCCCCAAATCACACAATTTTTAAGTGAAAAAGTCATAAACCAAATCCTGGCATGTTTCTTCCAGAATCTACACTTAACCACTGGGCGTGTTGCCTCCCAATTCCCTTCCATAAATTTTGCACCAAGATAATATTAAGAAGGGCCAAAGAAATTTTTTTCTTTCTTTCCATCATAAAAAATCTACGTTAATATTTGGTTTATGTGCAAAAAGGGAAGTAGTTTCTTGTGAGTTTCATGTTTGTATTGTCTTATGCTATTTGTATGATGAAAATAGCAAAGAAATAAGCATTTTCTTCTGTGACTGTAGTAAGTTAAAAGCAAAGTCATTTGAATTGTCTTTTCCCCTTTCTAGCAAATTGGGGTAAATTGGCCATTCAACTTCTCCGGGTATTTGATATTAATGAGTGACTGGCTGCAATAGGATTTGAAAGTTGAGAGGAAAAGCAGTATGCAAGAATGAATCATAAATTGCTGTAGTTAGGAATTTCCATTTTCAGACAGATTTAAACCCTTTTAACAACATGAACAAGCACTGATCAAAAGAGCATAGAACAGGAAAATGTTATGTCTGGACAGAAGCAGGAAAGTGTAGGCTTAGAAATGGAAGTTGTCACTGTCTTGGGAAACACCTTATTGCATTTGGGAAGATTTTAAAGGTTAAGAAAAGGTTTATCTTTCCTCTACTTTTACCTTTTAGGAAACAAGTTTAGATTACTGATATGATAGTTACAGACTATATCATGGTGTCTGATGGGGCCATTAACTCAATATTGTTATATCTACATTAATAGAGAGAATTCTTATTATAGTTCTACTTGGGTTTATAGATTTGCTATGAGAGAAGTTGATTTGGATAGGAGTTATTCATATCATTTTTCTGTTTCTCTCCAATTATACTTTAATTTTTCTATGCCTTCTTAGTCGCTTTGAACATCGTGATCATATACCAGGTATTTGATTACTGTTTAGCAGTAGTCATAAAATACACATAAATTCCTGTCAAGAGTCCTTGGAACATTTTTTAGATTGTCCTTTTAATTAAGTTTATTCTCTGCTTCTCCCTACCATCTTTGGAATTCAAAAATAAAGTTATCAGCTCAAATACATTTTGAAAAAAAATAAAAAATAAAAGTTTAGCTGTCTAGAGCTTCCAATTCACCAATGTGGTTGTGGCTGGCAGAATAATGCCCCCCAAAGATTTCCATATGTTAATCTCTGGAATCTGTGGATATGTTAGGTTATATGGCAAAAGGAGATTTAATCTGACCTTGGCAAGGGAAGATTATCCTAGATTATCTGGGTGGGCTCAAGGTAAGCACAGTGGTCCTTATAAGTAGAAAGAGAGGCAGGAGAAGAAGAGAGACATAGAAAAATGTGATAGAAGAGGTTAGAGTGATGTGATTGTTGACTTTGAAGATGGAAGATGGAAGAGGCATGGGAATTTGCATTTCCCATGAGCCAAGAAATGCAAGTAGCCTCTAGAAATGCTGGAAAAGGCATGAAAATAGATTTCCCCCTAGAGCTTCCAGAAAACAATTTAATCTTGCTGACTTCAAGAGTTTAGCTCAATAAGATCCATTTTGGAATTCTGATCTTCTGAAATGTAAGGTAATAAATCTATGTTATTTTCATCCACTAAGTTTGTGATAATTTGTTAGAGTAGCAATAGTAAACTAATACAGTAGTTTAAATTTTTTGTATGCTCAAAGGAAAAAATAAATTTTTTTAAATGACTTTACTTGCATCAAAAATGCAATAATTGCTAACTCTGGACTTTATCACTGGTTACTAATTAGTTATTTTAAAGACTCTAGTAGTTTGATTTAAGTAAATTTTATTCTTTTAAAACTCATCTATGTACGTATTTATTCATGAATTGAAGGGTCTGCTTGCCATTATCTAAAAGTATTAACATTAAAATGGATATAAAGAAACCACAGAATAAAAGGAAGGAAAAAATATAGTTTACATTAGAAAATGGATATTTTTCTTTTTAAAACTCATCTATGTACGTATTTATTCATGAATTGAAGGGTCTGCTTGCCATTATCTAAAAGTATTAACATTAAAATGGATATAAAGAAACCACAGAATAAAAGGAAGGAAAAAATATAGTTTACATTAGAAAATGGATAGTTAAATATGCAGAGAGGGAAGACATAGTGATGATGTAAGCTGAGAAAATATGTTTTCTTGGGCTTATAGAATTTTGTAAAATTATAGTTTTAAATGTTGACATTTTCTCAATTGTTACAAAGAATAATCATTGGTTTTATGAGATTGAAGAGGTAAATTGTTTTTTAAACATCTTATTTGTTCTTATTTATTTACTTTCAATTGTGGTAAAACATACATAACATAAATTTACCAGTTTACTCATTTTTAAGTGTATAGTTCAGTGGGATTAAGTACACTTACATTGTTATACAACTATCACCACTATCCATCACCATAACATTTTTTATCTCACAAAACTGAAAGTCTGTACCTTGTTAAACAACAACTTCCCATTCCTCCCTCGCCATAAACCTTAGAAACCACCATTCTACTTTCTATTCTCTATTAATTTAACTACTTTAGGTACCTCATGTAAGTGGAATTCTACGGTATTTTTCCTTTTCTGACTTATGTCACTTAACACAACGTCTTCAAGTTTCATCCATGTTATAGCATGTGTCAGAATTTCCTTCCTTTTAAAGGCAGAGAAATATTCCATTGTGTGTATATATCACATTTTATGTATCTATTCATCTATTGATGAACACTTGAGTCCCTTCTACCTTTTAGCTATTTTGAATAATGCTGCCATTAATATGGGTATACAAATATCTATTCAAGTCTCTACTTTGAATTCTTTTGGATATACACTCAGAGGTGGAATTGGTAGATAATATGGTAATTCTATTTTTAATAGTTTGAGGAACCAACATACTGATTTCTGTAGTGGTTGTACCATTTTACATTCCCATCAGCAGTGCACAAGGGTTCCAATTTCTCCAAGTCCTTGCCAATACTTGTTATTCTCTGTTGTTTAAATAATGGCCAATCTAATGAGTATGAAGTGGTATCTCATTTTGGTTTTGATTTGCATTTCCCAAATGATTAAAAATTTTGAGCATCTTTTTCATATTCTTTTCATCCCTTTTAAAATCTTCTCTGATGAAATATCTATTCAATTTCTTTGCTCATTTTTAATCAGGTTGTTTGGTTTTTGTTGTTGAATTGTAGAAGTTCTTTATTTATTCTGGCCTTCGTATTTTGACTGAAACTACACATTGGCTCTCCTGGGTAAAGACATTGAATCAGTGATCAAAAACCTCCCAACATAAAAAAGCCCAGGACCAGATGGCTTCACCAGTGAACCCCACCAAATATTTAAAGAAGAATTAACCCCATTCTTCCTCAAACTCTTCCAAAAAACTGAAGAGGAGGGAACACTCCTAAACTCAGTCTATGAGGCCAGCCTTACCCTCAGACCAAAGCCAGACAAGGCCACTTCAAGAAAAGAAAACTACAGGCCAATATCCCTGACGAATATAGATGCAAAAATTCTGAAGAAAATAGTAGCAAACCAAATTCAATAGCACATTAAAAGGATCATATACCATGTTCAAATGGGACTCATCCCTAGGATGCAAGAATGGTTCAACATATGCAAGTCAATAAATGTGATTATCACATTTATAGAATGAAAGATAAAAATCATACTATTATCTCAATAGATGTAGAAAAAGCATTTGACAAAATTCAACATCCATTTATGATAAAAACTCTCAAAAAATTGGGTTTAAAAGAAATGCACCTCAACATAATAACATATATAACATAATATAGTATAGTGTCTATTTGACAAGCCCACAGGCAACATCATACTCAACAGTGAAAGTTGAAAGCCCTTCCTCCAAGATCAGGAACCAGACAAGAACGCCTACTCTCACCATTCCTGTTTAACATAGTACTGGAAGTCTTAGCCAGAACAATCAGGCAAGAAAAGGAAATAAAATGCATTTGAATCAAAAAAGAAGTAAAATTTTCTCTGTTTGAAGACCACATGATTTTATATATTAAAAAATCCTAAAGACTCCACCAAAAAACTGTAGATCTAATCAAGTTCAGTAAAGTTGCAGGATACAAAGTCAACATGTAAAAATTAGTAGTGTTTCCATACACTAACAATGAATTATCTAAAAAAGAAACCTAAAAAATCTCATTTACAATAGCATCAAAAACAATAAAATACTTAGGAATAAATTTAATCAAAGAGGAGAAAGATCTGTACAATGAAAAATATAAGATATTGATGAAAGAAACTGAAGAAGACACAAATGAATGGAAAGATGTCCTATATTCATGGACTGGAAAAACCAATATTGCTAAAATGTCTATACTATTCAAAGTCATCTATAGATTCAGTGCAATCCCTTTCAAGATTGCAATGGCATTTTTTACAAAAATAGAAAAAGCAATCCTAAAATTTGTGTGGGACCACAAAAGACCGTGAATAGACAAAGCAATCCTGATAAAGAAGAACAAAGCTGGAAGTATCACACTTTCTGATTTCAAGCTAAATTACAAAGCTATAGTAATCAAAACAGTATGATACTGGCATAAAAACAGACACATAGACCAATGGAACAGAATTCAAAGACTAGAAATAAACTTATGCATTTACAGCCAACTAGTATTTGACAAGGGAGCTAAGAATACCCAATGGAAAAAAGACAGTCTTTTCAATAAATGGTGGTGTGAAAATTGGATACTCCTATGCAAAAGAATGAAACTAGACCCCTATCTTACACCACTCACAAATATTAACTCTAAATAGACTAAAGACTTAAGTGTAAGACCTGAAACCATAAAACTCGTAGAAGGAAAACATAGGGAAAAAGCTCCTTGACATTGGTCTTGGCAATGATTTTTTAGATATAACATATAAAGCAAAAGTAACAAAATAAAAAAAAGCTGATGAGACTATATCAAACTCAAACACTTCTGTACAGCCAAAGAAATGATCAACAAACAAACAAACATGTCGATAAGCAGAACAGATTAGAGGTTACAAGAGGAGAATGGGGTGGGGGAGGGTGAAAGGGGTAAGAGGACACATATGTATGGTGCTGGATAAAAACTAGGCTATTCGTAGTGACACAATGAAGGCTATACAAAAATTGAAATACAAGGTACACCTGAAATTTACACAATATTATAAGCCAATAGGACCTTAATAAAATAAAAATTTAAAAAAATAAATGATCAGTGAAATGAAAAGGCAACCTACAGAATGGGAGAAAATATTTGCAAATCACATATCAGATAAGGTTTAATATCCAAAATATATAAGAAACTCATAGAACTCAATAACAAAGAACAAATAATCTCATTCTAAAATGGGCAGAAAACCTGAATAGACATTTTTCCAAAGAAGATATTCAAATGGCCAACAGGTACATGAAAAGGTTATCAATATCACTAATCATCAGGGAAATGCAAATCAAAACCACAATGAGATGTCACCTCACACCTGTTAGAATGGCTATGAGCAAAAAGACAAGAAATAAGCATTGGTGAGGATGTGGAGAAAAGAGAACCCTTGTGCACTGTTGGTGGGAATGTAAATTGGTGCAGCCACTCTGGAAAACAGTATGGAGGTTCCTCAAAAAATTAAAAATAGAACTATCATATGATCCAGCCATTCCACTTCTGGGTATATACCCAAATGAAATGAGATCACTATCTGGAAGAAATATCTGCACCCCCATGTTCACTGCAGCATTATTTATAATAGCTGAGTCATAGAAACAACCTAAGTGTCCATTGATGGATGAATGGACAAAGAAAATGTGGTATGTACAATGGTATTATTCATCCATAAAAAAAGGAAATCCTGATATTTTCGACAAAATGGATGAAACATGAAGACTTTATGCTAAGTGAAATAAGACAGAAAAAGACAAATACTGCATGATCTCACTTACATGTGGAATCTAAAAAATCTGAACAGAGAACAGATTGGTAGTTGCCAGAGGCAGGGGGTGGGGGGCCAGGGCAAAGGATGAAGGTGATCAAAAGTTGCAAACTTCTGGTTATAAGACAAGTAAGTTTTGGGGATGTAATGAGCATAGTGGCTATAGTTTACAATACCATACTGTATATTTGAAATTTGCTAAGAGCATAGGTTTTAAAAGTTCTCATTACAAGAAAAAAATTGTAACTATGTGAGGTGATGAATGTGTTAATTAAACTTACTGTGGTGAGCATTTCTAAATATGTTCAAATATCAAATCATCGTTTTGCACCTTAAACTTACACAATGTTATACGTCAACTATATCTTGATAAAGATGGAAAAAATAAAAGAACCAGAAAAAAATAATTTAGACAATATAATTTTGATATTCTAGATCTTTAGCAAAAACTTTATTTATATTTATAGATGTTCCTTCTGCTGCCTGCCTATACGTAATTTTGATAGCAAAAATATGTTAAAATCTCAAGAAAGTCAATGTACTCTTTATTTAAAGATTAGTATAATGAAACTCTGAATGAAAATTATTTTCTTACAGGAACAAATTTTTTTTAATGTTAAGACTATTCCAAGGTACTTTTATAAATTTGAAACATATATACCTTTCTCCTTCTATTTCTCCTTTTCTTCCTTTCTTCCTTCCTTCCTTCTTTCCTTCTCTCTTTCATTTCTTTCTACATAGCTTAGACTAAAATAGTGAAGCTCCCTCTTTTCACAGTCCAGGCTCTATGTATCATATCCTCATTTTGGAGGCGAGACTTCTTTTATTCAAACAACCCACATTATATAATATCCTAATATTGTTTTCTAGATGCATGTTAAACTGGGAATGGTAGTGAAATAAATAATATATTTAAAATATATTAAGTGCCTAATGTGTACATGAAATGTGAATAGACTTGACTCAAAACCTAAGAGAGAAACACCATGTCCACATTAAAAGAAGAAAGAGACCAAGTAAGGATTTCTTTACAATGCTCACTCAGAACATTGGCAATAATAGCATACGATGCAGAGAAGTTATCACGCTGCATCTTATCTAAGGATAATTGAGTAGTAGGTCAGTGTTAATCCTTTAATTAATGACTTATTCAGAAATACGGGAAAATTCCTCTACTAAAATGTTGAGTGGAGATAGTGGGATAATCTTAGCTCTGAAACAGTTGCATACTATGTATTTTGACTTTCTAGCTAAAGGGCTGTATTCATAGCATATAGGCATATGATACATCCCAAGCGTCCTTATACAACAGAAATGAAAGTGATGAAGCTACTTCTTGGTAAATTGTTGGCCAGAAATTTATGTAGTTGTTTTCACTTGCTTGTATTCAGTATTAAAATCTTGACTTTTTTGTGATTGATTTGTTTTAAGGTTAACTATTCCATACACAGCAGGTACTCAATAAATAATGTTGACTGACAGATGGTTAAATGTTAGAATGTGCTTCATCCTTACAGGCAAATAGACACCTGGTGATTGATTATGGTCAAAAATTCTTTAAAATATATTTTGTGCATGTTTCAGAGTAATTATTTGCTAAATTTAATTCTGAATTGAAAATGGTTTATAACGATCATGGATTAGTCTGATTTAGTTTTTATTATGAGGTTGCCAAATCCAAACTGGTTAAAATGTTTTAGTGCCGCACTATTTGCTATTTAAAATTCTATTTTTAAAACTTGTAAAGATATACATGGAGTTTTTCTTCTGCTATTGCTGCAGTAAATCCCAGGAGAGTAACTCTAAAAGATTGCTGCTTAATTATTAATGAGAAAATCAGCAAATTCTCTCGTTCATTTCTTTTAACTCATGAAGCTAAGTTATACCAAGTCCACTTTTCTCAGAAGGTAAGTTAGCATTTAGCAACTCTAAGCATGACTTTTCCCAACACGGCAGTAACTCTTTGAGGACCCTCTTCTGTAAAGCACTAGGAATCTATTAACTCCATATTGTGAAGATAATTCATGTGCATGTAAATGTCCTCATTTAAAGGTTTCACTTCATTTCTTCCAGCATGTAGAATTCAGAGAAATTAGGTTCTTTGGAAATAATTTCATGCTAGAATCCCAAGTCTGATTATTCAAATGAACAAATACATGGGACGAAAAAAGTTAAAATAGGTGAGGTAAACCACTCTAAGACAGATCTCAAGCACTTATGTTTTTATAACGCTTACAGCATCTTTTATTCAGACATTTTCACAATTTACAACTGGGTGCGTGAAGATAAAAACTGCATTGAGATAATATTTTATTTTAATCCATTGGTTTAATAATACCTCGTTTGAATAAAAACATCTCCAAACTAAATTGTCAGGTCAGATCAGTTCCTAAACTATATTAAAATAATAATACTCAAACAAAACATAGGAAATTAGGTAAAATAATCAAATGGCTATACTTGCGATGTGGAAAATAGTATTATGTAATATGTCAGTCATGCTTATATTGTGGTCTTTTGAATATCATTGAAAGAGTATTTGTTGAGATAATATGTGACACTTTCTGATACATTCGTTTTTTCCCATAATCTAATGACACACGTTGTTGTTGCAAAGACAACTAACTAAAACTTTCCCTGAAATTCCCTTTCATGACACCAGATGGTGCTTCCAATGATGAGTTGGTTCTAAAGAAAGAATTCTTTGGAAAAGTAATAGAATAATAGTACTAAAAGAAATTTTTACATTATCAAACCATTACTCACCTCTCATCCCCACCTTTAACAAATGAAGTTCTAAAAACTTAAATTGCAAGTGACATTACAAATGTCCCTCAGATTTTTAATGAAAGATCTGGGCAGGAACCCAAGATCATGACACTCAGTTGTTTGAACTAGTTTTCATTATTTTGTACCAAAAATCTTGTTTCTGCATTCATAGATACAAGGAACCGTTTACACAATATGTAATAGGGAACTGCTCTATGTAGGGGGTTGTGTGTGTCTGTCTGCCTAATTACAAAAAAAAATCTCAGGTCAGTTCCTTCTATTGTTATATCAACCTCATGGTAACCATTCAACAATATTTAAATACAAAGCCTACATCTTCTCAAAGGAATTTTTTTTAGTAAGTTGTGGCACACGAACGGCTATGTTTCCAGGTAACACTATTTTGTACAATTCTATTTACTAAAAGTTTTTAGCTGGAATGTATAAGTCATTTATTCCATATTTACTGATAAAAATACCATACTTTTTAAAAATACTTCCAATAAGAACTTAGGAATTGTCATGCAAGGTTTGGATTATTCTGTACACTACCAAAACTCTATGCTGTCTCAATGGGCACACCCAAAAGGGATCGTAGAGAAAATATTATGAGAGGAGGCATGATTTTTCCCCTGAGGTCATTTTTGTTTGTTTGTGTTTTGTTTTTGTTTTCATTTATTTACTTTTTATTGAGGTAACATTGGTTTATAACATTATACAGATTTCAAGTGTACATTATTATAATTTGACTTCTGTATACACTACGTCATGTTCACCACCAAAAGTCCCGTTTCCATCTGTCACAAATGACCCTTTTTACCCCTTTTGCCCTCCTCCCACCCCGTTTCACTCTGATAATCACCAACCTAGTCTCCGTATCTATGTATTTATTTGTTTGTTGTTGCTTTTAATCTTCCACATATGAGTGAAATCATAAGGTATTTGTCTTTCACCATCTGACTTATTTCACTCAGCGTGATACCCTCAAGGTCCACTCATGCTGTTGCGCATGGTAAGAGTTCATCTTTTTTATGGCTGAATAGTATTCCATTGTATATATATACACACCACATCTTCTTTATCTATTCATCTGTTAATGGGCACTTAAGTTGTTTCCATGTCTTGGCTATTGTAAATAATGCTGCAATGAACATAGGGGTGCATATATCTTTTCGAATGAATGTTTCTTATTCTTTAGATAAATACCCAGAAGTGGAAAATCTGGGTCATATGGTAGTTCTACTTTTAATTTTTTCAGGTATCTCCATATTGTTTTCCACAGTGGCTGCACCAATTTACATTCCTACCAGCAGTTTACAAGGGTTCCTTTTTCTCTATATCATTTCCAGCATTTTTTATTTCCTGTCTTTTTATTAACAGTCATTCTGATGGGCATGAGGTGATAAGTAATTGTGGTTTTGATTTGCATTTCACTAATACTTAGTAATGTCGAACATCCTTTCATGTGCCTGTTGGCCATCTGTATATCTTCTTTGGAAAAATGTCTGTTCAGATTCTCTGCCCATTTTTTAATTTTTGTCTTGTTGAGTTGTATGAGCTCTTTGTATAGTTTATATATTAATCCCTTAATGGATATATGATTTGTAAATATCTTCTCCCAATTGTCACATTGCCTTTTCACTTTGTCGAAGCTTTTTACTTTGACGTAGTTCCACTTGTTTGTTTTTGCTTTTGTTTCCCTCGCCTGAAGAGACATATTCAGAAAGATACTGCTAAGACCGATGTCAAAGAGCATACTGCCTATGTTTTCTTCTAGTAATTTTATAGTTTTGGGTCTTATATTCAAGTCTTTAATCCATTTTGAGTTAATTTTTGTTTATGGTGTAAGATAGTGGTCTAGTTTCATTCATTTGTGTGTGGCTGCCCTGATGTCATTTTTAAAAGTAAGAGATGTAGCCTTAAGCACACTAGTTCACCATTCTCCAATAATGGGGCTGTCTTACATGAACTTATCAATGCCTTTTTAAATTTCCTATCTGCACTGCCTCTTGTAATGTTGGGGAAAGCTCTCATTGCCATTTTTCAAAAAGATGATGGATCAGTTTGTTTTCTCCAGTCACAAGCCTTAGGAATTGTCTGGCTAACATAAGCAAAAATTTGAAAGGATTGAGGGAGGGTAACAAGATCAATGAATAAAACCATATGACATTATGAAGTACAGGTAGGTAGACACAGTTGCGAGGAGAGTGGTAAGAAGGAAATGGAAGATCCGGGTCTAGGAGGCAGTTGAAAACAGTGCAGTTCATAACCTATTCATATGTTTGCAGGCTGGTACTTTGAAGTGTAAGAGCATGAGTGAATTGAATTACATCAGGAATAGGAAGCATTGATACATATCCTTAATTAAAATCATGATATTTGTTGTTTATCTAGTATTTATCATGGTATCATCAACTCCCTATAGATATTTAATGATTTTCTCCAATTTATAAGATATCATGTCTCTTTTTACTCATTGTATGGATGGATACCTAAAATTTATTGCCTATAAAAGATTTAAGAAAAATAGTACACAAGCATTAACATCTTTGCAAGGCAAGATACACATGTACTATAATAATATTTATGGATTGCCTATGACTGTGAGGTTAAATCAAAATACTCCCTTTGAAAATAACTCATTTAGCATCACATTAATCGTCATATTATAAGAAGGATGATGTCCAAATAATCTTCAGAAAAGGGCATTCTTGTGTCATTAGGTAAGTGCTCTTTTTAAGTGTCAAACCATTATATTTAGCAACTGTCACTAAGAAGGTAGCCATCTGTCATTATTTACTGTCAAAAGGAACATTCATTGACATTGCTTAAGTGAACTCTATTAGCATTTTTTACTCTTCTTTCTTTATTATGTCTACAATTTTCCATTTGCATATAAGCCCACTGGCAAAGTCTAACATTGAATTTTAGAGTTAGGTTTTATTTCAAGCACTATTTGGATTTCTTTTAAGGAAAAAAGGAAGCAAGAGCTACAATAAGTGGTTTCTTTTCTCATCAGGAATATTGCCTTGTTTATGACCGTAATGAATATCAGTAGATGACAAGTCAATAAGTTTTACCATTTGTAGCTTCTAAAGTCCATTGCCAAATCTGAGAAAAATCTGTGTGTATCATTTCAGTATATAGTGCCAGCAAGAAATATTCTATTTTAGAAATAATATCAGCAAATAGAGAAAAAGGAGAAAATATCATGTGATTAGAAGTTCAATCTTTAATATAAAAAACAATTATTAGATGGTTATGAAATATTCAATTATTTCCTTTTAATTATAGGATTCAAAATGGTTCATTTCTTTCCCATGTACCAAGTAGAGTACTTCTGTCTTTGTTCATTTGGAAGTCATTTGCCTTTCATTTTATTCATCTTCTCCCAATTTTATACCCTTAAGATAAATTTTAAATGTATAACAAATTGCCCGTTAAATAGTTGGCCTTGTCAAACTGATAGGCAGGAAGAGAAAAAATTGCTCACTTCTAAAGGTCCATTTACTTATTAATGACAGAGTAGGTTACTATATTTTCTGTGTATGAATTACTTCGTCCAAGATAGAGAGCTTGGCAGACAGAAATGCAGAGAGAAGTGGCAGATGAAAGCTGGGGTTTTGAAATGTCACTATAAAACCTCTCTCTGAGTTAGATTCCATTTGTTATAGAAATGGTTTTGAAATATATAACTTATATTTTACAAAGATCTTGGAGGGAGGCAAAACAGCATACTTCCTGTGATTATACATGGAACATTACTGGAAAACCTGTTCCATTATTTATTACCTGTGAGATTTTGGGCAAGACACTTTATCTTCCTGAACTTTAGTTTTCTCATCTAAAAAAGGGGTTAAAAATAACTACTCCATAGTGTTCTTTTGAGGATAAGCTATATAAAGTACTTAGAGTAGCTGGCACAATTGACATCACATAACTGGTAGCTAATAATGTTATTATTATGATTATGATTATTATCACTAATGATACAAATATTGGGTGATGTTTATAAATTGCAGTCATCTCTTGGACAATATTGTATAAGCCAAGAATTAGTATATGGCTGCATTCTCTTTGTTATGAAGCTTATCATTTTATGAACTACAAGAATTTTTATCAATTTGTCTTCATGCTTTGTAATTGATTTTATATTTTCATAACCATTTTTGCTAACTGGTCCATTATCAATTATTTAGGGATCACTCACTATGTTTCTAACACTGCCCTCCTTGGGCACAGGGCACACAACTTAACAAACCAGCAATTGCGGTTCAGTACATGAACATGATAAATATCTTACATACACACACACAAAAATAATCAAGTGAAAAAAAAATCCAGCTAGATTATAAGTGGTCTCTCAGCATGCACTGTGAATCCTGACTAATTACTATAGTCCGACGCAGACAAGATTATCTGATTTTGTCACCTATCTGCTTACATCTCTTCAGAGATTCTCACTGATTTTAGAAACAAGAGAAAAACCTTGAAGGCCAAACCTCAACTTGTCTTTTCATTGACAAAATGCCAGCCACATTGCCTTTCTTACCATTCCTCAAAAGTCGTCAAGCTCCCTCCTGCCACAAGGATTTTCATGTACTGTTCTCTCTAACTGAAAGGCTCTTTTAAATTTATCTTCATCTAGCTCACTGATACTCATCTTCTAACATTGACTTAGAAATTATTTCCCTAGTGAGGCCATCATAGGTAATCTACCATCCTCAACTCCAGAAGCTTTCCCTCTCATACTATCATGTTCCTTTCCTTCAGCAAAAAAAAGAGACACATAACAATTAGATTACCATTAAATAAGATATGTGTGTGTGTATAAATTAAAAAATTTCCAGATATCTAAATTTTTAGATAGGAGCTCTATATCTGGGACAGTACATCAAGATGAATTTGAATTATTTAAGTACAATCAGCATCTGTCCTACTTTTGAAAACAAAATCTCTCTTTAAGAATACCTCTGTTACCATACCATCGAGCAATTCTATTCCTTGGTATCTACTTAAGGTAAATGAAAGTATATATCCACTCAAAGATTTGTACAGTAATATTCCCAGCAGCTTTATTCATAATGGCCCTAAACTGGGAAAATCCTAAATGTCCACCAGCTGGGAATGGAAACAAAGGTGGTATATCTATATGATAGAATACTATTCAGCAACAAAAGGGAATGAAGTAGTGATATATGCAACAACATGGATGAACCTCAAAAATATTATGCTAAGTGAAAAAATCCAAAAACAAGAGACTACATATTGTAAGATTCCAGTCATATGAAATGTCCAGAAAGGCAATTTTACAGAAACAGAAAGTAGATTAGTGGTTGCCTGGGGCTAGGGGTGATAATAAGGATTATCTGTAAATGGGCCTGAGGGATCTTATTGGAGAGATTAGAATGTTCTAAAACTAGTTTATGGTGATGGTTGCATCATTTTGTAAAGTTACTAAAAATCAGTTAGTAGTTATAAAAATAAAAATTAAAGTTAGGGAAAAACAACGAGTAATGCAATGCATGCAAAACATTTTGTACATCAGGCACAGAGTAAAAAGCGTCAATAAACTTCGGCTAATGGTATTTTTTTAAAAACAATTCCACTGTTCATAGCTTTGCTACTAAATGTCAAGATCTGATGAAAACAAATGTTGCCTCTTCAAAGCCGACTCTCTCCGTTTAATTCCTCATCACAACTGTGTTTCTTACATATCTTAGCTGTGGGAAATATAAAGAAGAATTAGCCATTATGATTGTCTTGAAGGAGAAAAGGTAAGACGTATTCATTTACCCATAATACAAAACAGTAAATGATTGGGACGAGGAGAGTGGTTATGCTTTTACATTTTTAAAAATTTTTAAGTGTACCAGTTAGGACTAAATTGGAGCAACATTGTATCTGAACTAAGCCCTCTAATACATACATACCTATGTACATACATTCATTCATTCATACATAGACAACTCTGTTCACTCATTAACCACGTGCATGGCACTCTCAATAAAACCTCTCATAATGATTGGTGGCTTTAATATCAACGTAGATTATACTTTGATGATTCTGGGCTTCTCAATTTCTGGACCTCCTTTCCTTCCATGAACTTCTCCTCAGCCACCATTCCATAATCACACACTCACTTAGTCATGAGCAGTATATGCTTGCTCATCCTTCAATAATATGTTTCAAGCATTTCACTCTCTGAAGATTACTCCCTTTAGTACCCTCACTTCAACAATTTTTTGACTTCACAAGGACCAACAATCTATTAATGCTACCAGGTTTGTGCCTACATGCTTCCCATTCCTCTAAATCAACTATTATATCCTTACTTTCCACCTTCCTCAGATTAGATTCCACAATACAACATTATGATAACTTCCTTACATGCACCCTCAGTTTAATCCTCTCTGATTTTTTTTCAATTACACTTGCCTGAAATATTGAGTTGTAACAGTCTCGGGTAGGACCTGAAATATGATAGTGTTGGTGGGGCATTGGAATAGACTGGAAGTAGTCACTAAAATAAGTAGAGGAATTATGATAACAAAGGACCAGAAAAATGTCTAACTCAGTTGCTACAGTGATTGAAAAATAGTATATGAGTTGTGTCAGAAAAATCAAACTTGTGGAGAAGACCCAAATTTCTAAACTATTTTTGAATTTTGATTTTTGCATCTTGATCAGTCTAAAAACCTAATAGCCTAGTATTTTAACAAATTAGAGCCAACTAAAAATTAAATTTGCCTTTATTTCTTTTAAGAAAGAGATTAAAAGTTATTTCTTTTAATGTTTCCTAACTTGAGAAACGTGAACATGTTCCAAAGAGTCACCAAATCAAGGATAGGAATCCAAGGTTTAATCCTGAATGTACACTGCTAGAGAACATAGTATTATAACATGGCCATTTTGATTTCAACTTGCTTTCCCCCAGGGGTAAGAAAATACTGATTCCAAGTTCTGATGTGTATTATCTAAAAGACTGTCAGCACAGCGACCATATAAGTATCTTGCTAAAATATGAGAAGCTAGCTAAATATATTTGTTTCTTGACATCTAATATACAGCCAACAATGAGCTAGTTCCATCTGCTTTAGGCTTGTGTCGCATGATGAATGTCATTCAGTGACAGCTTAATTCTGTTGCACTGATTATCTAAAACCCGAATTTTATGGCAATGCAGACTCACTCTCTCGTTTACCTTTATATGCCTGATAGCATGTATAATTACAGTTAGGATTAGCCTAATCCATTCTCTACCTAATGAGCTGAACTAATATTAAACCCAAAATGGAAAGGAATTCAGCATATTTTAACTCTTCTTCACTCTGGCATGATTTTATTTTTACGGCTTCACTTAGTTTGATCCATTACCACCCTCCCTTTCATTCTGGCACACACTCTAAATTAATTCATTTCATAATCTCACGAGTTGAAGTCAATGGCATTTGACCTGGAAATAAAAATGTTATGATTATTAAACCATAAGAAGGCAACTGGTAATTTGGGTTTCAGTATTTGAATTATAATGCACATGTAGAGAGAACATTTTGATAATAATGATTTATCTTTGGATGAAATAGTTTTTCTAAAGGAGAGTGGATAAAAAAGCCTAGATGGTTGAAACAGATTACCTTTATTATTGATATCAAAACATATAATATATTACTCTATGAATTCCACAGCAAAATTCATATAATAAAGAATAAATAAATAATGTACTTATGTTAAGACATGTCTCTTTTTTTCATTTGCACCCATCTATTATGGAATATGATTCTGATAGGTAAAAAGAAAATCAGAAATTGGGCACATAGAAAGCATTCAGGTTCTAGAAATGAAACAAAGGATGTCTATTTAATGAACATATATAATGTGCAAAGTGATGATCTAAGCATGGCACGAATTACACTAATACATATAATATTTATTTCCTGTTTCAAGTAATTTTTGAGCTAGTAGTTCAGGTAAGATAACACTTACAGAAAATGTGGGGTAATATCATGGAAGATGCAGACAACTCAGACAAAATAAAGTAAAACATATAATAAATGAATAATCAATACATTAGCCTAGATTATAGAAAAAATTAACTATATAGAAATAAATAGCATTGTGGTTTCACTTCAGGTATTGGTTGAGTAGTTTCTTTCAGAATCACCTTTCTCCAGAAAACCATTACAAACTCTGCTGGAAAAACTACCTGAAGACACCAAAGAATGGCTGAAATTAAACAAAAACTGGAGGAAAGAGAAGTGCTATGAGTAAAATTTCTGGTAATAAGGCTTTTGCTTGAGGGCACTCCCCATTTTTTGAGAGGCTGCTAGTACTAAAGGAGAACACTGCAGTGTTACTAGCTTTAGGAGTCAGAAGACAGAGCTTAAGTGTGCCAGAAAAGCTAGAAAGAGTTGGGGAAATCTGGAAGGAGGGAGACACAAAAGGAGGAGTCCACAAATATAGGTATAAATTTTGCCTATGTTCTTTGATAATCCCTGAATGTGGCATTACTTGGGGAGCATACAACAGCTGAGGGGCTGAAAGAACCTAATAGTTTCAGCTGCTGCCCATCATGGAGTTAGGGGTTGAGGGGTGTGGTGTGGGCAGGCATAGAGTTGGGATTCAATCGGTTCAAGTTAATTTCCAGCTAGATCAAGAATAAGAGAGAGATATCAGAATACAGAATCTCTACAACATGTCACTCACAATGCACACTATATAATTAAATTTTGCTAATTATGTGTGGAAACAGAGAAATATGACTCAAGACAAAAAGCCCGAAATGTACCAAAAACCTACAGCTAACATTATACTTAATTAGGAAATATTGAATGCTTTTCCCCTAAGATTGAGAAGAAGACAGAGTCTGCTCTTTATTCAATTTGTACTGAAGTAACTAGTTAGTGAAGGAGGAAAAAAGAAATAGAAAGCAGAAATAAAGACAAGAAAAGCAAAATAAAGACCAGAAAAGAAGTAAAACCGTATTTATTCACAGGTGACATGATTATTTATGTAGAAAACCCTAAGGAATTCATTTTAAAACACTAAAAAAAAATAAGTAATTTTAACAAGGTCACAGGATACAGGATTAATATACAAATATCATTTGTACTTTTATACACTAGCAATGAAAAAAACAATAAATACACTTACGATAACATGAAAATACTTAAAATACTGATAAACAAATTTAATAAAAGACATTCAAGATCTCAATCATGAAAACAACAAAATATTGAGGAGAAAAATTAACGAAGATTCTAATAAATGAAGAGAGATATCATGTCTATGTGATTGGAAGAGAATATTGTCAAATTGCCAATTCTTCTCAAATTGATATATAGATTAAATTCAATCTGAATAATAATCCAAGCAGAGTATTTTTCATATAAATTGATATGCTGAATCTAAAATGTATGTGAAGATACAGATGGCTTAAAATAAACTTAGAAAAGTCTAACTACATTGGAGGACTTATACTACCTGACTTCAAGGCCCAATATAAAGTTACGCTAATCATTGCATAATGATAGGCAATAGTTTAATGCTATAGAACAGGGAGCGCAGAAATAGACCCTCCCTTACAGATAATGGATATCTGACCAAGGTATGCACATGTGCATGTGTGTGTGTGTGCATGCACACACGTATTAATGGGAAAAGGCAAGTCTTTCCAACAAATGGTACTGGAATAACTAGGATATGGGGAAAAAATGAACTTTGGCCTTTATCTCACAACCTCCATGAAATTAATGTAAGATGGATTATAGATCTAACTATAAAAAAGCTAAACATGTAAAACTTCATGAAGAAAACATAGAGGAATATTTTCATTATCTTGGAGTAGGCAAAGCTTTCTTAGACAAGACACAGAAAAAAAACCATAATAAATAAAAAAATTATACTTCAGACTTCATCAAAATTAAAACTTTTGCTCATCATAAGGCACAATTAAGAAAACTCATTGGTAAACCACAGACCTGGACAAATTATTTGAGAATTACATATGTGACAAAGTATTGGTGTCACGAATATATAAAGAATTCCCTGAACTCAACAATAAAAAGAAAACAATTGAATAAAAATAGGTAAAAAATATTAAACAGGAACATCACAATGAGATATACATGAATAATGGCTAAAATGAAAAAGACTGACATCACCAAATATTGGAGAGGATGTGGAGCAATTGAAGAAAATAAAATGCAATGCTTTTTGGTTTGTAAAATAACATAACCATTTTAAAAACTATGAGGAACTTTCTAATAAAGTTAATCATACCTATATACCATGACTAAATAATTCAAAATTAAGTACGTCTCCAAAAGAAATTTGTTAAAGTGTCCACTAAAAGATTTGTGCAAAAATGTTAGCAGCAGCTTTGTTCATAATAGCCCAAAACTGGACGCAACCCAAATGTCCATCAACAGGAGAATGGATAAACAAATTGTGGTGTATCGTATAAAGGTACACTACACAACAATAAAAAGAAATGAACTACTGATACACTCAACATCATGAACACTACAATCAGCTAAAGCATCTGGATGCAAAAAGTTATATACTATACTATTTTATTTATATGAGGTTCTAGAACAGAAAAAAATTCATTGAGGAAAAAAATCAGAAAATTAGTTGTTAGGGTTCTGGGGAGTTGACAGGGAAGGGACATGAGGAAAATTTGTAGAATGATGGAAATATTGTACATCTTGATGGAGGTGTGGGTTTCATGAGTGTATGCAGTTATATAGATTTGTCAAAATTTATCAAATCTCACAGTTAAGAGTTTTGCAATTCAGAGTACGTAAATTTCAACACATACACACACACACAAAGAATGATAAAAATACTGAACTAACTGTGGGAACCATACTTTTCACAGTGGTGTGGGTTAGTAATTCTGTAACTATTTTACATATATACAGCCTTCAGAAAATGGGTTAATATATTGAAGATACTTGGAATCTATGTGGTTTTCCACAGAGGTTGTGTTAACGTACACTTGCACTACCAGTGTATGACAGTTTCCGTTACTCAACATCCTCATCAAAGCTAGATAAATTCTGCCTTTTTATTCTAGAAGCAAGCTGAATGTTAGTCCCCACCACATATTTGGTCAGGAGACTTTGTGTAGGACACAACTTGTATAGAGCATAGAGTTTAGAACAGATCTCAGGAATGTGTCAGCATGTAAGCAAGTGATAACTAGAAGAAAAACCAGTCGGTTTGAATGAGAAAGAGCTACCAATAGAATAGAAGGACAAACAGGAAGAGCAGCAGCATGGAGACTAAGTGAAAAAAGAGTGTAAGGAAAAACAGATCAACAGTGTTGAAGTTGATAAAAGTCTCAAAAATTAACAATAGGAAAGTGTTTGATTCCGTGCTTAGAAAGTCATTAGTTTCATTAGTGAGATGAGAGCAATTGATTCAGAGTGAATGTGTGGGGAGATGGAAGGGGTTTGATGTAAGTCGATTTCTATGAATTGAGGGAATAATGAGATGTGTGGAATATAAGCTTGAATGTGAGGTGAAGGACAGAGTTAGACCATAATAGAGAGAGGGATTCGGCACCAAAAAAAGTTTTTTCAAAAGGATGTATTTACTTGTTTACATGAAGATAAAGAACCAAAAAGGGATAGAGATTTAAGAAGAGTTAAATAGAATAAAAACAATTTCTATAGGCAATTGGAGGAGATACGATCTAGATGACAGTTTGGAGATAAGAGTAAGAAGGCTCAAGGTAAAATTATGACAGCTAACATTTATTTAGTGCTTACTATGCTCCAGGCATGATTATAACTATGTTATTTATAATTCTTAAAATAACTGTATGAAAGAACACCATCATCCACATTATATAGATACGGAAACCAAAACAGAGTCATGCATGAACTGCATGCATCACACAGCTAGGGAATTGTAAGAACCAGGGTCCAAAACCACATGATATGGCTCTGGAAGGCAAGTTCTTAATCACTCTTCTACATTGCCCTGGAATAGAAGGTAAAAAGTAAAATATCTGAATTCTTGGCAAAGTTTATTCCTCATTTGGTGCAGATAAGCTCAGATTCAGGCTGAACAATTCAAATGTTATTCAAAACTGCTACCCAAGGTTTGACCTCTGCATATTTTATAATATATTACTATCTTTTTTTTTTTTGGTAACTTGGCTCCATAAAGTGTATATTCAGAGAAAAGTTTCTAACTTTTAATACCAGGAAATTCTCTCAAATGTTAATAAAAACATTATATATTATTTTTAATTTTTTGTGGACCCCCCCCTCACACACTGTTTTCCAAAGTGGCTGAACCAATTTACATTTTCATCAACAGTGCACAAGAATTCCCTTTTCTCCACATCCTTGCCAACGCTTGTTATCCTTTGTCTTTTTGATACTAGCCATTCTAACAGGTGTGAGGCGATATCCCATTGTGGTTTTGATTTGCATTTCCCTGATGATTAGTGATGTTGAGCATTTTTTCACGTACCCGTTGGCCATTTGGCTGTCTTATTTGGAAAAACGTCTATTCAGTTCCTCTGCCCATTTTTTAATTGGAATTTTGCTTTTTTGTTGTTGAGTTATATGAGTTCTTTATATATTTTGGATATTAATCCCTTATTTGATATATGGTTTAAGCAATCCCATTTCTGGGTATATATCCAAAGGAAATAAAAACAGGATATTGAAAAGGTATCTGCAGTCCCATGTTCATTGCAGCATTACAATAGCCAAGATATGAAACAACCTAAGTGTCCCTCAACAGATGAATGAATAAAGAAAATGTGGTGCATATATACAATGAAATGTTATACAGCCATGAGAAAGAAGGAAATTCTGCCATTTGCAACAACATGGATGGACCTTGAGGGCATTATGCTAAGTGAGATGCCAGATAGAGAAAGACAAATACTGTATGATATAATTTATTTGTGGAGTTGAAAAAACCAAATTCGTGAAAACAGAGAGTAGATTGGTGGTTACCAGAGGCTGGGGGGTGGAATAATTGAGGAGATGTTGTTTAAGGGTACAAACTTGCAACTAGTAGACAGATAAGTCCTGGAAATATAATATATAGCATAGTGATTATAGTCAATGATAATGATGAATTTCAAAGTTGCTAAGAGACCAGATCTTAATTGGTCTTACCACAAAGAAGAAATGATAATTACGTGATGTGATGGAATCATATTGCAATATGTAAATGTATTGAATCAACACATTGTACACCTTAAACTTATGTACTATGTCAATATAATATATCTCAACATAAATAAACAAATATATAAATAAATACCATTATACACTAACAAGTAAATGCCTCTCATATTGTTGCTGAGGTAGATCTTATATTTGTTTATTAAACATTCTCTATTTTCCACACTGCTGATTTGAAATGAAGTATTGCCAGTTTTTTAAAGAAAAATGTTATTAAGACAGTCTAGAAATAAGATCATTAAAGAATAAATAGAACTAAAATATACAGCTAAAATTATTAAGTAACCAAATAAAAATTCAAGAAACATGTTTTTTTCATTGGTGCTCATAAATACCTCTCTTTATAAGTTATTAACAATAAAAAACAGACCCAATAAGAGACAGATTCATGTAGCAATTGTGAAGAAAACATAATGTGTCCTTTAACTTTTTATTGTGGTCACATTTGTGTAAAGCAATTTGTTAATAGAATAAATAAAGTGGTGTCTATTCCAAAGAACTTTTTGAAATCTGCTATTAAAAAGCCAAGGAAAAATTTCTGTCTTAATTAAGATCTGGTGTGTTCCCTGATGTTCCATTTTCAACTTTCTTCTTTTCATCTGCATAGACTCATTTGATAAGCTCATATCCTCAGGATACTCAAATCAAATCTCTGCCACGATTTCCAAATCCGGCTATCTCCAAACTCACTGTTAAGAGTTGTAAATCAAACTTGACATCTATCTGCCAGGTTTATCAAATTCTTTATTTCAGGGAGACTCATGAATCAGACTCTTCAATATTCCTTCCATTGCACTGAACTTAGAAAAATAGTTTTTCTTTTCAGTATCCATATTTACTCATTCTAAATGTCCCAGTCTTCCCGTGTGCCTACTGGGTACCATGTAGCACATACCGTGTACAATCTGATCAGGTCTAGATTGCTTACTTTCTTACTCTTCCCATAACTCCTCATTATGCCCCTACGTTCATTCATTAAGCAAATATTATTAAAGTTCTACTGTGTTCCTAGAGTATATCTTCATGGAGTTTGCATTCTAAGTGAATGACAGTAAGTATAATAAATAATATGGCACAATGCTGCCCAATAGAACTTTCTGCAGTTGTGGAAACGTCCTGTAATATCTGCATTGTTTGGTATGGTAGACAGCAGCCACAGGTGGCTATTGAGCACTTGGAATATGGCTGGTGCTACTGAGTAAATATTTTTTAAAATTTTATTTAAATTTAATTAATTGAAACATTTAATGGTCACATGCGGTTAGTGGAACTATATTGAACAGCGCAGAATACTAAAGTTGATAAGTTTTATGAAAAAAAAAAGAAACCAGAACAAGATAAGAGGAGAGCAATAAGGATGTAGTTCAAAGGCAGATTAGAATTGTAAATAGGGTGGTTAGAATACATCTCGTTGAGAAGATGACAATTGACATGATAAAGATCTAAAAGAGGGAGAGAGGTGGCCATGACAATATCTGGGGAAAAACAATTCATGCATATTTTGTGCAAAAATTCCTTTTGATGAATTTGTCCCCGATATGTTGATGTGAAATCTGCATCCCTATACCGTAGTCCCTCCTTATCCACAGTTTTACTTTCCACAGTTTCAGTTACTTGTGATCAACTACGGTCCTAAAATATTAAATAGGAAAGTCCAGAAATAAACACTTCATGAGTTTTAAGTTGTGCACCTTTCTGAGTAGTGTGATGAAATCTTGTGCTGTCCCGCTCCATCCTGCCCAGGACGTGAATCACCCCTTTATCCAGTGTATCCAGGCTGTATTCACTACCCACCTGTTAGTCATTTAGTAGCCATCTTGATTATCATATCAACTGTCACTGTATTGCAGTGCTTGTGTTCAAGTAACTCTTACTTAACTTAGTAATGGCCCCAAAGCACAAGAGCAGTGATGCTGGCTCGTTGGCTATACCAAAGATAAGTTATTGTTGTTAAATCTCTTACTGTGTCTAATTTATAAATTAAACTTTATCATAGGTAGGTATGTATAGGAAAAATATCATATACATAAGGTTTGGCACTATCGGCACTTTCAGGCATCCGCTAGGGGTCTCGGATGGTATCCCCCGTGAATGAGGGGGGACCACTGTATCTTCAACCAACTGAATTTAGGTCTTTTTCAAAACAAATCTCTTCTTATCTACTTTCTTTTCAAAATGGCAATCCCTTCAAATATTTGAAGACTATTTATGCCTACATTTTTGCTTACTCTCTACTAAATTTCTCAATGATATATTTGTTGGTCTATTTATTTATTACGTTATTCAAAAATCATTTTTTATTTGTCTCTCTTCTCCACAAAGAGGTAGCCTATAAGTAATGTATGTAGGAAAAAGAGTTAAAAATACATTAAAATAAAGACCATTCTCTAGCTAAAAGAAGGTCATGATAAAGTTAAATATCAGATAACAGATACTGTGGAATTCTAAAAATGTGGACAATTTGAACACTGAATGTTTGTAATGCATTTGCCTCCAAAATTCCTAGAATTTATGGCAAAAAAGTGATGGAAAGTTACATAGTTTGTCTTGTGCAAGAAAGGGAAACGTAATCATCATGTTCCTTAAGGGAAGGAATAACTTTTCTTATCTCTGGCAAGAAAAAAAGTTTTACAACTCTTTTTATAGGTGGTGCAGAATGATGTTGACAATATCCATATAGCTATAATGAATGGAGTATTCTTCCTTAATTTATAATTGCATGTGTAGTATATGAATACACATTCTGGTAAATATTTTAAATTTCCCAAAGCAGGCTAAAGTCTCCTCTGACTACGTTTTCTGAACAATTTTCCCTCTTCTGCATGCCCATTTCCCCTTTCCTGGAGGTAATTAGTATTATAAGTTTGATATATAACATACCAGAACCTGAGCCACGTACTTGCATAAATATCTATTTATATATTGATAGAAATTCACAGTACTTGTGTGTGTGTTTTCCATACATTATATCATTTTTCAATATGTTTTGTCTCTAAGCAATATGTCTTTAAGTTCTGTCTATGCCATACATTTTGGCCATTTATTCTAATTGCTGAATGTCACTCCATGAGGTGGATCTACCACAGTTAACTGAGCTATACCAGTTTTGATGGTACAGTAAGTGGTTTTTATTATGAACAGTACTAAAATGAACACTCGTGTATAAAATTCGCTTAATGTTCATGTGCAATTTTTTTCCAAAATACAAACACTTACAGATGGAATTTCTGCATCATTTCATTTGTAATCTATTCTGTCAAATTACATTTTAGATTCTTTGGACTTATGTACACTCACAATAGGATTACAGGAGCACATCCTTTCCCTGCAGCCCTAATCAATATACATATATTCCAATTTCTGAATGATTGTCAATCTAATGGTTGAAAATAATCTCATTGTTACTTTTAACTTGCCCTTTTGTGATGACTAATAGGATTGACCATCACTTCACTTATTTATTTGTAACTAGAATTTCTCTTTCTTTGCTTCTCTTGTTCTTATTTCTTGTCTATATCTCCATTCACTTGCTTCTCTTTTCCTTTTTGATTTGTAATAATTCCTTAAATAATATAGAATCCAAATACATGTATTTCTTCTCTCTTCCTATTGACATTCAACATTGTTTAGATTTTCTTTTTTCACATATATGGTTAACTTTAATGAAGTCACATTTATCAGTCTTGTTCTTCAAGTTTTTTGCTGTTTGTGTCTGCTTAAAAATACATTTTTGTAACCTAAGATCATAAATATATTCACTTCTTTTCTATTAACCTCTGTGTTTCATTTTGAATTTATTTTTCTGAAGGGAAAAGTACCAAACTTATCTTTTCGCAACAGTCACATGGCCTACACTTTATGCAATAGCCCGGGCTTTCTCTCACAATTTGAAATGTCACCTTTTCTCATATAATAAACTTATTATGTACATGGATCTATTTCTGGACTGTATTTTGCTCCTTTTATCACTTTGTCTAGTCCTGCACCAGTGCCACAATAGAGCCTTCGGTTTTACTTTCTTATTACTGCTTTAACAAGTTACCACAAATTTAGTAGCTTAACCCAATACAAATTTATTATTTTACAGTTCTGTAGTCAGAAGTCTGGCATGGGTCTTCCTGGGCTAAAATCAAGGTGAAGGCAGGACTGCATTTCTTCCTGGAGGCTCAAGGGGAGAATCCTTTTCCTGCTCTTCCGAGTTGCTGGCAGAATTCAATTCCTTGCATTTGTAGGACCAAAGTCTTGTTTCCTTGCTGGCTGGCAGCTGAGGGCTGTTCCCACTTTCTAGAGGCTGCAGCATTCCTTGGCTCATGGTCCTGTTCCTCCATTTTCAAAGCCAGCAATGGTAGGTCAAGTCCCCGTTATGCGTCAAATCTCTCCTTCTTATTCTTCCGTCTCATATTCCTGACCCACTAGGGAATGGTTCTCCCCTCTTAATGCCTTATATTAGTTTGGCACACCCAGATAACCAGGATAATTTCCTTATCTAGTCAAAATCCTTAACTGAATCATATCTGCAAAGTCCTTTTTGCCATGTAAGGAAAAATTCACAAAGGGTGCTGTCTTTGTTTATCTTTAAAAATTATCTTTCCTAATCATTCACATTTATTCAACTACATGAAATCGAATCAGCTTATCCAGTTCTATGACTAATCTTGCTGTGATTTCGATCTGTGCTATTTTAAGTTTAATGATTACTTTGAGAAACCCGGCGTCTTTATGATATTTAACTCTTTCAGCAATGAAAGGAGTATAGCTTTTCACTTTAAAGGTCTTCCTTTAGGTTCTTCAGTAATCTTTCATTGCTTTCTTCATAAAGATTCTGCATTCTTATAAATTATGATCTTCTATTATATATATTTTTTAAATTTTTTTGATTGGCACCTGAGCTAACACCTGTTGCCAATCTTCTTTTTTTTTCCTTCTCCCCAAAGCCTCCCAGTACATAGCTGTATATTCTATTTGTGGGTCCTTCTGGTTGTGCTATGTGGGATGCCACCTCAGCATGGCTTGATGAGCAGTGCCATGTCCACATCCAGGATCCAAATTGGCAAAACCCTCGGCTGCCAAAGCGCAGTGCATGAATTTAACCACTCGGCCACGGGGCCAGCCCCTTTTTTGTAATTTTTAATATGCTCTTTTTTTGGCTATAACTTCTTAAAATGATTCTTACCAGTTATAGGAAAACTGTTAATTTTGTTAGTTCTTGCTTACATAAAGTAAATTTAATCAATCCACTGGTGATGTACAAACGTTCATCAATTGATTCTTTTGTACTTTACTCAGGATACAAACACTCTCTGCAAATTATAAATAGTCATACTTCTTTTTTATAATTATTTAAATCTATTTGTTACCACGTCTTACTGTAATTATAAGCATTGCCAATTTGTTGGAGAATAACAGATGAGGTCTGCATGCCATATTCATGACAAACAAAAATGCACCTTACCTTTCACTATGATTCACGACTTTCACTGCAGTCTTCTGGTTGATATCCCTTATCATGCTGTGGGACAGAGGGGTGTGTGGATGTTTGGTACCAAGAGGAAAAGACTGTGCAGATACTTTTGGCTTTTTCCCAACAGTCATTCTTTCCTTCTTGTTGACAGAATCCCAGCTTTCTGTTTGCGTGTGTGTGTTTGCTTTTTAAAGGAACAAGCAGCTATGGTTTTAGGGAAAGTGGGGCTGGCTTCAGATCCTGGGGTTCACCATAGAAAGTAAATTACTCTACTGTAGTCTCTTTTCTTTCATAACTTATGATTTAGATTTGGGTTTATGACTCAATCTTGGCATATGGAACCAGCTGACTGGCTTTAGAGTAAGATTTACCAGCATTTTTTTCAGCATTGTGTTAACCAGGGTCCACTTACAAAAAGCACAAACATCTTAAAGCTCTGTTCTTTTCCAAAGACTTTAAATATCAGTTTTTGTCATTTATCCAAATTTGTATTTATCCTCAGTGGAAGATTTGGTCTGATAGAAATTGCTCAATCATATCTGGAGGCCAATGTTTGTGCATAAAAATTTAACACTTCTATTCACTAAAAATCAAAAGCAACTTTCATTTTAGTTTTATTATTTAAATGTAATTTATGCAATTTTATTTGTTTTACAAGCAAACAAAAATAATTTATAAACAATGTGGAAAATTATTTCCTTGAAACAAAAAATGTGTTGAAAAATAATATTAACACCTGTCAAAAGTGATAAAATTGCAATTCCTCAAAGAATAAAATATATATGCCTAGTAAGCGAACACAATTCAAATTTATCAGAAATCATAAGAATATAAAATTAAATGTATTATCTTTTTAAATGTGTGGATTAAGAGACTGTAAGAAAGACTAATACCATGGGCTGGTGTGGGTAGAGTCACAGAAGTATTCCTCTTTATTGTCAGTGGCTGTGGAACCACATAGAATGTTCCTTAAAACTATCTTTTAATGAATCGAGAGTTTTAATTAAATTAACTCCCCTTTGATAACACTGTTTCTCTTCTTAGATTGTATCCTAGATAAATAATATGAGTTGCAGGCCATGTACAGTATATACACACAAACACACATTTAAATGTACTTCAACAGGAAAACAGTTCAATATGGATAGATTGATATGACAGAATTCTAATTAGACTTTAAAATATTTACAATATAATATTTCTCATTTTCTTCACTTATGAGATCTTTGACCTTGAGCAAGTTATTTAACCTCTTTTTCTCAACTTCCTCATATTTAAATGAGACTATTAATAACACATACCTCAGGGACCTGTTGTACAGATTACAAATGCTTATAACAATGCTTGTCACACAATAGGTCCCTTAAAAGTGTTATCTGGTATTTATTCTTTTTATTTTTTAAAAGATTGGCACCTGAGCTAAGATCTGTTGCCAATCTTCTTCTCCCCCCCCTCTCCTCCCCAAAGTCCCCCCAGAACATAGTTGTATATTCTAGTTGTAGGTCCTTCTGGTTGTGCTATGTGGGACACTGCCTCAGCATGGCCTGATGAGCAGTGCTGGGTCTGTGCTTGGGATCCGAACCCCCGAAACCCTGGGCCTGCAAAGAGAAGTGTGGGAACTTAAACACTCGGCCATGGGGCTGACCCCTGGTATTTATTCTTATACACTGAATTAGCACAAGTACTTGGCAGTGGACAGTTAATAATTCCTTAATCCTTGAACTAGAAAACCACTTTCATTCTTAGAACTTTTGATGCTCAAGAGAGTGTATACCAGCAAACATAAGTAATCTAAATAGTCTACAGTATAGGCCAATCCTTCTGAAACTTTAACAAGTATATGAATCACCCGGGGATCTTGTTAAACTGCAGATTCTGATTCACTAGCTCTGGTTTGGAACCTCCATTTCTCTTTTTCTTTTCTTTTCTTTTTTTTTTTTTTTTTTTGAGGAAGACTGGCCCTGAGCTAACATCCGTGTCCATCTTCCTCTACTTTATATGTGGGACGCCTGCCACAGCATGGCTTGCCAAGAGGTACCATGTCCACACCCGGGATCAGAACCAGCAAATCCCAGGCCGCCAAAGTGGAACGTGCAAACTTAATCACTGTGCCACCAGGCCAACCCCAAGGAACCTCCATTTCTAATAAACTCCCAGGTAATGAAGATTCAACTAGTCTGGGAACACACTTTGAGTAGTGAGAGTATAGACCGGTGGTCAGCAAACATAGTCCCCCAGGCCAAATCCAGTCTGCCATCTATTTTTGTTGATAAAGTTTTATTGGAACACATTCTGCACTCATCCAGTTCTATATTGCCTACGGATGCTTTCATGAGATACAAAGCCAGAGTTGTGTAGTTGTGACAAAGATCACATGGTCCACAAAACCTGAGATATTTACACTCTGGCCCTTAACAGAGTTTGCTGATCCTTGGTGTAGACAACATGCTTTGTCAGTATAATAGAATAATAAAATCATATTATGCAACATATTTAAAATACAAAAGCATGAATTAATGAATATTAAACATGAAACACTAAGAGAAATTTGGAACTTTTCACTCCATCTCAAAATTATCAACCCTCTAGTCTTATCAGTCTAATTGTATATACAAATAGCCCATGGATTAAAGTGGAAGAAATTGCATTGTTTCTGCAGAGTCCACAAAATCCATCTTAAGGAAGATGGGGGCTGGAGGGAACAATAAAGTAACATGTTTAAGAGATGCAACTGCTCAATAATCTCTCTAAATACTGATTAGGGCTGTAGGTCAGATGTAGTCAATCAAATTAATGAAGGATTAGGAGCTTTAAAAGTGTTTCCACGTGACAGTCAACATCCTAGTATAGAACATATTCAGAAAGGCCGTGCAATCCCATCTCTATAAAAGGTGTTTGCACCTCTAGAGAATATTATCTGCTCACATGGCTGCATAAATAAAGTAACGTTCTTGATTTTGGATCAGGCTTCTACAAAAATGCATGCCTTTTCAGGGGAGATACTAGCTTGAAGACAAACTTCAAGCTTATGACTAAAGTAGATTAAGGAAGGAAGGAATGAGTTACTATATGAATACGGGAGTTCCTCAATGATCTCTCGAAGTTTGCAAAGACCAGACTAGGTATTTTCGTCTTATATGCATGGGTTTTAAAAAATTTATGAATACTACTCAGCCATAAAAAAAGACAAATTCATACCATTTGCTACAACATGGATGGATCTTGAAGGTATGATAGTAAGCTAAATAAGCCAGACAGAGAAAGACAAATACTGCATGATTTCACTCATATGTGGAAGGTAACAAATGCACGGATAAAGAGAACAGATTAGTGGTTACCAGAGAGGATGGGGGTTGGGGGCGTGTGTGAAAGAGATAAAGGGGCACATATGTACTGTGATGGATACAAATTAGACTACTGGTGGTGAGCACGATGAAGTGTATTCAGGAATTTATACACAATAATGTACACCTGAAATTACACAATTTTATAAACCATTATAACCCTAATAAAACTACGTGGAAAAAAAATTATGCATATAGTATTAGATTATATTTCTCCTACTTCTTCTTACCTTTTTCCACTCAGCACTCACTATGTTTTAAGATCCATACATCTTTCCTCGTGTCTCATTTGTCTCATCTCATTTGTTGCTTCAAACTGCTGCATATCCGGGATGTGCTATCATTATATTTCCTACCCACTACCTTGATGATAGATACCCAGATTGCTTTTAGTTCTCTATCTCCACAGAAAATACTATAATAAAAATCCTCATGTGGGTACTGTTATGGTTCTTTGAATATAGCAGGTGTTCAGTAAACATCCATTGAATTCTACATGTTTGGAGAGTATTTATTTTGAAAAATAATACACTGTTAAGTGATAAATGTGTTTACCCTAAAAGCATGTAAAGTATAATCATATTTTCTTTACATGCACATATGGGTGTACATATATGTGTGTCTATGTATGCATATATGTAATAATAGAATGGATAAATATGTTATTGCTTTTTTCTTCTTTATGATTACCTATATACCCTAATATTTCCACAGTGAATGTGATATTTGTAAATAAATAAAAGAAATATGGCATTAAAGAAAAATGGCAGGTTCTACGTGTATTTGATTGCTGATAAATGTAAAAATAATACTTTAAGTATACTTATGCACAGCCCAAAACTGGAATTAGTGATTTAATCAATATATGTATGTTACTAAATCTACCTGTTTATATACAAATACATGAACACATGTGTAGGTATATACATGTATATATGCATATATATATATATGTGTGTGCACACATATACTTATTTTAAGGACTGACAGTATCCTTATTGTCACAGTTAATAATAGTTGAGCCAAACCTGGAAACCTCAGTTGAAAAAAATCATTGTGAATTTTGAAGGAATTTGTTTCACAGGATGGCTATTCAACGACTGATGAATCCAGTCGTTCCTTTCTATAGTTTGCATGCTACCCAGGAAATTTTCTTCTCTATATTTATGCCATTGTGACTGACATGATTGACATGATGTAGGCATGCTATTCATTACTACACCCATTGTCTTCGGCACTAAATGGGCTCTTTCATATAAAAATTGATGTTGTTCATTCTGAAAAAGTTTCTTGTTACATTCCCTTTCCTCCATTTCCCGTCCCCCCTTGCTAAAACTCCTCTTATTTGGTTGTTGGACCTTATGAACTCACCCTCTAATCTTCATTTCTTTTATCTGCTAATTTGCATCTCTTTTTCTTTTTGTTCCACTTTTGGGGAAATGTTCTCAACTTTATTTTTTAGCCCTGCTATTTATTTCTAATGTCAGTTAACCTATATTTAATTTCCAAGAGCGCTTTCTTATCCTAGGATTATTTCATTACAATGCTTTATTCTTTCATTTATGATATTACAAAGAGACTAATAATTTTTTAAAAATTGAACTTATTTTATGCTCTCTGTATCATTTCTGTTTTTGCTAATTTTACTTATTTTTTTTTGCTTTCTTTTGATCTTTTAGGTGCTTGTCTTTCACCTTAGAGGCTTTTCTTAAACGTCCAATCATCTTTGGTTGAAAAGATAACTATGTAGGCTCATTTACTGATAGAATTCACCACGCGGTGATCGGGTGATGCATTTTAAATTGCTGGAACCTCAAAGTTTCGGAAGCTGGAAGTCTTATCTCAAGGGTAATTGAATATCTCTAGAATATAATTCCTCACAGTCTTGCCTGGAGGTCCTAGTTTAAAATGTTTACAAAGCTGGACAGGGGGAAGGTGATGGAGATCTTGGCATTCATTATATAGATTGCCACTGACTGTCTCTATGTTCACCCTCACATCTTTCCCTACCCAATTCTGCCATACAAGAATGCCTCCTAACCCTGAATCAGCAGACTCTTCCCATCAATTGTTCTAAAAAATAACCTTCAGGTTTCCTAATTGGGAGAATGGTAGCCATGTGCAGAGGGTCAGAGGGAGAGGATTAATGCCAAGTTAATTCACTCAGGAGAAAAATTTTAATTATGTAACTTACTTCAAATGGAAGGAAATTACATTTTGAACCCTTAACTTTGCTGGACATTATATTTTAAATGTCGTTTGTGCTTATTTTAAAAATTAATTTAAGTGATTTTCAGTTCTCCTTGTCATATCATTACAATTATTTTCTGTGTTATGTTTCTGATTATACAGAGCATGCTTAGGAAATTATGGAGCAACTTATAGCATCATCTCTTTACTGTGTGATCCTTAAAAACTTCCTATAGCATTTACAGAAAGACTACATTATAGTCTGTGTTTTTATTTGCAATGACGATTAAATTATTAGATTTTATAGATACAGACAATTAAATTATTAGATTTTGTTTCAGATATAGATATATTTAGTTATGGCTGCCAAATTCTTTTGAAGGTCTTATAAAGTAACCGAAACCAGAAGGTTTCTAAAAGTAAAATCTGGTAGTCTATTACCCCTAACCCTGTTCTGTTAGTCACCAGGTATTCAGTATTCTGGATCTTAAGTGAGGTTTTGAATAATAATAATATCCTAAAGTATCATATCAAACTAAATAACATCCATGATAGGAGATAAAAAATGATAAAGACAATGATCTTGTTACAAAGAACCATACAAGTATTCGAATACTGTTTTGAAAGAGTTGATAAGGCAGGAAAATGAAGAAGACATTTCAGAAGCTGCAGTTGTCTTCATATTGGAGGTGAGCAGAGAGTGTAACAGGATATAATCATCTCTGCTTGGGAAATGGTATGGAGAGATGGGTGTGAAATACAGGAGGCCTAAAAGTAGATGAAATATAAATCCTCATATTAATATTGAGAAAAACATGATGGAATTAAGACTGGGCTTTGCACTGGCTGTTCCAGTGTGAAGGAATCCTTTAAGTTCATACCTTCTTTCATTATCTTTCTTGTCTTTTATTGGTGGTTTCCCTTCTGAGCTGCCTCAGACCTCACTTCACTGTGTAATAATCTGCTTATAATTTGTATCATTCAAATAAAATTCTGTAGATAATTTGATCTGCAAATGAGAAAAAAATTAAGTATTTTGAAGTTTAATGTAACAACTAGAGTTTAAAAAGGAATTGCACTGGATTCAATAGAGGTTCAGCATAGGGTGGCCCAGAACTGTCCTGGTTTTAAAATTGAAAGTCCCGTGTCCCAGGAAACCCCTTAGTCCTGGGAAAAACCAGGATAATTGGTCACTCTACTTTGGAATATAATTTGACAAAAAAAAAAAGAGAGAATGTTACAACAAAGCATGTGGCAAGGCTAATAAATTTATATAGATAACAAGTATCAGGTAAATCATCAGATTAGAATTAAAATAGCAATAGATTACTTTATCTTATATTTTACTTTCATTCCCAAACGATCTTGGAAGAGAATCATTTGACTTATTTTGTAGATGAAGAAACTAAATGACCAATACCATGTAGGTAGCCATCATCAGAGCTACTGGCTGTGTAGCTAAGGTGTGTTGCATTCCTAATGTCGTTCTCATTTCTTCGCTTGTCTAACCAGTGGTTCCCAAACTTTGCTGCACATTGGAATCACCTTTGGATCATACAAAATTTCTGATTCTTGATTCATATGCCAAGACTTTCCAATCTAATCAATCTTGGATAAGACCAGGGCATCAGAATTTTTAAAAGCTTTCCAGATGATTCTAACATGAGCAAATTTGGGGAACCAATGCTCTCATCTAATAATACACAACTGACTGCACATTAGAATCACCTGGGAAAATTTAAAACCAAAAAAACTGACTCTGTCCCTGATTACATCAGATTCTGGGGTTGGTTTCTAGGTATCCATATTTTTTTAGAGTTCCCTTGATGATTACAATGTGTGTATCGAGGGTTGAGAACCACTGCACCATAGGTTTGTGGATGATTTATTTCTCTCAAAACAAGAGGCAACACTTTCTTTGTCCTGCCCATATACCTTGCCCACAACATTCCCAGTTATACAAAGTGAGTGCTTTTTGGCCCGATTCCACAGGAGGGCTCAGATTCTCAGAAATTTATTATTCAATTCCCTTTTCAAATCTACTCAATAATAGTTTTTAACTCTTAGTGATTTCTGCTTTTGAGTACTCCACCTGGTCAAAAGCTTCAGAGATTTCTACCATCAAGACCTGAATTGATAAATGTCATTTTGTTCAAGCAGAGTTAGAGCTTCCAGATTCAACTCAGCAAGTTTATAAAGAGATATTTAGATTAAACTCTTAGTTAATGGAGTTTACTTCCCAGAAGCTTTGATTGCTTAGCTTGGAATAGGTTGGAAGTAGCACTAAATAATAATAATCTACATAGACTTTGATATTGTGTGTCTGTCAGAGTTATGAATTACCAACTTTTAGACCCTTAATCAGCAGTGAGGGGAAACATAATTTGCAGAAAATAACTGTCTCAATCATAGGGCTTATTACTTTGAACTCTTTCTGCTCTCGTGTGTGTGTGCGTGTGTGTTCCTACCGCCAAACTCCTAAGTAAGATTCCACTGTAACTTAGGTGTTGAAAGTCTCAATTGACTTCAAAATGAAGGAAGAAAAATTTAATTAAAATTACTTACCATCTTTCCCCTGCTCCCACATCTAAGTTTGGACAGCTATATTACTTTTAGTTCTATAACTGGTTATTATTATAATTTCATTTCTTTTTCTTGAATATCCTTCCAGATATATTTTTACATATACAGACAAATACATCCTAATATTAATTTTTACAAAAATTCTAATGATAACTCATTGCTCTGCATTTTGCTTTTTTCATTTAACAATATATTGTGGAGACCACTCCATATGCATAGATGAAGAGCTTTCTCTACCCTTTCTGTGGTATCCCCTTGTTTGGACAGGAATACCATTGTTTATTAGCCAGATCCTTACTGATGCACATCTATATTTTTTTCTAATTTTTTGCTATTAGAAAAAAATGTAGCAATAATTACATATTTAGTCTTGACTCCACATCTTCTTGAATCCAAACTAAATATGAAACACTCCTATCACAGCCTGCATTCTCAGTTCCTGCTCTTGCTGAGGTTTCACACCTCAGAGTAGACTTCTCACAGTCTTCTTGGTTCTTTCTGAGCTCTAGATGCTTCTCACTGTCATCTATGCCCGAACTCCGCTGCATTTTCCATGCCTCCCATTTATTTTATGGTTTAGGGTGTGGTTGTCTCATAGATATAATAAAAATAAAAAATAAAAATGGAGTTCGCATTTTTATTTCTAGTTCCCTTTGTCACTATTAGATAATTTCAAAGGATAATAAGAAAGAATCCTGGTTTTACGCCACCACCACCTTCAAACTAGAATTTCAAATCACTATAATTTTCAATAAGATACTAAAACCTCATTTACTTGTTACATAAATTTTAGGCAATAACTGTTGATGCTCCATTACATAAGTGGAAGTAATAACTGTCCCTGTAGAATCTGCATCTCTCCCATCTTCACCTCCATCTTTAATAAAAAATACTTTATTAGTTACAGGGCAATATAAATATGATAATTGATATATACCCTGATATTTGAAAAATAATTGAATGAGTGAGAACATATTTAAGATGGAGGTGGAGAACGGAAGAGGTAGACACGTTTTCTTTTTTCTCTTAGCATGGGAGTGAGTTAAGGAAGGAAGGAAGGAAGGAGGAAAGATGTGAGGGAAGAAAGAATCTTAGACGTAGGTAGTACGTAATGGGTAACCTTCTTTCTGTGGCCCTGATTGCTGACACACACCTTCAGTGATTCCCGAGGGAGCTGTGGGAATTGAGACTAGCAAGTGCCTCTTGAAGGCAACTATCTGAACAGAGGCTGCAGCCCCATCTTGTCACGGCCTTTGCCAGAGTTTTGCCACCTCAAATCTGTCCTCTTTGGCTACTAGCTGCTCAGTTTCCTACATCCTTGGGAAGTGGTGACAAGTGCTCATTGGTTACAGTAGTACCAAAATCACCTCTGCAAGGCTCATGCGTCTAGTTCCAGCTGCTATGTTTCTCATTAATTTTCAATTATAGCTTTCCAATTTTAGGTTTTAAAGATACATAAGAAGCCCTTTATGATACCTAATTGTTTAACAGTTGAGCACTTATGTACAATGAACTGAGTTAGACAGTCAAAAGGAATAAAATAAAATAAGGGCAAACACACTTCTTGTCTTCAAAAAGGCTATAGTTTGATATTATTTAATAGGCCTAATTGTGTCTAAATAAAGGTTAAAATAAATACTATGATTAAATTCCACTGTAAGTGCCTAATTAGGCAAATTGGTACATGAAGATACTTGCCATGTGCTCCTCCCTCAAAAAATCAGTGTATCATTGAGCCTATGGTTATTACCATAGTAAGAACACACAAAAAAGCCAATAAATCACTACTTTATGTCTACATTCTGGGCTGAGTTTTAGTATAATACCCCTTACGACTTATCCACTGCAAATGTCAACTCTATCATTTAAATTTAATGAGGAGTACCTATCATTCAGTATGCAATTTGAAAATGCATACTAATCTCTTAGATTCATCCTGTGTAACAGGGCATGTATCTAGCACACTAAATCTGCATTAGTTTACATTTTTTAATGTTTTTTAGAGGTAAGATAATTATAATCTCACCATCATCATTAAACCATAATATTTGAGAAAATGTGATTATTTTTACTGATGAGGTTTACAAACATAACATACTAGCTCTTTCAGAATGACAAAAGAATGTGAAATAGTGCAATCCATTTTGTGCTTGTATTCATTCATAATTTTATAAACCAATAGTCAAGAATAATAACTGTCATTTTTCAGTACTTCTTGAACTCTAGACATTCTACAGGAGACGTATTCAGTATATCATTTTGAACTTTTAATAATAATGTGATGTTAGTTTTACTATCATTTTCACCTTACAAATGAGGAAGATAAGACTGAGAGAGATTAAGTAACATATCCTTGGTCTCACAGCTATTGAAATTCCACACTAGGTTCTTTTTGCCTTATATAATTATGCCTACTATGTTGTTGTGGCCTTGTTAGGTAATTGGAATGCTAAATAAATAAATAAAGCCGTAGTTCTTGGATATATGAGTTGTATTATAAATTATGTTATTTTTCAGCTTAAGATAGAAAACAAGGTTATAACGTGTTCAGAGAAATAATGAAGTGCTGGAAAAAAATGTATTCACATGATTTTTGAGACAATACCAGGGTATGATAGGATGTTTTGCATTAGAGGGAGAGAGAGAGAGAGAGAGAGAGAGAGAGAGAGAGAAGCCAAAATTGAGCAGTATATGTGTAGTAGAGAAAATTTTGTTCATACATGCACACATACATATATATATACATGTATATATATGTATATTTAAATATTAACATGTAATGTATTTTCTGGAGAAAAAGAAATTAATTTTAAGTGGAGTCTGCTTTTCATCCTTAATTAAAATAAAGAAAGCATTACAAAAGAGGTGAAACATTAAGATGATAATAAGAGCACTTCCTATTTTTCATATGAAACTGGTAGAATTCAGAGAAGGTATGAAAGCCATACCAAAATATGTAATATGCACTTTTGTGACAACAGTGAATAGAAATACTCTGGATAACTTTTGAAGACTTAAGTACAAAACCTCCAATTGTCCAATAAAGGAAAATTATACAAAAGAAGATTAAAACTCAATCTAATGAATAAGTTACCTACAGGCTGGCTACTAAGGTCTCCATTGTTAAATAAGAGTTCAGATGTCAACGGTGCAAGTTCTATAGGAATTTGTGGGAAAAAAATTAGTTATCCAAGAATTCCATACTCTGTCAAACTATCATCATAGTGAATGCACTAGCTAAGCATTCTCAGATATACAGTAACTCAGGAGGTACATTAAACAAAATCTATTTTAAAAGATCAAAATAAATTAATCTTAAGTGATTTATTCTCTAACACCAAAATTATCTAAAAATGACTTTACATTTAAATAATAGTTGTAAAGATGCTTAAATACCTGAATGAACGTATGATAAAATTCATGAAAGAAAAGATATAGAATGTTTAAAAATTGTAATGAAATGATGACTATAACACAAAATTCTAGATCTACTATTAAAATATGGGAAGTAGAATAAAAGCATGTGAGAATAAATAAAATATTGTCGTTAGTAACCTTAATGTTAAAGTAACAAATTTAATAATAAAAGAAAAATGTAAGTTCAATGAATTTTTTCAAAACCCAAAAATGCACACTAAAGTTGTGTTGGAAAACTAAAATGAGATTCAATGAAGCTTTTATTTCTAAATAAAATAGTACTATTTTAAATAAAAGAAAAACTCTTGGAATGAGAAAAAGAAATTGAAAAAAATGCAATAATATTGGCAGATATCAACTTCCTTCTTTTTCCTTAATGAAACAAAGTTAAAACAATTATGTTGGATCATAAACATTCTAAAATAATATATAACTAATAATACATTTGAGATACATATACTATTTTCATGTTACCAATATCATCTATTAATGGTGACATGATTTAATATGCTTTCTTTTAAAGCATTTGATTAGACAAACATTTATAAAAATTACCCATATATTATACCACAAGGTAAAACTGAAAAATACTCTCTCATAATTAGAATTGTATAGGCCACATTTTCTGACCACAATGTAATAATAAAACTAGAAATGCTTAACAAATATGTAAAGACACAAAATAATATTTAGTTTGAAAATATTCTACAAATTCATTAGCATCAAACATTAATTCAAAATTATATTTATAATATATGTGGGATATAAGATATATTTAGAAAATAAAATATTAATATATATATTTGGAAAATAAATTTTTAAATATATGTCAAAATTTGTGAAATGAGACCATAACACCACATATTTTTTTAACAATTTCTTTGCTACATTAGGGAAAAATATCAAAATATGAGAAGTAAATATTAAACTCAAGAGAATGTCTTTAATGTTTAAAGGACCTACTTATACTCTATTCTATATAAACTCTTCTCAGGAATTTAAAAATGATTGACACCTTCCCACTTTGTCTTACAAAGCATACAAAATCCTTATAACAAATCCTGTAAAAGATAATGCAGAATAGTAAAATGTGAACCAATATCATTTAGAATTAATAAGGCAAAAATTCTCAAAGTATTAATACATGAAAAACAGTAGTATATTTTAAACGTCATTAACATCAAGTATAGGTCATTTCCTGAATTATAAAGAATTTTTCAGCATCTTTTGAGAGACTCTTATTTCTCTTCTAAGACAATGATGTAATAAATTACTTAATAGAGTTATGATGTCTAATAATATCTTAATTCATAAAAATATTATTAAAAATATAATTTATATATTTCAAATATTGACTGTATTAAAAATTCTATAACATCATTATATTAGGAGAGAAGATACATTTCTCTGAAAATATGCTGAAAATGTATTTGCTAAATTCAAACATATATCTCAAACTTACTTTTTCCATATTATGTTAAAAATTATCCATTGCCAAGTAGTATTCAAATTTAATTAGTATAGATATGTTATAGTAATTCTCATTATATAGGGAAAAACATTCCTAACATTATGAAGTAACTCAAAGCTACAGATAAAGTGGCCTTGATCAGAGTGAGAGATGCCTCATCCTCTGAGATTCAATTAAATGTAGTAAGAAAAGGTGGATGCAGAAATTTTTTTGAGGTTTGGGAGCGAAACGTTGAATGGGAGCAATTTGCTCAATGGTATAAGTGTAAACTAGGTTATCACTTGAGAATTAGATGCCCAAGGAGGGGCTACAAAAGTGGGGTGATTAGGAATAGTCACTGAAGGAACAGGGATGGGATCAAGAACTGAATGCAGACAAGCACACAGATTTGGGAAAGTTCTAGGGGCTGAGAGGAAGTTGGAAACTTTGGATTTGTGGTGATACTAATCCATATATATATACATGAATTTTGTTAAAGCCACTTTAGCTACCCATGTGAGGTGAAGGAAAAGGCAAACTGTGATAGATCCAGAGCATGAAAGGACGCAGGGTCAGTAACAGGAACTATTGTTTACGGTTTCAGGTGGGAAATAGTTCTGGGTAAGCAGTGTCGTGACCCTGAGATTGAGTGACCTGAGTAGGATTATGCTAATAGTGGCAGGTCCCCTGCTCCAGAATTTAGATACAGATGCATTGTCTCCATAAGCATTTAACTGTTCTTAAATTTTACCAGAAAGTTGTTTTGGAGAGGAAATCTATCAGCCAGAACTCAGACCATCTAAGAAGTAAATGATGAAGTAATGAGGATGATATCAGCCTAAAAGAAACATGAGCTTTTATAAAAGAGTGCAAATAATGTTCCAGAAACAGCTTGGAAATCTAAACTTCTACCATTCTCAGAAGGTTTGGAGATGTGAACAATGGGATAAGAAAATACAATCCAGGATCAAGTTCTTTTATCTTGCTAAAACATTTAAAATGTCTAAGTGCACCTGTACATGCACACACGACCACCCCCGCCATAGTATCAGAAAACTGCTTTTACTAAATATTATCACCATTAATTTCAGCTTAAGTAAATGTATTGGTTTTAAAAGTAGATTTCTTACCACCACTGAATCACGCATTTCATGTATTTTGTTATTTTTTAAATCAAGTAATTTGAATTTTGAATTAGTCTATAAACTCTATTCATAATAAAAATATATCAGAATCATATATATAGTATAAGGCATATCAGTAAATAATACATAACACATATAAGTAATATATTATATATAATTATATATATTTTTTGTAGCATTTTCCTTTTCAAATGTTATTTGGTTAAATCAATACTCTGGTGTAGTTTGGTTATCTGGAAGTTACATTAAAACTGATACTAATATTTCAGTTTCATAAAAGAAGAAAAATATATTATGCAACATTTTCTCATTTCATCTGTCCATATTTTAAGTGAGAAAGTTTAATCTATAATCTACATTTCTCTGCCGAACTCAAATAATTCCAAAAGAATACAAAGTATGCATTTTGGTGAATAACACCACAAACTATTTATGTATTGCCTTTGCTGTTGTAAATTTTCTTTGGCTTTTTAATGATGCACAGAAATGAGTCTCAGTGTTTAAGGATGCAACACACTGGAAATAGTTTTAGGGAACAAATAATTAGCCTTTTGGAAGTGTGTGTTCATTTCACACAGCAATCTGTTCCTTCATCTCCTCCTCCTTCCTGTTTTGAAGGCAATCGTGTGTGTTACGTGCACCATCTGCAGCCTCACTGACAGGTGCAGGGTCAGTATTATCTCTCCAAGCATGGAGTTTAGTGCAAGCTGGAAATTTCACCAAGGCAATTTAGGAGATTTTGAAACCAACCAAACACTGACAGCCTATTTTACCAGGAGACATGAGCCTTTGTTAGAAATGCTTGTAATTGTACTTTCAAGACCACACGTACACAGGTTTATCTGGTTTGGGACATTATCCAACAGTAGGCCTATGTTAAGAATGCATCTTTTTACTACATGTAGATTAGGAATAATACAAAAAGAAAATTTAACAATATGTCACAGATTTAGTAACAACTTATTTGGTTAGATTAATATGAACAACATTTTGGTGTCTCTCTACTAACGCCCTCTTAGTCCTCACTCCACTGGGATCCTGAGTCTTGAGAAGTTAGGATGGGAACAGTCCTTGTTAACCTATTTAGAGTTGTCAATGGGTGAGGAGAAATATTTGGGGGTCCCAAATGAGAGATCTGCCATTTCGTTTGGTGTCACATCATACATAAATATTAGCTTCTATAACTCAGTTATAGTATTAATGAAATTAACATTTGTGAGTTAGTCTAGGTGTTTAACAATCATTTTCAACATCGATTCAATTAACCCAGCAACATTCTTGAGATTTCATAGATTCAGCCCCTCTCTAGTATGTAGGATTCATCCTGAACTTCCACATTGACATTGCCTTGCTAAATTTATCTTGACTCAGGATTTTTCTTCAACTTTTAAAAATCACAAGCGTCTGGGGCTGGCCGGTGGCGCAGCGGTTAAGGGCGCACGTTCCGCTTCGACAGCCCAGGGTTCACCGGTTCGGATCCCGGGTGCGGACATGGCACTGCTTGCTGTGGTAGGCGCCCCACATATAAAAAGTAGAGGAAGATGGGCATGGATGTTAACTCAGGGCCAGTCTTCCTCAGCAAAAAGAGGAGGATTGGCAGCAGATGTTAGCTCAGGGTTAATCTTCCTCAAAACAAACAAACAAACAAACCTCACAAGCATTTAGCAATCACGCTGAAAATACATCCACGTTTTAGGGGCAGTCACATATTAACAACTTTTTTTGAGATGGGGTATTAAAATATGTAAGACAGTCATTATTTTAAAATTAGAAAGCCTGTCCATAACAAAACCTAGAATAACTTGATGCCCACCAATAGGCAGCAGGTGTGATAAATTAAGTCAGAGCCATATCATAGATTACTAGTCATTAAATTATTAAATAATCTCTGATATATAAGGCTATAGAAAAAGTCTGGAAGCATATACAAGAAAAAAATTAGCAGTTATTGCTCCTGGGAAGGAGGTCAGAGTTGGAACAGAAACGAACTACCACGGCATAACTGTATGCCCGTGACCAGTGATGTGTTTCTATGTAGACTCCAATGTGTTTCTTATGCTTGATACCATCTATTTTCAAAATGTGGCTTAATCTACCAGGAGTAAAGAAAAAATGATTTAAAATACTTTTTTAAATGTTTAATTTCATCATATTAAAAGTGATATAATGAAATTAGGAGGGATAGCTTTGCCTTGGGATTCTAGCACTCAAAATGTGCTGGTCAAGACTTATCCCCTGGATAGTGCTTTGACAAGATCCATCAATATTTCTTGTGTTACCTCAGCTTTTCTGTGCATTCATTGCAATCCAACTCCCTTTCATGAATAAATTCTTACTTAGGTACATAATGAATTTTTATATAGCCAAAGGTCATCTTACCTGGAATGCTGCAATAAGTATTCCATTCAAGTTTGAGTATTTATTCAATTTTAATTACCACATATTTTCTATTACTACTATGGTAATACATCATGTATACATTATGTATTTATATTATATTCATATATACATGGTATACATTAATGTATTTTCCTTCACTTTTTTACCAAGGGGACTTTAGACTTATCTTGAATACCAATCTTCCTTTAGATGATCTTAAGATTATATTTCTCTCCACGTACTTTCATGCTAATTAGTATCTGTTGCATTACTCCCTGTATCAATTCAAATTTGTTTTTCATGTAACACAGAGAGACTTTATTGACTTTTGTAATTTCATATGAAGTCAAAGTATGTCAAATAATTCTAGGGTAAACTTCACCTCAGTGATGTGTGCTAGCACACAGTCCATTTATTCTATATCGCTAATAAATCATATATGCAAGATATAAGCTATTTTATGATTTTTCATTCTTTTGGAAAGCCTAGTTTTTGTTCTAGGGTGAATGGGTTGAAAGGCCTGGAGAAGAAAGCAATCTTCATTCTCCTTCCTCTACTTCATTTTTCAGTGTTTGATGGGGCCTTGTTTCAGCATCATTTTTCTCCAGTTTTCCTCTAGGTGTAAAAAATAAAATCAAGTCAAATATTTACAGATGACTGCAAATAACCACTGCCAGGCAACTTGGTTTTTGGAAGTAATTTATTAAACAGCCAACTGGACTATGAGTTTTTAACCAATAAATCTCATCAGAAGTCTTGCCAATAGTTCTCGTGCAAATTTACATTTGTACATGAAATAACAGTCCCTTTCTCCACTAAGTACCGTAAAATGAAGAGGCATAATTATCTTCAAGAATATCTCTAAATAGAAAGCAGGCATTTTGAGACCCTCTTCCTTCACATTTGAATATGATGTTGCCCTTTTACCCATATATGAAATCAGCACTTTAAATTCATGTTGAAGATTTTTTTGCTGCATTTGTAACTTAAGGTTATGGCTACTTAACCAAAATTGTCTGAAGTGAAGAAACAGTCAAAAATATCACTTGATATATAGAAAAAGAGTATATTTGGCTAAATATCACCTTAGGTGTATTTTCAGTCATGCCATGTAGGCACATATCTTAAAGGTGATTTTAAAATAATGCTCTCTTATTCTTAACCATGATTCTGCAAATAATAGCAATAACAATAATAGCTATTTTTTCTTGAACATTATGCTAAAGTTTTTGCATTGTTTGTCTTATTTTTACCTAATAATTTAGTATGGTATTGTTTCTCTGTGCTTATGGAAATAGAGATGGAAGGAGAGTAAGTGATGGAAAAGCAAAGATTTTTTAATGGTTCTCTTAATACAACACTTTCCAATCTATGTTGTCTCAGGACTCCTTTACACACTAAAAATTACTGAGGACCCTAAAGAGCTTTTGTTCGTATGGGTTGTATCTATCAATGTTTACCATATTAGAAATTGAAACAAACTTTAAATATACATATGCATTACTTCATTTAAAATGACACTAATAAACTCTTTAGATATTAAACAAAAAACAGATTTTATGAAAAATATGCTTAAAAAGTTTAGTGGAAAGAATAGCATTTTTTACATCTTTGCAAATCTTTTGAATTATTGGCTTAATATTAGATAGCTGGGTTCTCATATATGCTTCTGTCCAATTTGTTGCAATATCTCATTTCATGTAGCTTTTGGAAAACTCAACAGTACATTCATGGGCGAATGAGGGTGAAAAGACAAATAACATTTCAGTATTACTATGAACATAGCTTTGACCTTACAGACCTCCTGAAAGGGTCTCATTGGCCACCAGAGTTTCCCACAGTACACATACATGGGGAACTGCTGACTTAATAGATCAGATAATGAATCCTTTACAGCTTTATGCTTTGGTTTGTGAATTGTCATCACTTTTCCCTACCCTAAACCCTAAGTAATTCTATAATTCTGTGAAGTTTGATTACTATCTAGAATTGGGAACGATATGAGAGGCTTGTTAATGAGGACTAGGTAGTATGGGGAAAACGACATTTCTGATTTTATTTATAACATGCGTATACAATTCAGGTGTCTGCAACTTGGCCTATGTCGGAATTCTTATTTCACTGTGTTTACAAAATCCTTATGGAGAAGGACTCTGGCATGATGACAATGATGATGTTTTGTTCACAACCTAATACATATAAAATTGTAACATTCTATAGCATAAAAACTAGGATAAGTTAAATTAAAATGTGTTAGGGAATTTGATGTTCACTAAATAAGAGATAAATTTACCAAAATGAAGACTACAATTATACATAACTATATTCCCATTCATTAATTCCTTTCTTTAATTCACACTTATTGGGCATGTAATTCATGCTAGGTACTGCTATAAGTGCAATAGATATACTAAGTGAATTAAAGAGAGAGAGAGAGAGAGAATGTGTGTGTGTGTGTGTGTGTACACAGACAATCCCTGACTTAGGATGGTTCACCTTAATGATTTTTCGACTTTACAATGGTGCATAAGTGTTATGCATTCAGTAGAAACTTTGCTTCAAATTTTGAATTTTGATCTTTTCCCGGGTTTGTGATATGTGGTATGACACTCTCTCAGGATGCTGGGCAGAAACAGCAAGCCACAGCTCCCAGTCAACCACTTGATCACAAGGGTGAACAAGTGATAACCTTACAACAATTCTGTACTCATATAAGCATTCTGTTTTTCACTTTCAGTACAGTATTCAATCAATTAGAAACGATATTCAACACTTAATTATAAAATAGCTTTGTGTTAGATGATTTTGCCCAACTGCAGGTTAATGTAAGTGTTCTGAGCAAGTGTAAGGTAGGCTAGGCTAAGCTATGAAGTTCAGTAGTTTAGGTGTGTTAAATGCATTTTCAACTTAGGCTATTTTCAACTTATATGGGTTTATCAGGATGTAACTCCATCAGAAGTGGAGGAAGATTTGTATATATATGTATATATATATATGTGTGTGTGTGTGTGTGTATATATATATATATATATATATATATATATAACAATTTAAGGCCACGTTCATATTTCTAAGATCTAACATCTTTCAATAAGGCAAGCTGATTGAACTTTTCTCTTTTTAACAATAAAAAAGGAAGCACTTTATAATGTGATATAAGGGGTATTATAATCTTGAGAAACTCCTTGGATATTATTCGAAATATCATGGAAAGCCATTATTGGATTATAAGTGAGGCAAGAGTGATCTAATTTAGGTTTTTAAAAGGTCAGTGTGGCAATTTTGTAGAGAATGGGCTGTAGAGGGGCAAGAATTGAATGCAGGGAGACCTGTTAGAAAGCTACTGCTATTGTTCAGACAAGAGCTAATTGGGATTGAATCTATGTTGTTGCGATACAGTTTATAAGAAGTGACTGGATTTGGAGGATATTTTAAAGTAGGCCTAGCCAAATATGTTGATGGCTCTTATGTAGTGGATAAGGAAAAAAGAGAAATTAAGAATGACTTCTAAATTAAAGACTACTCCTGACAAACCAGGAAGATACATATTGGAGTTGCATATCAAGAAGTTAGAGAGTTATATTTAGAATATATTACTTTAATTTGCCTATTAGATAACCTCATAGCCAAACACCTATAAGAGCAAATTTATTTGCTCTTAATTGTTATAATATATACTAGAAACTTATAAATTCAATCTAAGCATAATAATATATACTAGAAACTTATAAATTCAATCTAAGCATTAAACCAACTGTATTAGTAAAAATAAATTAACTCTTCATTAACTTTCAAAGTTTCCAAAGTGCAAAGGACACTATTAAGCTACTTGCCATTAACCGTCACCAAAAAGCATGAATATGATGAACAAATCTAGGGTATGTCACACATCCATATATGCGAATATTTCTTTTTTCTGTTTTTAAAATAGTATAACTTTTTGAGATCTTTTTGTATTAAAATTTTGTCATTTCTATATTTATTTCTTTTTCTTATTGCGGTGACATTGATTTCTAGCATTACATAAATTTCAGGTGTACATCATTATATTTCGTGTCCTGTATAGATTACACCATGTTCACCACCCAAAGGCTAATTACAGTCCATCACCACACACATGTGCCTAATCATCCCTTTCACCCTCCCCCCTCCCTCCTGCCCTCTGGTAACGACCAATCCAATCTCTGTCTCTATGTGATTGTTTGTTGTTGTTTTTATCGTCTATGAGTGAGATCTATGAGTTCTTATCTTTATGAGTGAGATCATATGTTCTTGGCTCCCTTGTCAAAAGTTAGCTGTCCATAGATGCGTGGGTTTATTTCTAGGCTCTTGATTCTGTTCCACCGATCTGTGTGTCTGTTTTTGTGCCAGTATCATGCTATTTTGATTCCTATAGCTTTGCAGTATACTTTGAAATCAGGGAGTGTCATACCTGCAGCTTTGTTCTTTTTTTCAGAACTGCTTGGCTACTTGGGGTCTTTTTTATTCCAGATAAATTTTAGGATTATTTGTTCTATTTTCATGAAAAAATGTTGTTGGGATTTTGATAGGGATTGCATTGAATCTGTAGATTGCTGTAGGTAATATGGACATTTTAACTATGTTAGTTCTTCCAATCCATGAACATGTAATATCTTTCCATTTCTTTGTATCTTCTTTGATTTATTTCAACAGTGTCTTATAGTTTTCAGTATATAGGTCTTTCACCTCCTTGGTTAAATTTGTTCGTAAGTAATTTATTCTTTTTGTTGCAATTATAAATGGGATTATATCTTTGACTTCTCTTTCTGCTAGTTCATTAGTATTCACTGTTAGTGATCATCTGGCTTGGAAGCTCCACTGCTGTTGTAAGAGAAGGAGGAAGCTGGGGAGGGCTTGTTGGGCACCGTCTCAGCTGTTGTCTGTTACCTCGTGGCTGCAGGCACTACTGCAGTTATGACGTAGGAGTCCTGGGTGTGCCTCCACTGTTTCTACCAGGCTCCAAGCTGAGGCTGGGAGCCTGGGATCATGGGGTTCAGCCTCCACTGCTGCTCCATTTTCTGTAGCTCCAGGTGCCACCTCAACTGGTTGGCTGGCTGGGTGGAGTTGCATGTGTGCCTCTGCTGCTGCCCACCAAGTTCTCTGGGGTTGAGGAAAGCTGGCTAAGCCGCCATGGCCACAGATTCAGGGTCCTGGGCTCTGCTTCAGCTGTTCCCCTGTTTAGCCTCATCTATGTGCTCCAATCCATCGACCTTCATATGTACTGATGTGTGGATCTCTCCAGTGTCCTTGTGTGTTGGGAAATGTAGCTTTTGTTGGGTTATGGATATTTTACTCCCTGTAGATTGAAGAGGAGAAACAAAGGGATCCTCTCATGCTGCCATAATGATGACATCTCTCCAATATTATGCTTTTAAGTTTCATCCGTATTGTATATGTCAGTTCATTATTTTATTACTCAATAGGATTCTATTGAATGGGAATGCCAAAATGGTTTTTTTACACTTTTTGACTATTATGAATAAAGCTGCCATGAACATTCAAGTACAAGTCTTTGGGTAGACATTTCTTCATTTCTCTTAGGTAAATACTTAGGAGTGGGACTGCTGAGTCATTGTCAAATCTATATTTAACTTTATATGAGACTGTCAAACTCTTTTCTAAAGTATTATTTTGCATTCCCATCAGTAAAATAAGAAAGGTCTAGTTGCGGTGCATCTTCATCAAAATTTGCTATTATCAGATTTTTATACTTCAGTCATGTTAATGTATGTGTAATGATATCAAATTGTGTTTTAAATTTCCTTTTTTCTGATGAAGGGAATCCTTCAATTTGAAATGAAAAGAGGCTAACCAGCAGCACAAAACTATATGAAATATAAAATTCCCTCGTAAAGGTAAATATATAGACAGTTATAAAGTCCTGTAGTATTGTAATGTGTGTGAAACACTTAAAAATTCAGTATAGAAGTTTTAAAAATAAAAGCAAAAAAGTAACTACAAATCTGTGTTAATGAATATGTGATATAAAAGATGTAATTTGTGTCACCAATAACATAAACTGGGAGGGGAGTACAGAGATGTAAGGGAGTGGAGTTTTTATATGTGATTGAAGTTGTTATGTCTTTAAAATATATCATTTTATCTTTAACATGTTAATATAACTGCAAATGTAACTGAAAAGAAAATATCTTTAGAATATACACAAAGGGAGATGAGAAGGGAATCAAAACTTATCACTACAAAAAAACCCAACGAAATGCAAAAGAAGGCAGCAAGACATGAAGGGAAGGACAAAAAAGCTATAAGGCTGACAGAAAATAATTAACAAAACAGCATTAATAAATCCTTCCCTATCAGTAATCATTTTAAATATAATTGGGTTAAACTCTCTAATTAAAAGACATAGATTAGCTTATTGGATTAAGAAAAACAAGATTCAACTATATACTGTGTGTAGGAGACTCACCTTAAATCTAAGGGCATACATAGGCTGAAAGTGAAAGGAGAGAAAAAGGTATTTCATGCAATTGGGAACCTAAAGCAAACAAGGGTGACCATAATTACATCAGATAAAATAGAATTAAAGTCAAAAACTGTCACAAAAGACAAAGAAGGACATTATACAATGGTAAAAAGGTCAATTCACCCAGAAGACATAACATTTATAACTATATATGCACCTAAGAGTGGAGATCCCAAATATATGAAGCAAAAATTCACAGAACTGAAGGAAAAGACAGCAATACAATAGTAGGAGAATTCCATACCCCACTTACAGTAATGTACAGAACAACTATACAGAAAATCAATAAGGTAACAGAAGACTTGAACACTACTGTAGACCAACTGGACCTAACAAACATGTACAGAATACTCCATCTTACAGCAGAATGAACATTCTTAGCAAGGGCACATGGAACATTTTCCAAGATACACCACATGTTAGCCACAAAATAATTCTTAACAAATTTAAGAAGATTGTAACCATACAAAATGTATTCTCTGACCAAAATAGAATGAAACTAGAAATCAATAGCAGAAGGAAAACAAGAAAATCTGCAAATATATGGAAATTAACTCATTTTTAAACAACCAATGGGTCAAAGAAGAAATCGCAAGGGAATTTAGAAAATATCTTGAGACAAATGAAACAAAAACAAAACAAAACAAAACTTATGGGATGTAGCAAAAGCAATTCTGTGAGGGAAGCTCATAACTATAAATGATTACCAAAAAAAAGGAAGAAAGATCTCCAATCAAAAACCTAATTTACACTTCAAGGAACTAGAAAAAGATAAACAAGCTAAATCTAAAGTTAGCAGAAGGAAGGAAATAATAAACATCAGAGTAGAGAGAAAAAAAATAGAGTATAAAAACAATAGAAAAACTAAACAAAGCCGAGTTGTTTTTTTTTAAAGATCAATAAAATTGACTAATCCTTAGATAGCATAACAAATAAAAAAAGAGAAAAACTAAAATAACTAAAATTAGAAATGAAAGAGGAGAAATTAAAACTATCACAGAAATACAAAAAATTATGAGAATAATATGAACAATTATATGCCAAAAAATTGGATAGCCTAGAAGAAATGGACAAATTCCTAGAAACATACAACCTACCAAGACTGAATCACAAAAAAATTGAAAAGTCTGAATAGATTTACAACTACTAATGAGATTGAATCAGCAATCAAAATACTCAACAAAGAAAATCCCAGGACAATATGGCTTCATGGAGAATTCTACCAAACATTTAAGGAAAAATTAACACCAATCCTCTTCAAACTCTTCCAAAAAGTTGAAGCAGAGAGAATACTCCTGAACTCATTCTATGAGGCTAGAATTACCCAAAACCAGACAAAGAGACAATAAGAGAGGAAAACTATAGACCAATATGTCTGATGAATATTGATGCAAAAATTCTTAAAAAAAAAAAAACCTAGCAAAACCAGATTCAATGGCACATTAAAAGAATCATATATTGTTGCCAAGTAGGAATTATACCTGAGATGCAAGGATGGTTCAAAATATACAACTCAATCAATATAATACACCACATTAACAGAATGAAGGGCAAAAAACACGTTATCATCTCAATTGATGCAGAAAAAGCACTTGACAAAATTCAACACCCTTTCTTGATAAAAATACTCAATTAAGTAGAAATAGAAGGAAACTATTGCAACATAATAAAAGCCATATATGAAAAACCCACAGGTAACGTCATACTCAATAGTGGAAAATTGAAATCTTTTCCTTTAGATCAGGAAAAAGGGGCAATGATATCTACTCTCACCACATCTAGTCAACATAGTACTTGATGTCCTAGCCAGAGAAATTAGACAATAAAAAGAAATAAAAAGTATCCAACTTGAAAAAGAAGAATTAAAATTATCTCTGTTTGCAGATGACGTGATCTCATATCTAGAAGGCCCTAAATATTCCACCAAAAAAACTATTAAAACTGATAAACAATTTCAGCAAAGTTTCAGGATACAAAAATCAACACCCAAAAGTCAGTTGCACTTCTATACCCTAACAGTGAACAATCTGAAAAATAAATTAAGTAAACAACAATCCAAAAAAGAAATTAATAAAACAATTCCACTTACAATAGCATTGAAAAGAATAAAATTCTTAGGAATAAACTTAACCAAGGAGGCGAAAGATTTGTATACTGAAAACTACAAAACTTTGCTAAAAGAAATCAAAGAACAGACAAATAATTGAGAAGATGTCCCATATTCATAAGTTACAAGACTTAATATTGTTAAAATCTATATTATCCATATTAACCAAAGAAATCTATAGATTCAATGCAATCTGTATCAAAATACCCATGGCAATGCTTTGCAGAAATAGCAAAAAATCCTAAAATTTACATGGATTCTCAAGGGCCTCTGAATAGTCAAAACAATCTTGAAAAAGAAAAACAAACTTAGAGGCGTCACACCTCCTGATTTCTAAACATTACAAAGCTACAATAATCAAATCAATGTCATACAGGCATACGGACAGACATACAGACCAATGGAACAGAATGGAGAGACCAGAAATAAATCTATCATATATGGTTAAAATATCTTCTATCAGGTTGCCAAGACTACACAATGGGGAAAACATAGTCTCTTCAATAAACGGCATTGGGAAAATTGAATTTCCTCATGCAAAGAAAAAAGTTGGACCCTTAAGTTACACCACATAAAAAAATTAACTCAAAATGGATTAAAGACCTTAATGTAAGGCCTAAAGTTCCTAGAAGAAACTATAGAAGGAACTATAAAGTTCCTAGAAGAAAATAAAGGGGAAAAACCTTCAGGACGTTGGATTTGGTAATGATTTCTTGGATATAACACCAAAAGTACAGGCTACAAAAGCAAAAATAGACAAATGGGACTAAATCAAACTTAGAAACTTCTGTGAATTAAAGGAAACAATCAACAGAGTGAAAAGGCAACCTACGGAATGGGAGAACATACTTGCTAATTATAGATCTGATAAGTGATTTAATATCCAGAATATATAAGAACTCCTACAACTCAACAACAACAACAACATGATTAAAAAATAGGTAAAGGACTCGAATAAACAATTCTCAAAAAAAGATATACACAAATGGCTAATAAGCATATGAAAAGATGCTCAACATCACTAATTACAAGAGAAATGCAAATCAGAATGACCATGAGATATCTCCTCACACTCATTAGGATGGCCACTATCAAAAGAACAGGAAACAATAAATGTCAGAAAGGATGCAAAGAAATTGGAATCATTGCACATTGTTGGTGGGAATGTAAAATGGTGCAGCCATTATGGAAAACAGTATGGAAGCTCCTCAAAATATTAAAAATAGAATTACCATATGATCCAGGAATCCCACTTCCTGATATATATCTAAAAGAATTCCAAGAAGGATGTCAAGGAAATATTTGCACATTCATATTCATTGCAGCATTATTAACAAAAGCCAAGAGATGGAAGCAATACAAATGTCCATCAAAGGATGAATGGATAAAGAAAATGTGATATATACATATAATGGAATATTATGCAGCATTAAAAAAGAAGGAAATCCTGTCATTTTAAAATATGGATGAACCCCAAGGACATTATGCTAAGTTAAATACGCCAGTCACAAAAAGACAAATACTGTATGATTCCACTCACATGAAGTATCTAAAGTAGTTAAAATCCTAGAAAGAGAAAGTAGAAAGGGGGTTACCAAGGGCTGGGGAGGGGGGTAGTAATTAGTGTTTAATGGGTATAGAGTTTCAGTTTTGCAAGATGAAACGGTTCTAGGAATCTGTTGTACAATAAAGTGAACACTATTGAAATGTAGACTTAAAAATAGTCGAGACGATAAATTGAATGTTATGTGTTTTTTTACCACAATAATACAAAAAAAGTCTGTAAAACTTAAAAGCAACACCAAAAATGGGAAAAGATACTTGGGACATGCATAATGAAATATAATTTAAATCTAGAACATATGATGAACTCCTGGGAAACAACAAGACAATGTATCTCCTAGAAAAATGTAACAAAGTTTTTAACAGACATTTCCTAGAAGAGAAAATGTGACGTGACCAGTAAGTACACAAAAATATGTTAAATTCTGTTAGTAATCGGATAATAAAAAAACACACACTATAAGACATAATTTTACAAGATTGTAAAACCTTAATAAAATTTTTGCAGTATCTTGCATTACCAAAAATGTTGTTCATCAGAAACTCTTATAAATTGCTATACACACTTTTAAAACTCAATATCTGTTGTTCCAATTTTATGCATCTATAATTTAGATAAATGTTTTCACTTTTGCACAAAGGAATAAGTAAACATTTTCATAGTAGCATAGTTTGTAATAGCAGGCAACCTACCACAATCCAGATGATCACCAGCAGGAGAATGGATAACACACTGTGGTAAATTCACTGGATTGAGTACTACGTGAAAATGAATGAAAAACAATAATAAATCAAAGTGAGTGAATATATTATTGAGTTTAAAATAAAGTTACAGAAAAAGAATCCTCTGACTCCATTTATATAAAGATCAAAAACTTGCAAAACTAATGACGTTATAAAACTTTGAAATAAAACAAATAACCCATGGACAATTTTGAACAGTAGTTATCTCTAGAGAATAGGCAGGGCCCACAGTGGAATTTCAAAAAAATAGATCACATTCACTTTCTTAAGCTGTACAGTGGAGATCAGTCAATCTATCTATGTGTGTGTATAATATTTCTCTAGAAATTGATCAATTTAATATATTTTCTAAATCGCATTAGTATATACTACTGCACTACCACTGAGCATTCAGTGAGAACCTCAGGGAAAGAGTTGGCAGATGGTGTATATTAGTTGCTCTCTGGCTGGGGAAGCTTTGCCTTCCAATCTGTCTTAAAAGTTCAGTAAAAGTTCATCTGGTTTCTCCTCACCAGCACCCCACAACTATGGTGTATTCCTCTTTCTCCTTTCCACCAGGCATGAGAATGGCTGTGGGTCTCTTCTCTGCTAAGAAGGGCTTTTCACTGTCTGCAACTTAGTTCATATAAGATTTGTGTCTTCAGTTTCTGTTTCTTAGGGTGAAGGCAACACTCTCTTGTGACTTTGTACATCCAAACTTGAATCCAAATGAAAATCTCTTCATTTTGAAGTTTTAAACTTATAAATCTTTATACCTTATCAATTAGATATTTAAGAGGAAAGTATTTAAATGTGTCCCTTTTATACTTGCCCTTGAAATCTTCCATTTAGTTTGTCTGAATTTTTATTTCTAGGTCAATATATACATCATTTTTATCCCTTTGGGGAATTAGCTTTTATTTATTTTTAAGATCACAAAAAGTCTACTGAAGGATTATGCCATTCTTACATCTCTTACATATTGTAGTGTATTTCTGCGCTTGTTTCTCATATAATTTTTCCAAGTGTATCTATAATATCTTTCTTTTCTGGCAAACATTCTGACATCATTTCTGAAAATTATTTTTTATTACACCCTCACATTTGAATGATGCAATGAAGCTCAGTATTGCATTCTTGATCTAAACATATTTTCTTTAATTATTTTATAATTTCACTTTTTGTGTTCAGTTTTGCTGTTGATAATTCTGATATAATAGTTCATCCTTATTTTTCTGTATGTTATTTTCTTTTTATTCTAGGACCATTTAAAATTTGTGTCTGTCATTGGTGTTCCTGAATATTACTATAATGTGATTAGGTCTGAATTTTTTTCCCATTAGCTCTCTAGAAGTACTGTAAATCTAAGTTTTTACCTCTGTTTTTTTTTTAATTCTGATAATTTTTAAACATTATTTCTTCAAACATTACCTCTTCTCATTTTCTTTTAACTTCCCTTCTGTAACTCATAATGCTATCCTACTTCACTCTCAGCCTTAATTTTATATTTTGACTTATTTTTCCTTTCAGATTGCCATCTAGGAGATTTCATCAACCTCATCTTTCATTTCATTAGATAATTCTTCAGATGTATTGATCCTACTTTTACATCAAATATTTCTACTTGGTTCTTACTGAAGTTTCATTGTTAATGATTTTTATTGCTTCTATCATCTCTTAACTATTTAGGTATACTTAGATCTTTGGTGCTTCTATTCTGCTTCATATGATATCATTTGACTTGTTGCTTTTCTTTTGAGGTGATTGTACTCTGAGGGTCTAATATACTTGGTCTGAGAGCTCATGTTCCCTGGTAGTGTCAGTTATTATGTTATTGGAATAAAGTCAAAGTCAAGGTCTTGGACAGTTCCTCAGGGTGAACTTTAAAGAGAGAGGCAGAATTTCTGGAGTCAGAAGCACTGTATGTCACTCCCAATTGCTGCCACTATATGAAATAACACCTCTGGCCAGGATTTCACTTTAAACGCTTCAGAAAAAGCAGCATTGGGTAGAGAGGGTCTCCCTAGGTTATAATCCATTGGCCTTTAAGCTAGGAGTGTGAAGGCATAGAGAAATGAACTCTGATTAAGTGTCTGCTTAGCCCACATCTGTTATTTTGAATTCATCCTTACAGGACTTCTGTTCTGTACTGTTATTTTCTATACTGGTTGTCTGTTCTGTAGCTGCAGAATTCTTTGCTGAAGGGCTGGTGGCCGTGGTTTGAAGGTAAGAGAGAAAGGCAAAAACAGAAGTTAACATATTCCTTTCATCATCTTCTTCTCTGGCTGTCTCAGGCTACTCTCTACCCTAAGCTGCAACACATCTGGTAAACACACACACCATTCAAGGGAGCCTATGACTCCTCAGGCGTTTCTCAATTTTTTTAAAAATTATTTTTGCTCAAATCAATGCTACCTTTTTATCTCTATAGTGTCCTCAGAGTTGATTTTGGTGACAAGATGTGTGGCAGACACAATGTAAGTGTGGGTTATGAACCCCAGTGAATCACACCCTTACATAATCCTATCCTCTTGAATGCAGGCAGAATCTGTGACTTGATTCTAACCCATAGAATGTGACAAAGGTGATAGGCTATAACTCCCACAATGATGTTTTGTTGTGTATGAATCTGTCATAGCAGATGAGAGAGAGACACAGAGAGAGAGAGAGACGGAGACAGAAACAGAGAGAGAGAGAGACAGAGAAAAAGAGATTCTCCTGGTGGCCATGAAGAAGCAAAGAGCCATGTTGTGAACTGCCTATGAGAGGGGCCATGTGGCAGGGTACTGTGGCTGTCCTCTAACCAACTGCCAGTAGGCAGCCAGGGACCTCAGTGACACAGCCATAAACAAATTAATTCTGTCAACAGCCTGAATAAGCTTGAAAGCAGATTCTTCTCTAGTCAAGTGTCCAATAAGACTCCAGCTAGCCAATATCTTGATTGCCACCTGCTTAGAGAACCCTGCCAAGCTATGCCCAGACTCTTGGCCCACAGAAACTGTGAGATAATAAATATGTGTTGCTTTAAGCCGTTGTATCTGTGGTAATTTGTTATAGAATAGCATAAAACTAATACAGTAGGAAATAGCCTGAGTAGTTATAGAACTTGACAGGAACCAGAAGCTAGGGGTGGGTGGGGAAGTAAAAAATGTATATATTTTTATTATCTCACAATGAGGAGTAAGAATAACTCAGAAGGTAGAATTGCCATAGTTAAATAAAGGTCATCCACTGCAATTTTTAAGGATCACAAATAATATTTTCAGATCTAATTTTTTAAATTCAAGTGAATAGCTATGGTCTATTATAGATTATTAAGGATGACTATCAATATTTCTTATGTTTCACTTCTTTGTAAAATGTCAACAAAATGGATTTACTTCAATGCTCTCTATACTAATGTTCAATAAATTAGTACTCATTCTTTCAACAGGAAATTTCCCCAACTGTCACATAAATTTATGATATGTGAGGAATCATGATTTTTATTGAAGTTTACTACTTTTAAAGTAAAACTAATTTAAGATTCATGAAGAAGTAATATATCAGCCTAATAGAGTCCAGTCACAGTTCATCAGAATTGATCATAATGCTGGCATTGTAGTCATTTCACCCTTAATTCTCTTTTAAAAATTACCCTTAGGAGAAGCTCAATTGAGTTTTTCAGAGTATACCTTATGAATGGGTACAAAATGAGTGGATTAAAGCATATATGACCTTCACATAGGTCATTTCCTGATAATTGATGACAAAATGGGATTCACTCTTCCTGATAGTCATCAATTTCCTGGAAAGCTGCATAAATCTTGATTGGTTTCGCTTCATCAATATCCACTGATTACATCACAGAATTTCTACTGATTACATATAACAAGTATCTGCTAAAAGTTACAACATTTTCTTTCCTGCTCAGACACACTCTCCAATGACAATTTCATATCCACCAATTACATCATTTTTGCCTGCATCTTTCTGTTTTATTAACTAATTTTCAATACTGACAATGACGAAGTAAAGGCACTGTTTACAGCAAACACTTACTCCTTATAGCACTCAGCTCTTCAGAATATCAACTCTTACAAGCCTTAGTTCTGAAGAGAGCACCAAAATTTGCAAGTGTGAATATTCAGTCTGTGTTACCATGGAAACTTAACTGCTTTGGTTTTATTTTTTTGTACAATAGGAGAATAAATAAAATTATTTTCTCTCACCTTCAGAAGATATTGGAAGATTAAATAAACCCTTATCACCACAAATAGAAGAGAAAATAATTTCTTAGTTGCTAATGGTTTGGTCTTTGGGATCAAATGCCATCATAATTTATTATGTAAGGGAAATAGGGGGAAAAAAAGGAATAAATTCATCTGCTAATCACCAATTCTTTCCTTGAATAAGGATTCATGTGACATTCTCAAGGTAGTTGATCTTTTCCTCCCTCAAAAAGAAAATTTGCTCTGTTTTTCTCAGTACCTTACCTGTTGAATGGCCCCGAAGGAGATTCTTGGCAGCGCTAGTAAGCTCTGCTTAATGTCCTGTGACACTTGTATTGCACAATGGGAGGCTCTAGATACTTGCTATGATGAATTTCTAGTGAGAGTTGAAACAACCTGCATCAACATAGTTTAACAATTAAGACTGAGAAGTGAGGCAACCTTTGCCAGCGTGATCTCAATATTTGTTCCCTGGAACTTCTTGTCCTAGACGACAAAGCTTTTAAACCAATGCATAATTTTGCTTTTTGCTTCAAGGAATTGTTACAAACCAATTTGTCCAGGCAGACAGTTTGTTCATTGGGGAAAACATATCTCCTTTGAGGAAAATAGATTGTTCACATTAGCTCACTTATCAAACAAGAGTTGACTCATCAAGACTCATGTCAAGATGCTTACCTAGCAGTGTCCATTAATCGTAATTTATTATAGCCAAACTTTGCTGATCTCCATCGGTTTCCTGCCTTGGAAGACCCACCTTAAACCACTTGATTCCAGTCCCCATAACCCTATAAATATTCTCTCCTGACACTCTATCCCGATATAATAGTAAGACTCTGTCAAGGTAGTGTTCTCCTTTATTCAAGTAAATCTATTTGTTTGCTTTCCTTGATTAACAGGTTTTTTGGAGGTCTCTTGGGGAATCAACAGTAGTAAAGCCACTGAATCTGTACTTGGGTGGTAGGGTTGAATGAAATAGTCTGAGAACACTTCTATTACACTTATAGAAAATGTTGATGTGTCAATGTTTTAATATTGATAATTTAATGCAGTTCTCCTTTGGGTCTACTTTTTATGTGATCCATGATATATTCCACAAGACAATAGGGAATTAAGACTAAATAGAATACAGTATAAGAGAACAATAAAATCCAGTAGTTTATCATTAACTGATACTTATCTCTAATATCTCTTTGCAGAAGAGTAAAAGAAACATCACTCCTTTGGTTGGCAAGATGTGCTATATGTTGCATCTTAGGAACTTACAAGGACAAATACCAATCTTTATGATGTATCTGTGTGTGTGTCTCTGTGTGTATATCTCTGATGTGTGTGTTTGTGTGTAGATGAGAGAGGAGCATATGAAACATGCACTCCTTACTAAGCATTTCAAGTAAGTCCAGTAGGATCTCATATTTCAAAGGAATCAGATACTATGCACAAACAATTCAACTGCTGCATAAACTTTGAACCTTTTACCAACACTTTGGATAGCACTATAGAATTATAGGAAAACAAAATTTTGGATTGGTCACCTGTGTTTAGGCCAACATTTAAAAATAAGATTCTTGTAAAAGACTATCTTGGTAAAATCATTGGAAATTCAATTGTGCATCAAAACTATCTTTGTCATACTTTTTGTCAAATTCCTTCTTTCAGCATCATCAGAGACATGAAACTCCTCTTTAAATAATCAGTTTTTTCCACTGGGTTGTAATTATTGCCTTTCATAATCAGTTTGTCAAAACTACCTTTCGCATATTTTATGTGATTTTCCTTTGTCGTTATCAAGGAAACAAATAAAGAAGAATGTTGTTCCACTGGGTTTTAATTATTGCTTTTCACAATCAGTTTATCACTACTTGGCTACTGTAGTGGTAGTCCACTTTTCAGGCTACTCTCTTATTTACTTCAACCTTAGTTGATGCTTTCCACCAGACACTGATACCCAATGACAAACCAATTAATTATTTTAACTCAGATATTCAAAATGTTAAACAGATTGTAGCAACCCAGTGTTAACTTCAGAATTTCCTCCATGAGAAGCAGTCAAAGGTGGTAAATTACATCTGGAATCAGTAGAATGACCTATAGTTCTATTAGGGCTTACAGGGCTAAAGGTAGGGCTCTTTATAATTGTTGGGGGATCTGTGCCCAGGATAGATCCCAATAAGGGTAGTAATACCTTTGAAGCCTTCAGGTGTAGGCCAAGCAATAGTCTCAGGTAAGACTATGTTGATGCTGTAACTCAAATTGTCCATCCAGCCTTGTGTTTCCTTTGCTGACTTTGGTCAAAAAAGTAAAATAGAGAAGTTTATTACCTACTTTAGCAGGGATGTTCTGACATGTTACCATTGACTCAATTCCAAGAAACCCATTTCAGGTTGCTATGTTGAATAGACAGTTTTGGGTTAAATGGCTCACCCTCATTTCCCTTCATCAAAGTGTAAATAAAGACCATTGTCACTAGAGTGAATTCACTATAGCTTCATTTTTGATGTGATATGCTACTTTCAGACCTGCTGACAACTCCAAACCTCAGCACAGTTTTGTAAATAAGTTTTAGGCAAATTGACAAGTGTTATATACTTGCTATACATATATGAAAATGTATACTACTGTCATTGTTCCTTATGGTCAAGTGGTCAGGTTATATAATAGTGCAACCCCATCCCACTCCAAATTGTCCCCCCCAAAATTACACAATTCTGTTACTGCATAATTTTCCCCATTAATTGGCTTAACTTGACAAGAATAGCAATGATTATTAATGCCATGTCATGTGGGAGAGAAGCTGAGCGTGATAGTCTTCAGGTCCCAGCTACTTTTTGACAATTTTAGAGACTAGTGGAATTTTTGTAGGCTTCATTTCACCACTGCAATTAGCATGATTCCCACACACTGGGTTTGAGAACCAACTGGGGAATTCCTTCCCTTAGCCTTGATCAAGGTACTACCCAAATGTGATAATAATCCACGGTACTTCACCTTGATCAATCAAGTATTAATTCCAACATTTTGGACTGTCCTTAATTCCACAATGCAAAATTGAATATATCAAGGAGGGATAAAACTTTTTTTGGTGTTTAAGAAAGTTAAGAAGGGTGATATTAAAAATACTTAGCATCCAGTGTGGCACAGTCATTATGACTACCTGGTGTGGTCATATAGGTGAATACTAGCTGAATACCAGTTCTAAACATAAAGCTGATTTACAGGTGGCAACTGGAGAGAAATTGCAGAGAAGAGAAGTGACACAGAGCATGTCACTTTTAGGACATAGATATGGGAGACAAAAGCAGTCTCAAAAATGTTTGAAAACTGGAATTTTAGCAAATACAAAATATGTAGCAAAGGCTACTTTCTTCTCTGTTAAACGACTCTCATTTTCTTATATATTTAACCTAGTGTTAATAAACACTAGTGTTAATAAACATTGGTAGAGTGTTAAAGTGGACTTAGAATGTTGATACACTGTTTTAATAAACTATTTGGTAATGTTATACATCTACTTAAAATAAATAATTTTTTAAAAGTACTATGCTTACTTTAAACTAAAAATATTTTAAGGTGCTCTTAGTTAGAAAGCATGTAAAAATTATAGCACTAGTTAACACATAGCTATTTACTTTCATTTAACGAGTAAATACATTACTTGTAGCTTTGTTGTTTAGTTGGCTTAGGATGGGAATCTAGTCTTCTGGAGTAAAAAAGCCAAAGTAATTGGCTTATATTGTATGTAATATATAACCTTATCTGTATTGGCATTATTTAAAACCAAGTTAGATAAAGTTAAGGCTTTGTTAAAGTAAATAATGTAGAAAGATTGTTGATTAATTCTTCTAAATCCATTAATAAAAATACAGTAAACTTAATCAGAATTTCTGTTTACATACTTTATTGGATTCCTATTGCTGTTGTAACAAATTACCACATATTTTGTGGCTTAAAACAACACAAATGTATTATCTTACAGTTCTGGAGGTCAGAGGTCCACAATGGGTCTTATTGGGCTAAAATAAGGCTGCTTTCCTTCTGGGAACTACAAGGGAGAATAATTTCCTTGCCTTTTCCAGCTACTAGAACTTATCTACATTCCTTGGTTCACAGCCTCTTCCTCCATCTTCAAATCCAGCAGCTTAGCATCTTTAAATTTCTCTCTGACACTGACTCTCCTGCCTTCATCTTACACTTATAAGGAGTCTTTTGATTACATTGAGTCCATCCAGACCATCCAGTATAATCTCCTCATCTCAAGATCTTTAACTAAATTACATTTACAAAGTCCCTTTTGCCATTTAAGGTCATATATTCATAGGTTCCAGGGATTAGCACTTGGTTATCTTTGGGGGCCACTATTCTGCCTAACACATACCCACTGATAAAATGATTAACATATTCTAACTCTTGCTTAAACAGGTACAAAAGTAAATCTACCTAACAAGCTTTTTTTTCTTATAAAACTAAATTAAGTTTATAGCATATAACTCAGGGATATTAAACAATTTGGAAATAAATTTTGAAAACAAATTATTTATATATTCCCCATGGTAAAGTTCCCCACCATTAGTCAAGACCAGTAAGATCAGACATTATAAATCAGCAATTTTTTTTTTTTTTTTGAGGAAGATTAGCCCTGAGCTAACTACTGCCAGTCCTCCTCTTTTTGCTGAGGAAGCCTGGCCCTGAGCTAACATCCATGCCCATCTTCCTCTACTTTATATGTGGGATGCCTACCACAGCATGGCGTGCCAAACAGTGCCACGTCCACACCCCGGATCCGAACCGTAGAACCCCGGGCCGCTGAGAAGCGGAGCGTGTGAACTTAACCACTGAGCCACTGGGCCGGCCCCCAAATCAGCAAATTTTTAAATCAATGTTTAGAAGCCAATGTTTATTATATATTTTCATGTGCTTTTTCAAACATTTTAGAATCTGGAAGGAAAACCCTCAATAATAGGAGGAAAACTGAACAATTCACAATTATCTGGAAGTTAAATGACACATTCATGAAAAACCAATGGGTCAGGGAAAAAATCAAAAGGGAAATCAGAGAGTATCTTGAGACAAATGAAAATTAAAAGACAACATACCAAAACATATGAGATGTAGCAAAAGCAGTTCTAGGTGGGAAGTCTATTGCGATAAATGCCTACATTAAAAAAAGAAATATATCAGGGGCCGGCCCTGTGGCCGAGTGGTTAAGTTTTTGCACTCTGCTTTGGTGGCCCAGGGTTTCTCTGGTTTGGATCCTGGGTGTGGACATGGCACCACTCATCAGGCCACGTTGAGGCGGCATCCCACACACCACAACTAGAAGGTCCCACAGCTAAAGTATACAACTATGTACTAGGGGGATTTGGGGAGAAAAAACAGGAAAAAAAAAAAAGAAGATTGGCAACAGTTGTTAGCTCAGGTGCCAATCTTAAAAAAAAAGAAAAGAAATATATCAAATAAACAACCTAAATTTATGCCTCAAGGAATTAGAAAAAGAAGAACAAACTAAGCTCAAAGTTAGTAGAATGAAGAAAATAATAAAGGTTAGAACAGAAATAAATGAAATAGAGACTAGAAAGAAAATAGAAAAAATCAAGAAACTTAGAGTTGGTCTTTTAAAAAAGATAAATAAAATTAATTAAACTCTGGCTAGACTAACCAAAAGACAGGGGATTCAAATAAACAAAATCATAAATGAAAGAGGGGACATTACAACTGACACCACAGAGATACAAAGGATCATAAGAGGATACTGTGAACTATCATATGCCAACAAACTAGTTAACCTGGAAAAAAAGGAAAAATTCCTAGAAACATAAAACCTACCAAGTCTGTTAGAAATCTTAACACACCAATAAAAACTAAGGGGGGTTGAAACAGTAATCAAAAGTCTCTCAAGAAAGAAAAGTCCAAGACCAGATGGTTTCACTAGTAAATTCTAGCAAACATTTAAAGAAGAATGAGGCAGCTCATTCTGAAATTCTTCCAAAAAATTGAAGAAGAGGGAATACTTCCAAACTCATTTTTTGAGGCCAGCATTACCTTGATACTAAATCTAGATGAGGACACTACAAGAAAAGAAAACTATAGGCCAATATTCCTGATGAATATAGATGCAAATAATCTCAACAAAATTCTGGCTAACAACATTCAATAGACTATTAAAAGGATCATACATCACAATCAAGTGAGATTCATTCCTGGTATGCAAGGACAGTTTTAACATACACAATTCAACGAATCTGATACCCCACATGAATAGAATGAAGAATAAAAACATGATCCTCTCAATAAATGCAGAAAAAGCATTTGACAAATTTCAACACTCATTCATAATAAAAGCTCTCAACAAATTGGTTATAGAAGAAAAATACCTCAACATAATAAAGGCCATTTATGACAAACTCACAGCCAACGTCACATTCAACAGCGAAAAAGAAAGTTTTTCCTCTAAAATCAGGAACACGACAATAGTGTCCACTCTCACCACTCTTATTCAAGATAATACTGGAAATTCTAGCCAGAGCAATTAGGGGAGAAAAAGAAATAAAAGCCATCCAATTCAGAAAAGAAGTAAAATTGTCTCTGCAGATGACATGATTTTATATATAAAAAACCCTAAAGACTCCATCAAAAACCTCTCAGAACAAATAAATGAATTCAATAAAGTTTCAGGACACAAAATCAACATACAAACATCAGTTGCATTTGTATGAACTAACAATGAAATATGTGAAAGCGAAATAAAGAAAACAATCTCATTTACAACAGCATTAACAACAATTAAATACTTAGGAATAAATTTAACCAAAGAGGTAAAAGATCTGTACTCTGAAAACTATAAGATATTGATGAAAGAAGTCAAGGAAGACACAAATAAATGGAAAGGTATCCTGTGTTCATGGATTGGAAGAATTAATATTGTTAAAATGTCCATACTACCCAAAGCCATCTATACATTCAATGCAATCTCTATCAAAATTTCAATGGAATTTTTCACAGAAATAGAAAAAACAATCCTAAAATTCATATGGAACCTCAAAAGACCCCAAAAAGCGAAAGCAATCTTGAGAAAGAAGAACAAAGGCATCACATTTCCTGTTTTCAAAATATACTTCAAAGCTATAGCAATCAAAAAACAGAATAGTACTGGCATAAAAATAGACTCATAAACCAATAGAATAGATAGCCCAGAAATAAATGCATGCATACATGGTCAACTAATAGTTGGCAAAGAAGCTAAGAATACTCAATGGGGAAAAGAAAGTCTTTTCATTAAATGGTGCTGCAGAAACTGGATATTCACAAACAAAAGAATGAAATTGGACCCCTATCTTATACCACTTACAAAACTTAATTCGAAATGGATTAAAGACTTAAATGAAAGATCTGAAACTGTAAAACTCCTGGAAGAAAACTTAGGAAAAAGACTCCTTGACACTGATCTTGCCAACAATCTTTTGGATACCAAAAGCACAATCAACCAAAGAAAAATTCATTAAGTGGAACTATCTCAGACTAAAAAGCTTCTGCACAAAGCAGAAAAAAGAGAAATAACCAACAGAATGAAGAGACAGCCTATGGAATGGGAGAAAATATTTGCAAACCATGTATCACATAAGGGATTAATATCCAAATATATAAGGAACTCATATATCTCAATAGCAAGAAAACAAATATTCTGATTAATAAATGGGCAGAGGAACTGAATAGACATTTTTCCAAAGAAGACAGACAAATGACCAACAGATACATGAAAAGATGCTCAACATTACTAATTATCAGGAAAGTACAAATCAAAACCACAATGAGATTTCATCTTACACCTATTAGAACAGTGATCATCAAAACAATGAAAGATAATACGTGTTGGTGAAGATATGGAGAAAAGGGAATCCTTGTGTACTGTTGGTAGGAATGTAAATTGGTGCAGGCACTATGGAAAACAGTATGGAGGTTCCTTAAAAAATTCAAAATACAACTACCATATGGTCCAGCAATCCCACTTCTGTGTATATATTTGAAGGAAATTAAATCACTATCTCACAGAAATATCTACACCCCCATGTTCATTGCAGCCTTATTCACATCCCAAGACATGAAAAAACCTAAGTTACATCAATGGATGAAGAAAATGTTGTATATGGATATATATACAATGGAATATGATTTAGCTTACAAAAGAAGGAAATCTGCCATTGCTGACAAAATGGATGGACCTTCACTGTATTATGCTAAGTGAAATGTCAGACTGAGAAAGACAAATACTTATGTGCAGAATCTAAATAAAATGCCACACTCATAGAAACAGAGAGTAGAATGGTTGTTGCCAGGTGCTGGGGGTGGGGAAACAGGGAGAGGTTGGTCAAAGTTCACAAACTTCCAGTTATAAGATGAATAAGTTCTAGAGACCTAATGTATAGTATGGAGACTATAGTGTATTACATACTTGAAAATTGCTAAGAGAATAGATCTTGTGTGTTCTCATCACACACAAAACATTGTAATTATGTGAAGTGATTGTCATGTTGACTAACCTTCTTGTGGTAATCATTTCACAATACATATGTGTACCAAATCATCACATTATACACCTTAAACTTACATAATGTTATATGTCAATTATATCTCTCTATATATTAATGGTGGAAAATAACAAGCCACTCTACTAGCATGCATGCATTGACACTGTTAAGGAATATTTTAGAATGAAAAGAAATATGTGGACTTTTAAAAAATATTGAATGATTGTTGTTATAATTATTCAATGTATTTTGAAAGGTACTTTAGCTAGGCCTATTTTTGCTCAGGGATGCTTTCCAACACATATGTCAAAACAGAGACCTGAGGGTCACAAGAAGGCAAAATCATTTACTATTATAATTAATATTGGACTGCTGAGTTCTGAAACTTCCCTGAGAGTAAGAAAAATAAATCCCTAACTTGTTTAAATAAATGTCATTTCCAGACCTTGTTACCAGCGCCTGAATATAATCCCAATTGCTACAGTTCTAAAAGCCTTTCTCAAATAAAAATAATTGTGCATTGGGGGGAGTGACTGATTTAATGTCTTGAGGCAGGAAAAAATGAATAATGGATTGGAAGACCTTGTTGCCAGACAAGAAAGATGCCTTCAAAATAGATCTACAGTAGGGTTAAAAGATCAAAGCTGTGCCCTATAAAAGCTCCTACTGGCCAAGTTTTAGAAAAATTGAAAAATCAAAAAGAGAATAATAATTATAATTATTTGGAACCTGTTTTATCTGTAAAAAGCCCTGGGTACATAATGATACTTGCAAATGGAAAAGTTAATTCAAAATGTACAAAAGTTAATTGTAAATATAAAGGAAGGTGACTCTAACAGAATATGCTTAAATACAACAGCAACCCATTGGGAATTTCTTATTTTTTTGTCTTCTTTTCTTTTTAATTATGGCTTGCTATATAGATTTTTATCTCCTTTCAGCAAGAGCTACTGTCTGTAAGGAACTGTAGGAAAGCTACATAATTCTGGGAAGTTAGGCACTGTATAAAATCAGGAGGAATAATCAGCACTGGTGTTCACACACAATGACAAATTAGCGTACAGCTATGAGTTGCAAGATGATAGATTAGCTAAAACTTCAGAGACAAGAACTGATCACATTAGACCCAACGCACACTTTTCTTGGAGCAGGTATATTTAGATAAGCTAATATCTAATAACTTCCTATGAGGTATTATGAAGTAACTTTTAAACTGAGGAAGAATATTCCCAGATCAAAACTTGATGGGCGTTTGAGTAGAAAGAGACACCACAATCTGAAATCGGGTATGGGTTTGTAAATTCCAATTGAATTAGCAATGAATCTTAACTCTTTGGAGGGACCCAGCCAGTGAATTTTGGCTCAGGTTTGAATCCCTTTCAAAGATAAAATTAGAGCCTGTTGCTTGGCCAGAATCAGCAACTTTGGCTGATCTGACACAAGGCTCTTTTTCTTTGGGATCTACTAGTATTTCTGTATCCTCAGGTAGAATTAGACATGTATAGAGTGAATAAAGAAGTAGAACAAGTCTTCAATATTGATATTTTAATATTGGCTTAACTGTATATGTAATAATAACTTTTATTTTCATAGTAATAATTTGCATTTGGAAGAAATTGAGGATCTCTGACATATTGGACTCATCATTGTATAGATATATTTAAGAGCATTTGACCAGTTTGTAATCAACATTTAAATGTCTAGTAATACTTAGTGTATTTTATTTATTTTAATGATACCATTTGTGTAAGAATATTTACGTTTTAAAAAATTGACTTGTGGATAACTTTACAGAGTATCAGGAAATTAATAGTAAATATTCCTCTCCATACACAAATATCCCTATGTCAGTAACGTTCCCCGAAACACTTGTGTAAGGCCCATAATATTCTCTAAAGGCCACACTCCATAAGAAATGATTACTTCCAGGACAATGTGCACAAAAAATTTTTAGTTAGTAGCCATTCACATTCAAATTTGAATAATGATGATGAAAGTAGCACGAGTTGTACAAATAAGACACACACAAGGACGCACTAAACAAAGGATTTACAACAAAAGAAAAACTACATCATAAAAAAATTGCAACAACTATTTTATCCTCTTAAAGAAATTAGTGACAAAGTATTTTTTCTAAAAACAGCACAAAACCATTTAACATTCTATAAAAACATTTTAAAGAACATAATAAAGGCTTCAGTAGAGAGAAGGAAATAAATTGTGAGTTGCTAGAGCTCTAGGAAGCCAAGGAGAAAATAAATTTCAGAGATTAAAGACATATTAGAATCAACACAAATGGAACAGGCATGAATGAAAACATAATGAAGAATATGGCATGAGGTTATGACCAAAACAAAACTGAAAAGATCAGACCTGAAGAATCATTAAGGGTTATAGGAATGATAAATATGGAATAAAAATTAAACATAAGTATTTAAATTTAAAATAGAAGTCTTAATTGAAATAAAGATTTTAATGTAGACATCAAAAAGGCACATCGTCTCTACATAAAATGAAATGAAATAATAAATGCCAAGGCATGTATATGGTGGTAAACTACTGAACATTAAGTATATTAAACCTATATAAATGGACACTGGTAGAGGCAAAGCAGGTCATGCACAAGGTGGTAGAACGACCATTGACCTCAGCCTTCTACAAATCAACATTTAACTCAAGAAGGTTATGCAACAAAATTACCCCATTGTGACAGAGAGTATGTTTGAAGAATTTTATACCGAGCCAAGTTTCTCTTCAAGTGAAAAGACAATAGAAAATATTCTAAGGTATACAATACCCAGAAAATACAGCTTCCGTCTTATAAATCAAACTCACAAAAACCACTTGATAGTGGAACACAACTAATTAGTTGTGTGGTTTAAAATTTAAAAATCAGGAATGATATAGATAGAGTAAACCTGGTGATGAGAAATAAATCATTTTAAATTTAGAGAATCGATGCTATTGTAAGTTTAGAATTAGAAAAGAGTACATAAATGTTATAAAACTTGACAATAGTAAAAGCGAATAAAAGCTGAGGATGGTTAAGGGCACGTTGGAATAAGGAAGTGGTCGAGTGCCAATTTTCTCAAATTTCACAGAAAGGTATCAAACTGTATCACGTAGATTTGAAACATAAAATGCATTAACACCAAAATCACTCAAAATTCTTAATGCTTTTGAAAATATATTTTTAAATTTAGTTTATCATTTAAACTTTAAAAATCAACATTTATCTGAAACTCTGCTATTCTACGTTTCCCTTCAGTTTATTTTATTTTTTGTTTTCATAAAAATAAATGCATTACTTTGCAATTTAAAAAAAGCTCATATGGTACAATTCTATGTTTGTGAAATTGTTGGAATTTTTGAGTGTTTGAATTTTTATAAATGAGAATATTTCAATTTTTAATAAACCATAATGTCATTACTTTTTATTAAAGGTAACTTAAAACATTTACATTTATAGATGTTTTGTAAGTACTATCGGACACCAAGACACCAATAAAATGGCAGGGTTGGACATGGCTAATCGGTGTGTATCGTTTGTAATCTAGAAGCCTTCATTAGGGATCACGTAGTATTTGCTGAGACCTTTCCAATTTTCATCATTCTTTCACAAGATCAGACCTATTCACATAGATCAGACCTAACTGATTCTTAAAGATCAAATGAGCAGTTGTGCTCTGCAACTGACAAACTTCCAATTAAGGAAGTCCAATTAAAAGCTCATTTCTGTAATTGAGCAGAGATGTAATCAAGCTTAAAGAGAAGCAGAAGAACAAGAGCAGGCAGTTTATTTAGGGGAATGGGCATAGTGATTCTGAACTTTAATAATTTAAAAATAATATCTATGCTTCCATAAAGTGCGTTAAATTTCCCCTCTATTCTCTTCAAGATCAACAGCTAAAATAAAGCCTCCATGCCAGTGTACTGGGAACAACTAAAGTTCAAAATATGAATGAGGTTTGGAAGCAGACAGGTTTATAGCCAAAAGCAGTTCTTTAAGTTCCTTGTTTTCAAAATGATTATAAAACATGCATGCACAGGAAAGGTATATGTCATCATCATGCTTCACAGTTTAGGATATCCAAACCCTAAAGGAACTGTAGACTTTTATAGAACTCCATAGTGCGATTATATCTAAAAGAAATCACTGTTGCTGTTTATTTAATTGAATTCTACATCTTTGACTAAACTTAGCCTTCAAGTTTTCAAGAAATTGGTTTGATTTTCACAGAAAATACAATACGCTTAATTTACTGAAACAGTTGTATTTCATAATATACAATTGAAATCAATATCAGGGGGTCAGTAGTATCCATTTTGCCACAAATGTTTTGGGAACTACTAAAAACATCTAGCATATTATACACTAAGTAATATTCTGTATAATATTCTATTTCTTATAAACCTTTGAATAAAAAAAAACTCATGTTGTCTTTCTAGTAAAAATTTGAAATATTTATCCAAACTAAAACAATCAACAAAGTCTATTAAGCTTATTTTGTTTTATTATATTATTTTGCTACCTTATACAACCAGGGATAGGAAATAACAATTACATAGATACCTTTTCAATGCAAATTCTGACTCCTTAAGTAAGTGTTTTAGGGCCGGCCCGGTGGCACAGCGGTAAATTTCACATGTTCCACTTCGGAGGCCTGGGGTTTGCCGGTTCGGATCTCGGGTGCGGAAATGGCACCACTTGGCAAGCCATGCTGTGGCAGGCGTCCTACATAGAAAGTAGAGGAAGATGGGCACAGATGTTAGCTCAGGGCCAGTCTTCCTCAGCAAAAGAGGAGGATTGGCAGCAGATGTTAGCTCAGGGCTAATCTTCCCCCCAAAAAAGGAAGTGTTTTAAATTATTGTATGCTAATTGACAAAGGGATATTTTTCCAAAAAAAATTTTTTTGAAAGATTGCACCTGAGCCAACAACTGCTGCCAACCATTTTTTTTTCTTCTTCTTCTTCTCCCCAAAGCCCTCCAGTACGTAGTTGTATATTCTAGTTGTGAGTACCTCCAGTTGTGCTATGTGGGATGCCACCTCAACATGGCCTGATGAGCGGTGCCATGTCCAAACTGGCGAAACCCTAGGCCGCCACAGCAGAGCGCACAAACTTAACCACTTGGCCATGGGGCCAGCCCCAATTTTGATGTTGTTAGTTAATCAAAATACTTCAATCATTTTTTGTTGGGGTGGAAGGGGTTCAAAATTTGTAGAAAAAATATATTACTTCCTTTCCCTAAATCCTAAAAGTAGCTATTGTATATCCAATTCTCTTAGAAAAATCAGTAGACAGTAATACTTCAGAAGTGCTAGCTTAGAACTTCATTAAAATTCTCAAAATAAAAGTCGCATTTTCTGAGGTCTAACATCATATCCTTATAATTAATCTTCACTTTCAATTCAGAGCATGAGAAGATTATATATAGATATTTGTCCTATTTTCTTTATCTCTACTGTTACAAAATATTTTTAAGTTATGTATCTTATTTGTCATATTTCCAGTGTGAAGCAACTAAATTTCCACAGATGAACTTAAATTACTTCAATGGCACTACAAAATACTAAGAATTAGTAAAGTGAAAAATAGAAACAAATAGTTTCTCTGCTCCGTCACTAAAACCTTTAGGGTTTGGTGTTGAAAGCTTTATAAATTTATGCTCTTGACAAAAGAAAACTAAGAAAAGATATTGTGGAATTCTAAATAATTTCTATTCTTAATTGCTTGTTACACAATCCAATGGTAAAGGCATAGATCTTACCAGATATGTCTGAGAAGCATAATTTCATTACTATTTTTATCAATGTGAAAACAACTAGGGGAGGAGAAAGTAGCATTGACTTTAGATCAAATAAGTTTGAGAATATGGTGAATAAATGGGAAATTATAAATATATTGGATTTTTTCACTGACTTCTACAGAAAAAAAGATTTAAAATTTTCATAACAGTTCACGATATAATGAGCAAACAATAAATATATGTTAGTAAAGTAATAAATGGAAAGCAAGCAGATTTAAGGAATTTTGGTTGTATAAGAATATTCATACAGTAGATTCTCTTCGGTAAAGTGCGAACTCAGAGCGTCATCACGTATTTTCAGCCTGGATGATTATGCTTAAGGAGGTTCTCTATCTGCCTTTCTCATATTCTCAAACTTTGTTCCCCCTCCTTTTCTTTCTATCCTCTTAAAGATCCTGGCCTTAAAACAGCTGACAATCCTTGGCTCAACCTTTATTTCAATAAGCATCCTTGTCTTTCTCAACGACACTGTTGTTTCTCTTTAGCTCAGTTTAGAATCTTTCCAAATTAACCTTTTTAACATATATTGTCCCTACAGTCACTTCTCAACCCAGTTTGACCCACCTTCCTGGAGATTTCTTGAGTATACACCAATTTTACACATACTATAATAAAATATATATTCAAAATTTTGACCAAAGATCATCTTTTAAAAATTCAGATAGTATTCATCTCACTTTAACTATGAAAGCAATAGCAGATATAATACATTTTAGCAAGATGCCATCAAATAAAAAGTCTTAATCTTCAGTTTTACTAAAATAGAAAGGGCACCATTCTATAAGAGCAAATTTTCCAGGGCTACCACACTACTGAGTTCATATTTTGTTTTTAATTTCTGACTCATTTTCTTGTTTGTAATGCATTCATCTGCAAAAATTCCCTGTAAAAGGAATATTTGCATTTTATAAGTTAGCTGATCTCGCATATACATGAGTATCTGTTTAGGTTATAAAATAAGTCTCAATTTCTTGACTATTGTTTAACCTCAAATCATATTTAAATTAAGTAGATATTGAAATGTACTTTTTATCCAACTGTCATGTTGTTATGGACAGAGAGAGGCACCACCACCACGTAGTTTCCCTTCAAGGAAGGACTTGTTACCCCAGTTACTCTCAGCCCATTCAGGTATTGTTGCAGCTGCCTTGCTCAAGGTCACATCTCTCTCTGGCAGCCCAGATCCGATGACTGCTTAGATGAGGGTATAAAAGCCTAGCCTTTTGATCCATGAGGAAGAATTCTGAAGGACCAGTCTAATTCCAGAACTTCCCCATGGGATGGTCTAACTCTTGATGGGCCTGCCTCAAAATTGGACTTCTCCCTCTTCACATTCCTGTTTTCTTCTCCCTTCCACAGCTTTTTATCCCAAGGGCACTCCAGCACAAAACACCTGCAAACTAAACTTTGTCTCAGGGTGGACTTCCCAGGGAACCCAACCTACGTCACATCTGTTCACAATTTGCTATGCAAGTAAGGTAACTTGTTTTTAAAATCCACTACATAGCAGCTGAGTACCTGTAAATAATTGTATAGGCATTTTTAAATGTCATAGACGTTCTCTGCATTCAACAAGACAGATATTTTTCTAAAAATAACTTGAGCAAAGACTTTAACTGATGTCTTATGCAAAAAATCATCCGATTGCTCCGATTAGGGTACTATGTAATAATGAGGTTAAAGTGCATTAGAAAACTATTGCATTAACCTACAATAAATGAATAATTATGAAACACCTGGTCTGCAGTTCACATTGGTCATTCAAAGACAAAAATTGAGGGATTCTAGGTTATGTGAATTGAAATGAGGATTTTGAAATATTTTGACCCAAACAACTATCATAGATTTAATTATTGTTGTGTTTGCTCTTTACAAGTTGACTAATTATGAAGAAATCATATATATTTATTTTTTCCAAGACAAATTTCTTTCCAAAATATTTAGAACTCCTTGCTATTCAGCAGGGAACTTTTAAAGAAAATAGATTTTCACAGTGAGCTCTTCCCATAAACTATGGTGACTTTTGGCTACCAATCTGACATAAAGAGCTTGGGAGTCATAAACTCCCATCTTCACAAAAAGCTGAACAAACTGAAAATCAACAACTTATCTGAGATCCTTTAGAGAATTGAGGTCACAGGGCAATCCACCGGTACAGAAACTAGAGAGAGATTAATACAGAGAATCAGAGCTTACCAGGAGCAGAAGCCAGAACTGGAGATCAGCAGGAATGCTTAAGGAATAATTGATTAATTGCCGTAGACTGAGTTTGGACTAATTTGAGAGAGAAAAACTCCTGGAGGCCCATCCTTAGTGGGGCCTACACACTTTTACCACCAGGTATTGAATTTTACCATCAGGTTCTTTGGGTGAAGGTAGAGAAGTATCTCCTCATGCGTCCATTAGTGGGAAGGTAAAATAACCATTTTGAAATACACCAAGAGGCTCTGTTCTCATTAACAAAAGTCTGCCTCAAAGGAAATTATTTCACAAGAGCCTAACCAATGTGGGTTTTAACAGAGCCTAACTGAGGTGGGGGAAGAGAAATAACCAACTCCAGGCCCCTCTAGCCTTCCATGTGGGAGAAGGGAAATACCCAAATCCAGCCCATTCTAGCCATCCTGTATTGCATAAAAAAGCTGAGAAGCACTTATTAATGTCACAGTCAGGGCCCCAGGCCCACTAAAATACTGATAACTAATCATAGGAATATAGAACACTTCCCCTCTGCCCCCTTACTTACCACCACATCAACAGGGCTTCTGAATAATAACAGGGCATTGCAGCTGAAAAGAATTCCAAGGCTCAGATTCTATTTGACACTCCAGGAAAACCTAAATAATACAACAGAGGAGAGAGAAACAAGGATACCTGAAGAAATGTTAGCGTCTGACACTAATACTATGGCAAACAGTAAATACAGCCTAACACAAAATCAAATAAACCTAAAACCTCACACAAAAGACCTATTTACTTGAGTTCCTTTTACCCAATACATCACGTCTTTCAACAACAATGTCTGAAGCATGGCAGAAGGTGAAAAACACAGTCTAAAGAAACAAACCAAGCATCAGAACCAGACTCAGATATAGCAGAGATGTTGGAATTATCAGATTGGAAATTTAAAATAACTATGATTAATATACTAAGAGCTCTAATGGAAAAAGTGGACAACATGCAAGAATGGATGGGGAATGTAAGGAGAGAGAAGGGAACTCTAAGAAAGAATAAAAAGGAAATGCTAGAAATGAAAATCATTCAAACAAAAAATGGAATGCTTTTGATGAGCTGATCTGTAGAGTGGACACAGCTGAAGAAAGAAACAATGGGCTTGAGGATAAGCCAATAAAAACTTCCAAAAGTAAAAAGAAGACAGAAAAAGAATTTAAAAATTGGGACAAATATCGAAGAACTGTGGGACAATTACAAAAGGTGTAACATACCTGAAATGGGAATACCAGAGGGAGGAGAAAGAAGAAGGAACATAGTTTCTGTTTGGGACAATAAAAAAGTTTTTGAAATAGATGGGAGTGATGTAATTAACATCACTGACTTGTACAGTTAAAATAGTTAAAATGGACAATCTTTCATTCTTTTTATTTTACCACAATTAAGAAAAAAAAGCAAAGAAGAAATAAAGGCTTTCACAGACAAATATAAAGTGAGAGAGAATTAGTTGCCAGCAGGCCTGCCTTGCAAGACATGTTTAAGAAATTGTAAGGGAAGGAAAATGATATATGTTGGAGACTTAGAACTATATGATGAAAGGAAGAACATCAGAGAAGGAATAAATGAAAGCGAAAGAAATTCTTTTGTTTTTCTTAATCTTAATTGATCTAATAGATAATAGTTTGCTCAAAATAATGACGACAATGTATTCAGTGATTATAGGTTACAGATAAGTGGAATGAATGACAGCAGTGTTATAAAGATGAGAGAGGGACTTGGAAATATTTTGTTATAAGGTACCCATACCATCTGTGAAGTAGTACAGAGTTACTTGAAAGTAGACTTAGATTAGTCATAAATGTATATTGCCAACTCTAGGGCAAACACTAAAATTTTTTTTTAAAGTAGTGACAAATAAAAATGGCAAGCAATATGATTTATTGGAGTATATGAGGAAGCCATTTGGTGTAAACCTAATTCGGCCTGACTTTGATTTTCCAAAATGGCCTGACATGGCCATTGAGCATGCATTGTATATCTGCTTTAAGCATTTGCTATGTCCCAACGACCAGAACAAATGGCCTTGAGATAAAGGTACAACTTCCCTCCACATTGGTGTTTCCTTAAGGATAAGTATCTTTCCCTAGGCTAGGAACTGATTTCTGTGCTCACCTGTGACCACCCAGCTCGAGACAACAGACCTGCCACCCTGCTGTATTTACCGAGACAGCAGACCTACCTGCTGTGTCCATCAATCGCTGTGCTGACAGAGCAGTCTCGTGACTGTTGTAAAAGGGGCATTTCAATCATATGTGAAACATGCTCTTTGAGGGTATATAACCACTCTGTATACCCCACTTCTTTGGTGCCCTTCCTTCCTTGGGGAAGGAATACCCCGGGCTAAGCTAGTCCTCACATTTTTGCTCAGAACAAACTCACCCCAATTTTCATTTATAGATTGGTTATGGATTATTTGCATTGATAGTATAATTGATGCTAAAGAGGAGAAAAATGAAATCATACAAAATGCTCAGTTAAAACTAGAGAAGGCAGAAAAGAGAAGAAGGCAAAAAAAAAAGAAAGAAAAAGGTCAACAAATCTAAAACAGTTAAAATGTGGTTGACATTAATCCAACCATATCCATAATTAATGTAAATGTAGATGGTCTAAGTACACCAATTAAAAGACAGAGACTGTCCAAGTGGATAAAAATTTAAGACCCAACTATATATTGTTCACAAGAAAGCTAGTTTAAATGTGAAAACACAGACAGATTAAAAATAAAGGGATGGAGAAATATATAGCATGCTGACACTAATCAAAATAAAACTAGAGTAGATATGTTAGTTTCAGATAAAGCAGACTTCAGAACAAGGAAAATTATATGGGATAATGAGGGATATCCCATAATAATAAAGGGGACCATTCTCCAAGAAGACAAAACAATCCCATCAACTGTGGTTAGGAGACCAGTTTTATAGCTCAACGTAGTGTCATACTAGCTCCCAGAATCAGAGTGATGGTACTCAGTGTGTCCCAGCAGTGGAGATAGGCTCTATTAAAAATGTCCTCTTTTAGGCATAGACATAAGATTATTTAATGATGAACATTCAGAACACTTAGCTTCCATTTTAAAACATTTTGGTGTACTACTTTTAACAAATATTTTTGACCCACAACTCCATGACTGACAGAATACACTATATAACAACTAGGAAGGTAGCCAGGGTTATGTAACACCTTTTGGCCTACTCCAGAAAATGCAAAGTGTTAATAAGTATATTTAATGTCAACACCACTGAGTTTGCTTCTGTACTTACCTTTAGAGTACATTGCCATTATTCAGTGTGCTCCAAATCTTCTCTTTTCCTATCTTAACATCTTTTCTCATTCTAAGAGAATAAAAGTTTAACTAGGTTCCGGTACCAATTCCACTGCATGGTAGTGTTTCCCACACCAACAAAAATTATTGGGACATCAACTGGGTATGCTACAATTCAGCTCAATTCTGACACTATCTACCTGGAGACAGTATGAGATTCCACAGGTTAAGGTTTCAGTCCTACAAGATGCCCCCCCAACCTCATTTCAGACACCAGTTGCAAGCCCAGGTCTTTACCTGTACTTCTGACTGACTGGCTATAAATCAGAGGCTCCCAAAAACCCCTCGTCAGGTTCGATTAATTTGCTCATAGAGTGGCTCATAGAACTCAGAAAAACATTTTACTTACTAGATTACCAGTCTATTATAAAAGGATATAACTCGGGAAAAGCTAGATGTAAGAGATGTGTGGGGGATCAGAATTTGCCACCCCAACATGTGTCTCTTTGGCTTGATTATTTTTAAGAACAAAAGACTCAGAAAGAAACTTTGACCTTCCCACTAACTGCCTAAAAGAATTTAAGATAAGAAAGCCTGTCCCAGGGAGGAGCTATCACCATAGGGGGAGGCAAGTCAGTTACAGGAGGTTACCAGAGAAGCACAATAAAATGCAGATTTTAAGTCCTTGCCTTTGGTATTGATTAAGAGTTTTTAGAGAGAAGGTCATCTCCTTTCTTCTTCCTGGTATAGGGAGGGAGGCACCTTTAGAGATAGAGATTTACCTTACAAATGTAAATGTGTCCTAAGGAAGGGCAAGTTCCATTCCTCAGAGCCTCCTTCCCTGTCCCAGTTTATCAAAAGCAATCAGCCTCAAATAATCCTGATGCCAAAGAGACATATCTTGGGGTGGCCAATTCCAGGTCCCCACAAATGCAAATCAAAAACAGATATATTTTGTGGCTATAGACGTATATTTACTATGTTCAAGTTCTTTTTAACACAAACTGAAAGATCAACAAACATTTATTAATAGCATGTATCTGTCAGGAATGGGCTGGGTTGGAGAAAAAAAAAACATGGTGGAATTTGGTAAGTTATTCAAGAACATCCAAGTTCTCTTTTTCCACAAACCCCTAGAGTTAAGTTTGGGTTACATCATGGTGTTCTAGCCCAAAGAATGTGGGCAGAATGGATATATGGCACTTCCAGTCCTGACTACTAAGATCACTCGCTAACCCCTACGTCTGTTAGCCTTCCTTTGTCTCTAGGCTTGCTGCAGAAGGCTCAAAGGGAGATCTCTGAGGCCCTAGGTGGGAGATCCACTGAATGAAAGAAGAATCTCATTCTGAATCCCTCTTTGAAAAGCTTCCTACCAGATAGCCAATTTATCTGCGACATAAGAAGAGATACACCTCCATCGTGTTAAGCTATTGAGATCTGAGGATTGTTTGCTATAGCAGATATTCCACTAAATAAGAGACAAAAATAAGACATGGCCCCTTTACTTGAGGTCCTTACCATTTTAACAGTAGAGAGCACATATACATACATTTTATCATTGCCTATCATCTTTCTCCCCCATAAGAGAATTTCTTACTTCTGGAAACAGACATAAACACTTCTGTTTTGCTTTTTTGATTAAATTATCTTGTGGATGCATCTAATCCATAATCAATCCATAAGTCAAAATTGGGATGAGTTTATTATATGAGCCAGGTCTGAGGACTATAGCCCACAGGCTTCCTTCTCAAGGAAGTAAGTACTCCAAAGAAGTGAGGTATACGGAGTGGTTATATACCATCTTAGAACAAGGAGCAGACATCACATATGACAGGAATACCTCTTTTACTACTTTCATAAGTTGCTGAGCTAGCACAGCAGGCCAGTGGTCACAAGGTGAGCACAGCAAGTGGGTGGTCAGCAGATCAGTAATGAATCCTTAGTTTCTAAGAAGAAATGCTTATCCTTAAGGAAATGCTGATATGGGGGAGGCAACATTTCTATTTTTAAGGGCATGATTCTTAGCTTTGGGACATTGTAAATGCTTAAAGCAAATGCATGATGCATGTTCAACAGGCCACATCAGGCCTTTCTGGAAAAACAAGGTCAGGCCGAATTAGTTTTAAGCCAAATAGTTTCCTCATGTACTCCAATATATCATATTGCTTTTCATTTATTCATCAATCTGTTTGTTTTCCTCTCTGAATACTGTAAGATACTTGAGCCATATTCTGCATCCTCAGTACCTAGTACAACTCCTGGTGCCTGATAGACACTTATCATTTGATAAATAAATGAATGAATGAATTCCATGTGGAATCTAAATCCATCAAACAAATAAGCACTTAACAGATCCTCTTTAGGATGACAGTTATGCAGTAATATTTAAAAGATATTTCATCTTGTGAAATTTCTAAATTCTTACGTGTTGTAAGTGTCCTTATATCCTTAAAAGTTAACACGCATGACAGTACAAAATTCAGTTGTATTTCCTGCTGCCATTGTTACTTTCATATCATTAAAATGTAATATTCAGAAATAGGCCTTTTAAATTCTACACACAGAATAAGCTAATAAAAAATGATAAATGAGTTATTTTATAAAGGAGGAAATGTATTTTAACACAGAACATATAACTATGTCTTGAATATTCCTAGAGGTAAAAATTAAAATAACTGATTTTATATCCCAGGTATGAATACCAACAAATCAAAAGACAAAATAAATAGCTCAATCCAAAATGATATTTCTACATCTATGCTTCTTCCATTATTTATTCTAAAACTTTACTTCAGTCACTAATACAAAATTATGTGCAATCATCTTTTTAAAGAAGTAAACTAATTGTGGAATTATTTACTTAAGTATGGCAGGAAATTTTCCTCTTTTTCCTCCTAGAATTTAATATTTATTTAATACCTTAATAATTTATATTTAATAAATAATTTAATATTTATTTAATTTAATAAATATTAGCAAGCAAAAAGGAAAAAATCTGTACACTTGCATTCCTTCTAATTTCATCCATTTTAAAGAAACAGATAACTAAGATGTAAACTTAACAGAATTTAAGATCAATTATCTTATCTGTTTACATCATAAACTTGGTTGTTGAATGAGTAACTGATGGAAGATGAATTTTTAGAGTAAAAGATCAGGAATTCCACGACAAACCAGAGGACAGAAAGTGATTTGTCATCATCATAACCCAAGGTCCAATGATCTTACCAATGCCTGGAATCAAAAATATCATTCTGAAAGTCCAAAATGTATATAAAGGACTATTTTTCATCATAAATAGTTTCCTGCAATTCATATAGGGAATTCAATAAAGTATGAATAAAGATATTTTAATTAACTTTTAGACTCAATTTCTTATTGACTTTGGGGTTGCATAGCTTTATTCAAAGACAGTTTCCATGTAATTAATTTGCTGTGTTTCTGTATACATATAATGTATCTGAAGGTCAGTATATGCCTCAGTTTCCTCATATATAAAATGGGAACATTATTGACTCAGAAATTGATTGAGAGAATTAAATACAATATGTGTAAAGCAATTAACATAATGCCTGGCATATATGTTTAATGAGTGATAGTAATTATAATTTAGTTTGGGCTGCAATTACAAATTGAGGAAAATTGAGGGAAAGTACTGTAAGTTTAAAACAAAAACAAATTATATATAATGAGGTAAAGGAGATTCACATGATAAATACTTAAAAATTCAAACCATATCTTCCCTCAATCCTCAAGTTTGGAATGAAGTTATCATTAGTTTCAAACTAATAATCATCAATAAATGAATACCCTGCTTTCTTGTGAATATAAATCTTTGAAAACTTTAGTTTTGCTCTGTAACTCTAAGAATTTGATTTAAACTTTAGATGATCCAAAGGAGGGACTATTCAAATGATGTCCAGAATGAACTTATACAAAATTTTACTGTTAGATCGAGTTTGTGTGGAGTTTAGAGAGTATTCTCCCTGAAACAATATGAGAGAAGGATAAAATATATGGAGCCAAGAAATGCTTCCCTGCAGATATATATTTTTCCCAGTGGAAGGAATCTAAATTGGTAGAATACTGTAGCTCAGGTGCTGCATTCTGTATGAAGAGGGTGTTATCAAGGCGAATGTGAAACCCAATTTAGAGTTTGATTGTTTTTCCTTTTCCATTACATATTTACAAATACAGCACTCCAGGCAACAATTCAGACTGCTAGTGTGCAGATATTTTGCTGTTGATTTCTGGTGGTAGATTGGGAACTACCAATAATGCAATATGTATAAATCTATTTCACCATTATTGTGGAGAAATAACTTTTTATCTCTACTTTAAAACCCTCTTGTGTTCTGTTTAATTGTGTTCTTTAGAGTTATGTCCTGCGGAAAGAGACTAAGTTACTGAGGAACTGTGGAAGTCAGTGTCATATAAAATATCAGAATCGCATCAAAGGACACATAGGTAAGCAGGGGAGAAAAATTAATCTTCTGATTTAAAAGAGGATAACCAGGAGGTGAAGATGCTGGCATGAGAAGTAAATAAGTACGGTTGAAATTTTTATTTTTGCTTTTGGTTATGAATTTTTAAAAAGAAGAAGGAGGAGGTGGAGGAGGAGGAGGAATGACCTGTGGCACTCAGAAAGCCAAATTTTAAGTCCGTAAGAGATGAATTTTAACCATTTCTGATTTTGCTCTCACATTCTGAACCATTACTCTCCTAGCTATACAAATAATTAAAGATACAATATATTTAATAACTATATTAAATAATATATAATATTTCAAGTCAAATGCTAAGGTGAGGCAACCTACACACTGACCTTGCCACAGTAAAACTAAATGTTTCAAGCTCAATGATCTCAAGAAGATAGAAACTATTGTGTCAAAAATATACTGGTGACTTTTGATAAACAATTTGATAACCTATAACAAAAGTGAGACTGTGTATACCCCAAAACCCAGCATTTCCACTCCTAGGTCCATAAAATACAAGAATATTTATAGCAACATTGTTTATAGTACAAACAAGTGGAAACAACTCAGAATGAATGAAATGACTTAGGGTAAGTTGCATCAATATAGATGAATCTCTAATAACTAATGTTGCACAAAAAAATGACAGTTTGCCAATAGATAATTGTAGTAAAACGCCATTTGTATGAAGATTAATTTGCATAAGATTAGTCTATAGTGCTTAAGCGAAAAAGATATATGTAGTAAACATACAGGACATTATTAAGAATAATAAACAGCATTACAAGATAGTGGTTACTTCACAAGGGGAGGGAGAGAAATATGGCTGTACAGGGATGTACAGGGCATTGTTATTACCTTTTGTGATGTTTCATTTCTTAAACTGGATAATTAATAAATGAATGTTTATTTTAATCTTTGTAAATGTTTTATATGTCTTAAAGTTAATTTAAAAAAACCCTCTCCATAGAATACTAACCCATTCAAACTATTTGTGCTTAGGAAGAAAAGGGTGACTGGTAGTAAATACACTCTAATTGTTTTAGTTATCTATTGTTGCATATCAAATTACCCCAAAACTTGGAAGTTTAAACAAACGTTTTATTTGCTCATGAAACCACAGGAAATTCAGAGCTCAGCTAGATGATTCTTCTATTTCAGTAATTCAGCTGCAAGCAACTGGTGACCGGGCTGGGCTGGAGCCCATAAATGCTTCATTCATATGTTTCATACCTTTGTGCTTCTCCATGTAGCCTCCCCCTTTCCCCTCTTGTGGCTTATTTGAGCTTCCTTACAGCATGGTAACCTTACCGTCGTTGGATGTCTTATGTGTTAATGTTTTCCCAGGAGACAGCGTTCCAAGTAGTGCAGTTTGTAGTTACAGACTTCTTAATATCTAACATTACAAGTTACATTTTGTCTCTTCTCCCACACTCTATTACAGAATCAAGATTAAAGAGGAAAGGAAATAGACTCTACCTCTGCATGGGGCATAGAAAGGTCACATTGCGAAAGAGTATGATCTGGTAGCTTATGAAAAAAATTTCTAAGCAATAAAATAAAAACCAAAAATCAAAACACACAAACATTCAAACAAAACTTCTCTCCAGGCCCCTTATCCTGTCCAACTATAGTGTCCCTTTTTTCTTCTAGCTTTTAAAGACAATCTTCTAAAATTATTGGTTAATCATTGTGTCTCCACTCCCTTACCTCTCATTCAAGCTTTAACCCATTCTAACTTCCTTTTTGCACCATCATTACATAAAACTGCCCTGTTTAAATATCACCAAACATTGAAGTAAAGCCAATGCCATGAATGAGAGAATAGTAACTCAAAGGACAAAATTTACACCCAGAGAAAAAGTGTTACTATAAGTGCAGGAAATTAAAATAAATTTAATTAATATCAATAATACATGCATGGAACAGGAAGAGGAAGTTATTTTACAACATTGCATTATTATATTTAAGAAATATCTAGAGATGATGGATAAGTTAAATGGTAGAACGAACAGAGTGGAAAAGCAGATTAGAGAGCTAGAAATTATACCCAAGTAATGAGTTCCCCCACCACAAATGGCCACATAAAGCAAAAGAAAATTTTCAAATAGAATTTGAAAGATAAAGAAGATTGATTTAGAGGTTCCAACATCTGTTCAAAACATGGTTCAGAAGGAGAAAACAGTGAGACTGGAAAGGAGACAATAGCTTAATTTTCCATGTTCAAAAGGGATTCCCAGCCCTACTTATCTCCTAGACTTAACCATATTACTAAATATAGCCATAATCCATTTAGATACTCAAGCTAGAAATCTGGGAGTAATTTTTGATATCTTTTTTCATTCAATAATCTCAGATCAAATATATCAACAAATGCTTCATAACGTCTGAAATCTCTCCAGTTTCTGTCACCATTTTGTTACAGCTTAACACTTTGTAAATAGTTTCCTTAATGTATACCTGTGTTCCAGCTCTATTTATTCTCCACACCATATCTACTGTATATATGTAAATACATATGCATATGTATGTATAATCTTTTCTTTTGTAAACTTCTGGTTCATGTCTTTAATTTTCTACATTATTGTATACTCATTCTTTTCTCATTGATTGAAAATGTATTTGTGTTAACCCAATGTCTCAAATGGACATACAAATATAGATGGTCATTGATTTGAAATCTTTTTGTTTTGTTATTTGCAGACACTTTAAATTTGAAGGTAGCAAAATCCAACTATTTCATGTATACATACACACACACACACACAAATATGTATATGTACACTTGTTTCTGGATCTTGGATTCTGCCATGTTGATTCTTCTGTTCTTTTGCTTGAACCACACTATGTAATTATCATAAATTTACGAGTTTTAAGGATATCATTATTTGTAAACATATATTCCTATTATTTGAGGTTTAATCTTACATGAAATATTTAGAATATATTTACAGTAGAAAGTTTAGCACAATTTTAATATGACTGGATCCTCAAGTAGGTTTTTTTGAACCTCATTTTGGGTTTCATATTCATATTATTATTTTTATACAAAAATTATTTTATGTCTTTATCTTTGACTAAAGACTTCTAGGAAACAACCTGATTTTCCATGAAAAAGTAACAGTTAAATAGATGAAATATTTTTGGCTAAGATAAGAGATTAGAAAATTTCATTCAGAAAAAATTAAAAGAAATCATACTACCATCTTATCTAACTTTTTTCTTTTTTGGCCATACATTCTTTGTGACTTACTTCGACCAATAGAATTGACATGGGACTTCAGAATGTAGATTTTAAAAGGCCTTGAGGATGTCACTTTCATCTTCTTGGAATTCTTTCTCAGTTATGTGATGTAGCCCAGGATGTCAGAAATGTGAGTATAGACCATCAAGGCTTCATTGAACTACCAAACGACTGAAACCATTTGAAAGACAGTAGAAAGGATGAGCAGAATCGTGCAACTGAATTCAGCCCTCATGGCTGACCTTCAGAATAGTGAAAAAAATATATATTTGTATATAAAATGGTTGGTATTTTGAGCCACTAAGTTTTGAGATGATTTGTTTCACAGCAATAGGTAATTGATACAGAAATTGTTACCTAGAAATGGAGTGTTGCTATAACAAAAAACTTGAAACATGGGGCATTGGCTTCGAGCCTAAATGGCAAGGGGAAGCTGGAAGAGCACAATGAACCTATATGTGGAGGATGGGGAAGCAATGAGTAAACTTCTATAGGAGGCTGGAAAAAATTAACTAAAGTAACTTGGAAGATAGAAAATATACTTAATGAACATCAGGAATTGCTTAGTGAGATCTTGAGGCAGACTGTTGAAAGCATCAGCCGAATACTTCTAGTTCATATGATAGGGCACTATCAGAGAGACAAGCTTAAGAAGGAACGCTATAAAATACAAATCAGGACTTGCTGATTTACATCTCCACTGTCTACAGCCGATAGAAGATTCTCAAAGTAAGAAATATCTTCTATGCTAAAATAATTCTCTTTTAAAATTATCTTTAGTTCATTTTCATTTTATGTGTAAAAAACTTACAGAACTGCGGCTATAAATAGTCTATAAGTAATCACTTTTGTTTAATTCACAAAATATTAACTTCAGGATATTCAAAATATTGAACTGAATGAAGTGTAATGGTTACTAATTTATTCCTTAATTCTCTTATATATTCATAGATGTAATGATTTAGGGCTTTAGCTCAAAATTATTGATTTGAAAAAGTTGGCCTATACAAAGGAGATTTTTTTTTCAAGGAAGAAACAAACAAACAAAAGCCCTGTATCTCATAATTTAATGTTTTCTTATATGACACCAGGTACACTTTATCTCATTCAAGAGAGCTGCTGAAAATATTTCTTCTAGTAAGGAGTACTAACATATCTCATGGATGGAGCCTTGGAAGGAAAAGCCAAGTATTGACACATACAATTGACTAAGTTTTTCTCTCCTGGTAGATTAGTGGCTAAACAAAAAATCACACTTTTTTTAAGTCTATGTGTGCCTGGTAATGTCATATGACACCCTCAGCTTGGTAAATAGAATGTGGAGTGAACAAGTCTGGGATTGCCCTCTAATGATTTCTCATCTTTCCCAGCTTGCCCATTGCTATACCTCTCAAATGATCCTTGGAACTTAGGGAATGCAAAAGGAGGCTAGATATTTTGGTTTGCTATTATACTTGATTATTTAGATCATGCAAAGGCAAGGTTGGTCTTCTAATCCTATTCACTGAGTTTCCATTAGGAGATAATAATTACTGATCCTACTGCTATTATTGCTATTGATAGTAGGAGAATAATTACAATACTATATAGTATATATATATATAGTGATTTTAATATTATTGATATCTTGTATAAAGATTGAGCTAAATAGGATTAAATAAATCACAGTGATGTTCCAAAATATTGTACTATCCATAGGAAAAATGGTGGGAAATGCTTGCTTGTCCACCTCAAAAATTGGGAGTGAAAACTGGGCAAAACCAGGGAAAAATTTCACTGGAGAAAACATCCTGTAGAAGGTTGCTACTGATTCTGTGTAGAAAAACAAAAACAACAAGTAATTGAGCAGTGAAATAATGAGAAGTTGGGGACAACAGAATCCTGGACTGAGAGGGTTGACCAGCCTATATGGCATTCCTGTTCAATACTAACACAGAAGCACTCTTTGAATCTGGTGATTAAGGAAAGATTGAGAATCTGGGGAAAGAGATAATTCATTTCCAGGAGATGATTCCCAAATGAAGTCGTGAAATTTATCCAGTATTCAGGATCACCAACAAAAGAATACCACCATGCCTGAGGAAACAGTCACACATAAGGTGAAATATTGTCCTATGTTATAAAGGTAATATTTGGGGAACCTGTCTCTGGCTCACCATTTTGATGGTTTTGCTGATAGTTGGAAAATTCCCAATCCCGTGAGTTATTCTTTGCAGAGTTAGGAGTAATTTCTAGGAGGGAGTGTGTAGTGTGGTGCCTAACTAAAGGCTGCATTTGCACAGTTAGTATTGTTTGTTTGTTTGTTTTAGTAGTGAGAGAAGTTGCCAGTCATGGCACATATAGAAAATCATTTTAGATTCTGGGGTGGTGACATTCCATAGAAGGTTAATGTGAGACTAGAGGTCTGATTCTTCTGAGATACTTGAGGAGCCCCACCTGGCAGAGTAATGGCTACTGTTTTAGCAGGGACTTTCTAGAAAACTGAGAATGAAGAGAAACCTAATACTTCATTGGGGAAGGTAGGTTTGATCTCATTTGCCAATTCTGCATAATTGGTTGTGTTGGCAGAATGATGTGAAAACAATTTTGCTGAGAATTGTTTGGGTTCAGAGTCAACAGTCACTAAAGTTACTTTACTTATTTCATACATTTATACTAAGTGTATAAATATATATGTTTCATACATTTATAAATTATAAAGATACATGTATACATTACTCAAACATATATAAACACATTTTATATATTTCACATATTGATACTAAAGTTTGTTTAGTTTCACCTACATATTAACCACTTTACTTTCATTCTGTTTCTTCTTTCATGTCTCTTCTCCCATTCAGGATCATTTTCCTTCTCTCTAAAGGGCATTCTTTAGAATTTCCTTCATTGATGGTCCTCTGAATGGCAAACACTCAGTGTTGGTTTGTCGGGAAAATGTCTCCATTTTGCTTTAATTGAAGGATTGCTATTACTATTATTATTATTATTATTATTATTATTATTATCATCATCATCATCATCATCATCATTAGGCTGGGAATATAATTCTAAACTGACCATTATTTTCTCTTAGCACTTTAAAAGATATTTTTCATGTTCATTGTTGTATTTCAAGTCCTCAAGCTAAAATATTCTCTAAAGTAATAAATACATAACAGAAGAAGGAAAAGGAAACTCACAGAGGAAAGGAAAGTTGTGAAGTCAGCAACGGGTCTGTGGTCTATCACTTATTTGAAGGAACTCTGTCTTTTTGCCTGGCTGCTTTTAAGACTTTCCCATTCTTCTTATCCTTCTGCCTTTCCACCATGATGTTGACTACATGTAAATATATTTTTATTTCTCTAGCTCAGAATTCTTCGGTATTCTTATATCTTGAAGATCTTACATTTTGAAGAATCTATAAAGTTTCCATAAGTTCTGGAAAACTTTTACTTATCCCTTCAAATATTACTCTTCTCCATTCTCCCTTATCTTCTCCTGTTTGTATTCCAATTAAAATTGTAATAAGCAATTTCTCATTTTGTCCTCTACATCTATTATTTTTTCTTCTGTAGCTATGATCTTTTTGACTTTCCTTGCTTAGGTTTTTAAATTGTTTTCTGATCTAATTTCCAGTTTACTAATTCTGTTTCTAGCTGTATCTAGTCTTCTATTGATTTCATTCTTCTTAGAAAGTTTTTCTTGTTTTTCATATATATGATGCTGAAAATTTCAATCTATTATTTTCTATTCTTGAATAGAGTAAGCATAGTGGATTTTTTCTTATGACATGCACTAATATTTCCCCAAACTAAAGCCCATGTAGATGTTTGTCTAATATTTCTATTAATTCTTGCTCATTGAGTCTTGTTCCCCTGTTAAAGTATTACATTCAACTGTGCTTATTGTATTTGAAAAATTATTTATAAAAACAACTGGCTCAATGTAATATCTTTCTTCACATATGATTTCCTTTTCTTTCTATGAGGCATCCCAGAAATGCCAGCAGTCAGGAACCATCTCAATCTGAGTTAAAGGACTGAGGATTTTTAGCACCTTCAGGTGACTCAAAGATGAACTAGAAGTTCCTGTGAGCATTGCTTTACTTCTGGTTTATCTTTAATCCACAGGAGATGGTTCTTCAGGATCCCAGCCCAAAGTGGAGGGTGGGGTAAGGGAGTTAGCAGGATTCCTAATCTTGGTGGACCTTGGACTCCCACATTGGTTCATTTAACATGCAAGCCTACCAAAAAGAAAAAATCAGGCTCTCAGCCACTTCTTTTTGATCGGTGTATGCTCCCAGCACAACAGAGAACCTTGATACCAGTTGTGTCTCTCACTGTCTCCATCCTCTCCCAGAACTTGGTCTGGTAATTTTTCACTGTTGTTAGCTCATTGATCCTTTTAAGATAATTTAAAAATAATCCAGCTTGTCTTAGGTTGAATAGTCATATGTAAATTACCTAGTCTACCATAAATATTGGATGAAATAGATTGGGTGGGATGTAGTGGTATGGCTATATAACTGTAATCCTTGACATAATTCATCCCTGCTAATTTTGTTCAGAGAGGTTAGTTATCCAAGTTGAAGTACAGAGTTAGTAATAATATCAGGGTAAAAACTCAGGTCTCCTAACTGTGTGTCTGAATGTTTCTTCTATAACTGGAAGACTAGTGGCTGTCATATTTTAGATGTTCCATAAATATCCATTTAATTAAAGAATCAATATATTTGTGTAATGTACATTTATATAAAATTCTATAATATGAACAATGCTAAACTGCATTTGTTGTTACCATTTATATGCTTCTTTAAAAAACAATGTGACATTCTCCTCTGGCACTCACTGGTTTCATACTTAGGGAAAACAGTCAGCAGGTTTGATTTATACAACTTCACACAGTTTCATATCCTAGTCTGTTTTTCATTTACTCTGCCAAAAGTGCTAATTACTCCTTGGCTTCCTAGTGTTAAGCCTAGAGGGAGAGTTTCCTTAAATGCAAATACAATTATTGTCCAAGTCCTAGGTTCTAACATTGGACTAGATGCTATACAGAACAAATTTAAAAATTAGCCTTGCCTATGTTTAATATGAGCCTAAACCAATCCCATTGCTACATTTTACTTAAAAAATAGGTTATATTTAAAATTCTCTGGGGAAAGGACATCACTGTACCATTTTATTGTTAGAGGGAAGTCAAGTGTTTTTTAATCACAGGGACTACTGCATTTTGCCTAGAATTTAGAAAGCTGAAAAGGCTGTCATTTCCACACTGACAATAAGAAAAAGCAATGCCAACCAAAAAATCATATATTTTCTTGGATCTATCAGAAATGTGTGGTTATAGAATAATATACAAGGCTGAAATCTTTGGAAAGATAGGCACTTCCAAGGTGAGACTCGGCACAACCATTGACTCACTTATGGCAGAGCACAGGGGAAAGACAGGGCTGGCATACAAGTGGCTAAAAAGATTTCAACTGAAATATTTGATGATTTGCTAAAAGACAAGTGTAGGCTAGCATGAGATTATAAAACCCCTTAGGGCTGCAAACACAAAGTGAGACTGCATATATTTGAAGGTTCTTCTCCAGAGATTTCACCAGGTTTTGAAGATAAAGATTGTAAGCAGGGAAGAATATTCGGGAAAGCATCCCTCCATGGTTTAAAACAATCAATGTAATGCACCATGTCAATAGACCAAAGAAGCATAACAATATAATCTCAATAAATGCAAAAAAAAATTTGACAAAATTCAACATCCATTTATGAGAAAAACTCTCAGAAAACTAGAGAAAGGAAATTCCTCTATCTGATAAAGGGTGCGTAAAAAACCCTACAAATAGTATAATACCTACTGATGAAAGCTTGAATAATTTCCTCACAATTATAGGGAAAAGGCAAGGATGTCTATTCTTACCAGTACTATTAAAAATGGTATTTTACATCTAACCAATGCAATGAGGCAGTACATACAGATATACATACATACGTGCATACATAAATATGTACATGCATATATAAATGGCATACAGATCAGATATGAAAAAATAAAGCTATCTGTTTGCAGATGACATGGTTTTCTACATTGGATATTCAATAGAATCCACAAAAAGCTAAGAGAATTAGTAAGTGAGCTAAGCAAGATTGCAGGATAAAAAGGTCAATACAGAAAAATCAATTGTATTTCTATGTACTAGCAGTGAAAAATTGGAAATTTAATTTTAAAAAGGACCATTTAAAAAGTAACTTTACAGGGGCCGGCCCGGTGGCACAGCAGTTAAGTTCTCACGTTCCACTTTGGTGGCCCGGGATTCGCTGGTTTGAATCCTGGGTGAAGACACGGCACTGCTTGGCAAGCCATGCTGTGGCAGGGGTCCCACATATAAAGTAGAGGAAGATGGGCACGGATGTCAGCTCAGGGCCAGTCTTCCTCAGCAAAAAGAGGAGGATTGGCAGCAGTTAGCTCAGGGCTAATCTTCCTCAAAAAAAAAAAAAGTAAGTTTACACTGGAGAAATCTGGCAAACATTGCCTCAGCCAGGTGATCAAGGTCAACACCAACAGTAATAAGTCATAAAGATCACATGTACTTCTGATATGATGTGATGAGAATGGCATTTTATCTCTGTGGTCTTCCTCCCAAACTCCCAACTCCAGTATAATCATGAGAAAAATACTGGACAAATCCTAGCTGAGAAAAAATTCTACAGAATATCTAATACTCCACAAAACTGTCAAGATCACCAAAACAAGGAAAGTCTCAGAAACTGTCACAGACCAGAAGGGCCTAAGGAGACATGATAACTAAATGTAATGTGCTATACTGGATAGGCCCCAGACACAGAAAAAGGGTGCACTAATGAAATACTAATAAAGTGTGACATTTTGTTAATAACAACGTAACAATGCTGGTCACTTAGTTGTTAACAATGGGGGAAACTGGGAGAGGGAAACAGGAAGTCTGTACTGTGAAAAACTTTCTGTTAACCTAACTCTATTCTAAAATTTTGTATGGTTTATGGAAAAAATAGCATTGAAATTTGTACCAAAACATGAAACACTTAGATATAAACCTGACAAAATATATGCAAGATCTTCATGCTGAAAGGTATAAAACCTTGATAATGGTAATCCAAGAAGACCTTAATTAGTGGAGAGAGATATATTGTGTTCTTGGATTGGAAGACTCAATATTGTTAAGATGGCAATTCTAACAAAATTGATCTATAGAGTCAACTAACCCACCAAGAATCAAAATCCCAGCAATAATTGCCTTCAAAATCAACAAGTTGATTCTAAAAATTTATATGAAAGTGCAAGGAAACGAGAAGGGCAAAAAAATTTTTTGAAAAAGAATAAAGTTGGAAGACACTCTTTGCCAGATTCCAGTAATTATTATAAAGTTACGCGAATCAAGAAAATGTAGTAATGGAGAAAGGTTAGAAACAAAAATCCATGGCAAAGAATAGAGAATCCTAATACAGACCCACATATATTTGTTCAATTGGTTTTTAAAAGACTTTATTTTTTTAGATCAGTTTTTAGGTTCAAAACAAAATTGAGAAGAAAGTACAGAGATTTCCGATATACTCCCTTCCCCCCACATGCAAAGCCTCCCCTATTATCATCACCACTCACCAGGATAGTGCGTTTGTTACTAAGTGTGAACCTGCATTAACACATCATAATCACCCAAAGTCCATAGTTCAACTTAGGGTTCACTCTTGGTGTTGTACATTCTATGGGTTTGAACAGATGTATAATGACATGTATCCATCATTATAGTATCATATGGAGTATTTTCACTGCCCTAAAAATCCTCTGTGCTCTGTCTCTTCATCCCTTCCCTTCTCCCCCAACCCCTGGCAACCACTAATCTTTTTATTATCACCAGAGTTCTGCCTTTTCCAGAATATCATATAGTTGGAATCATGCAGTAGCCTTCTCAGATTGGCTGCTTTCACTTATAAATATACATTGAAGCTTCTTCCATGTCTTTTCATGGCTTGCTATCTCACTTATTTTTGCCATTGAATAATATTCCATTGTCTGGATGTACCACAGTTTACCCATTCACTTACTGAAAGACATCTTAGTTGTTTCCAAGTTTTTGCAGTTATGAATAGAGCTGCTGTAAACATATGTGTGTAGGGTTTTGTGTGGACGTAAGTTGTCAGCTCCTTTGGGTGAATACCAAGGAGTGTGATTGCTGGGTCGTATGGTAAGAGTATATATATTTTGTTTTGTAAGAAATTGCCAAACTGTCTTCTAAAGTGGCTGTACCACTTTGCACTCTCACCAGCAATATATGAGAGTTCTTGTTGCACCACATCCTCACCAGCACTTCTTGTTGTCAGTGTTCTGGATTTTGATGATTCTAATGGGTGTGTAGTGGTCTCTCATTACTATTTTAATTTACATTTCTCCGACAGATGACATATGAGGTGGAATATCTTTTCATATGCTTATTTGCCACTGTTTATCTCCTTTGGTGAGGTGTCTGTTAAGGTCTTTGAACCATTTTTTATTCTTTTTTTTGCTTCTTGTTGAGTTTTAACATTTCTTTGCGTATTTTGTATAATAGTCCTTTATCAGATGTATCTTTTGCAAATACCTTTCAAATATTTTCCCCATTTTGAGGCTTTTCTTCTCATTCTCTTGACATTGTCTTTCTCAGAGCAGAAGTTTTTAATTTTAACAAAATCTAGTTCATCAATTCTTTCTTTCATGAATCATATCTTTGGTGTTGTATCTTGATTTTTCTTGGTAAATGTAGAGTTGTCTAACCATCAAAATTTCATTTTAGAACAATTTTATCACCACAAAATGACCTCTCACACTTTACTCTTTGGGCTTCCTTTGACACACTGTCTCTCTCCTTGAAATGCTTCCATTACCTAGCTTGCAGTCCACTACATTCTAATCTTTGTTTTGTTTTGTGTATTTTCCTGACCCAATGGCCTTTCCTTTTCTGTCTCCATTGCTGGTTTCTATTTTTCTCCCAAACCTCTCAGCATTAGTTTTGACCCAGGACTTAGTTCTTGGACAAAAAAAAGAAGTTCTTATTACTACAAAAGTTAGTGGTAGTAATGAGTTATTAACAAAATAATAATAATGTTAGTAGAATTTTGATGGCAATTTTAACTTCCCTAAGCATTTTCACAAGACACCTGAGTTTTTCCAGTTCTGGGTCTACCACAAACTTACCTTATGATCCTAGGACAATGATTTCACCTTCCCGAGCTTCAGGTTTATATTTTTACAGTGTAGATTCCACTGCTGCCTTCCAGAAAAGGAGCTGTCAAAGCGGATGATAGAATTTTGACCAGGGTTAACATCTCCTGTATGAATAATAAATTGGCTTCAAGATTGTAAAAAAAAAAAAATTTTAAGTCACCACCATACCCAAGGTCATCTAGGTTTTCTCCTATGTTACCTTCTAATTTTATAGCTTTGCATTTTGCGTTTAGGTCTGTGATCCATTTTCAGTTCATTTTTTCAAGGGTGTATGGTCCATATCTAGATTCATTTTTTTGCATGTCCAGTTGTTCCAGCATGTTTTGTTGAAGAGACTATCTTTATTCCAATGTATTGCCTTTGCTCCTTTGTCAAAGATCAGTTGACCATATTTATGGGAGTCTATTTCCGTGCTCTCTATTCTGTTGCGTTGATCTATTTGTCTATTCTTTGGCCAATAACACTGTCTTGATTACTGTAGCTTTATAGTAAGACTTGAAGTAGGTTGATGTCAGTCCTTCAAGTTTGTTCTTCTCCTTCAATATTGTGTTGGCTATTCTGGGTCTTTTGCCTCGCCATGTAAACATTATAATCTGTTTGTCTATATCCACAAAATAACTTGCTGGGATTTTTATTGGGATTGTGCTGAATCTATAGATCAAGCTGGGAAGAACTGACATCTTGACAATATTGAATCCTCCTATCCATAAAAAAAATATTTTCTGTCTAAAGCTGAGGTTTGCTTCAATTATACCTGCTACTATATTCTAGATACCCTCTTTACCACAAAATGACCCATTTCTGCTGCCTGCTGACCCAGCTATTACATGATATAACTATTCTCCTGCTCAAATTGCTGATCTGAATTCCTGAACCCCTTGCAGCTGAACTTTTATCTTGGTTTCTATCTCCTTGCCTAGTATTAGCTTTTGATTCCTCTGAGTTATTTGGGCCCTATAATAATTGGCTAATGAATGCTTAATGAATAACCCTCTTTCTTCACCATTCAATTTCAATTTAAATCAACAATGCGTTTACTATGTGAAATAGGCACTGTGCTAGGAATTGGGCATATAATGAGGAACAAGAGGGATGTTGTTACCGACTATATCTCCTGCCTTCACAGAATTTAAGAGGCTTATGGTAGATAGCATATCTTGAATTACAGTCTAATATGATAAACTCTCAGTTGATAAATGAGAACATGGAAAGGATATACAACACAGGTTCAGTGGAGTCAGCCAAGCCTTTTCAAAGTGATTTCTAAGTTGGGTTATGGTGGGTGAATAGGAATCATTCAAGGAAGTGAGAATGGGGGAGGGGAGAAGTCTTCCAGACAGAAAGCAAGCAATCTGCAAAGGTCCAAAACTGAGAGCCAACAGGGGCTTCAATCATTTGAAAGGAGTTCCTTATTACAGGAACATATACAGTGACGTGGCTGCTCAGAGATTAAACTGGAAATATAAACAGGGATCAAGTCATGTAGAGCCTAATATACCATAGTAAAGGTTTCATTGTCCTTCCCATTTCTGCACAGATACAGTTATAATATATTACAATTTTTATTAATATACACTAGTTTTGTGCACATAATAATTTGGTAAAATGTACTCAGCTTTCAATGTGACTACACCTTGAAGTTAATCTTTTAGGAGCTCCCAAACACCTGGTCCCTTTACACTCTCTTTCTGCTCTCCTCTCCTAAACACATCTTATATTTTACAGAATTAATTATCCTTCCTCCCCATCCTTCCTCACCTACACCAGACTGTCTCACAAACAACTGGCTGATCATAGAATTCACATTGGTGAAGGCTGATGCTTTAATCCTAGATACCATTGTCATTTATCCTATTATGACAATTGTTTTGCTCCTTTTTCTGTGTTTCTTTGTTTCCCATTGAGAAACCTGAGTTACTGTTAGAATTGTGGTTATTTAATTTCTGAAATGCAGAGAATAAAACAAATTGCTATAAAGTTAGAATACTGAAGAGCTCAAAATAAAAACACATTGGGGCTGGTCCCATGCCCTAGTGGTTAGGTTCAGTGTGCTCTGCTTTGGCAGCCCAGGTTCAGTTCCCAGGCACAGACCTATACCACTTGACAGCAACCATGCTGTGGTGGCAACCCACATACAAAATAGAGGAAGATTAGCACAGATGTTGGCTCCGGGGTGAATTTTCCTCAGCAAAATATATATATAAGAACACATTTATGTATAGTAGGATTTTTTATTTAAAAGTATTCCAAATGTTACATTTTCCTGATAAAGCTTTTCTCTGAGAGTCATAATCATCAGAGACCTTGACATTTCATTCAATTTGATAAACAGAAGCTTTGGTGATATTTTTACAAAAAAGAATCACATAGTCAACAGAGAAGGTCAGTTTTAATTATGATGCCTGAATTGTCTATCATGGTTTGTGTAGGTTTTGCTTCACAACCAATATTGAATTAGAGAAAAATTAAATTAGGTGGATGGCTGGGATTTTCATAGTAATGGCTTTTACTGTACTATTTATATTCCAGTATTCCAAATGGGCAAATACTAATCATGGTGCTTTTATTAACTGCTAATAACAACATTGGAAACTTACCAAAAATGTTATTATTATTATTCTAATTCATAGTGAAATAAATGATTAGCAGTATTCGCAGAATAATTTATTCATTATTATCATCACTCAATAGACATTTATTTAGTTCATACTATTTGCCATGTGATAAGTACTGAGGTTAAATCTTCAGTAAGCAAGACGAAATTCATTAATTGATGGTCTCAATCCACAACAAGGTTAAGAGACAATTATGTTAGCTAAAAAATAAATGTGAAAAAATTGAATTTGATAAAAAATAAGTTATTTCAAAAGTCTTCAGGAAGTGGGCTGGATTAATATTAGGACCATTTGCTGGTACACAGTCCAATAGTCAGTTTAGAGTGGGAACAAAAACAATACATGGGGAGTAATCATTACCTACCTTGTGAGTCATCAGAGCTACAGCTGGTATCTTCTTTAAGAATCAATGAGAATGTCTCAAATCTGCTAAACACATGGCACATTTTTGACATTTAACAGATATTATTGTTATAAAGTAGCATTTTTAATTTTATGGCAGGATGCAGAAAAATTATTTTCCAAATCAAAAAGATTTTATGAGTTGGATCCAGGGGCTTAAAATGATGCTGAAGAGGATAGCCAAAGTGGGAATTTGGAATGACCTCATATTATCAACAAACTTGTTAATCTGTTTCTCTTGTGCCACCTGTAGGGTTGTTGACAGAACTAAGTCCAAGAGAGCATCAATGCCAAAAATTGGCATTTCTGCCGCTTTAGAAATGCCTTACATGAAAAGGGAATATTCTACCTGATCAATTCTGACAATAAATATTTTTCTCTTTTGTAAAATTTGTATGGTTTAAATAAATTTTGACCATATTTTTGTTATTTTTAAGTACTTAAATCATGAATATTTTCTGTGATTTTGTAAACTATTTAGAGCAGTATCATTTTCTATAATTTTGGTTAAATCATTAATGTCACAGATTGAATCAATTGTGTGTATAGTTGCCTTATAGACCCAGCATATTAAACAGTATCAAAAAGGGTTCTAATTCTACAAAGGGAAAAGGCCTTTAATTGCGATGCAGCTGTACATTGCATTTGTCATTTGTTATACAAATGGGAGGGGGTGAGAACCCCAAAATATCCAGGACCTATCATTTATTCTTAATCATCGTAATCACCATTAGTCATTATTCATCAACTCCTCACATGTATTCTCCATCTTTTTGGACATATGAGTTGGCATTACTAAATATGTCATGGTTGTTCTTAAGGACTGGCTAAAACTGTATTGGTTTACAGCAAAAACTTGAAGGGAAATAGATCAGAGGACACATGCATACATTTATTTTCCTAAGTATAAATAAAAATTTTTAGACTCATACATACATAAAGTCATTATCTTGAAAAATGAAAAAAAATTTCCCTGAAAAAAATGTTCTGGTTTGGTACAGTATGAAAATATAAGTCATATAGCAATCATAATATAGTGTTAGCATAGAATAAGGTGGAGGAGAGAAGTTATATTATGCTGCATCATTTATCTCCCTTCTTTTTCTCAAGTGACTCTGGAAAAGTGATAATATGGTGCAAATTTTTAAGATTTCATATACACGGAATTCTGCAAAGAGCATAGGTAATTTGTCATTGTTGGAAGTGAATATTATTGTCACTCGATATAATCCACAAAACTCCTATGTTTTTCATAAACTACACAGTGAATAGTGAAGCTCAACCTTCTTCCCAAAGAATACTGGATGAGGCAACTAAGCGAGTGAGCCATGTCTGACAGCAGATACGTTTCATCATTGCTTGGTTTATTTTCAGTGCCAGATATCAATTAACACCAATTGTCCTTTACCTTTTCTCTTGATAGGATTCAAGACATCATATCACAACTGTTTCGAGGCCTAGTGAGATGGGAATTAGAGATAGAGTACTGGTTGCCAAGTTCATCCGAAGTACACCTGCAAGTAATAATTGGATCCACCTTGAACTCTTTAATAGGTGATGAGAAATGTCCTTTTTTCCTCCCCAATGCTAAATTACTCCCTTAGGAAGACGCCAGGCTCTCCTTAGTTTTGGTAGGCCATAATTTAATCATTTGAATCAGATCATTGAGTCAGATCCTCACTAAAGACTCTTCCAGCTCTAAAATGTTATGATTTTACATGGATGGTGAGACTTCTCCCGGGAGCTTTTTATTCTATTTTTTGCCATGGAGCCAGGTTTATAAGAATGAGGTATTTTAGCTGGTATTAAATATGATAAATCTCCCACAGGGAGCTCAGAACATTTCCATATATATAGTGTCCAATGTTAGTGCTGATGCAAACAATGCTGGCAAGGATAGAGAGTGAAACAACAATAAAAGCATTCTGAGTCTCTACTAATAAATTTAGAGTATATTTTGAAGCTAAAAGAAAAGAGAAAGGAGGCTAAATTAGCTCTTTACGTTATGAACAGGTTTAATAACAAATTAGAGCGTTTGCATTGGAACAAGAGAACTGGTCCTAGGTCATTATTTTAGATGGACAAGCCTGGTTCTCTCTCATTTTTTCTATGACTCTCCTTCTAGCTCTATGATTTCCACTTTCTTCCTTCATGCCATCTGATCTCCATATGCCTTAAATTTTGCCCTTGTCTCTTCCCGCCTCTCCTTAACATTATCACCACCCTCCTTTCCAAAACGAAGCTTAAAGAGACATCATAATTTAAGTGACAGCCTTCTCAAGGCAGAAGTCAAGCAATTGCATGGTTACTCTCCCCATTTCAGCATCACTTTTGTTATTATCCTCATGAATACAAGATATGAAGGAAATTATTCGAAGTATCTTGAAAACTAAAGGGATCTGAAATCACAATTGAGAAAGGAGTAGGATGGATTATCCTAGTCCCATTGTACAAAGGACTCTACGAAATTGTATACTAACACTTAAAATATGACAAATATATTGACAGTTTGTCTCTAAATTATTTTTGAAGGAAAATAAGCTATTACCTAACAAAGACTATAATTTTATACCACAATATACTTGATTACATAACTAAACATACTAACTTTGCTTTTCATGCACTTCAGTAAAACCTACAGGTTTAAAAACTTTTGTGATTGTGCCCTTTGCAATTTTCACTCACCTTGTGAAACTGCTCTGAGTTTGGTAAGCACTTTACTGTTAAAAAGGGACAGATGAATATTTACAAAATTAAAGGTAGTGGACGCTTTTTCAAGTTTATTCCTATAGTTTGGTTGTCTTCATCACTCAGATCACGGAATTACTGAAATTAATTTAATTTGTCAAAAATTGATGATGAACACAATCTGAATTTCAAAATTAGGGTGACTCAATCTGATTTGGCTGTGCTATATATTTTGCAACCACAGGCTCAATATTGGCCTCTATAAAGAAAGAATAAGTATATATTTCTTCCTTAACCATGCCCTGGAAGATGAAGGCACTGTTATATTTAGCGGATCAGAAGTTCTTAAACTTTTTGGTCTCAGAACGTCTTACACTCTTACAAATTACTGAGGATGTCAGAGATGATGTTTTTTAATGTGAGTAATATTTATTGATATTTACCATACTAAAAGCTATAACTGAGAATTTTAAAATATTAATTCATTTAAAAGTAAAAATAATAAACCCCTTGCATGTTAAAATAAGATATTTTATGAATAGTATTTTCCAAAGCAAAAAGAAATTAGTGAGAAGATTGTTTTATATATTTGCAAATATCCTCAATATTTGGCTTCATAGTAGACCACTGAACTCACATATCTGCTTCTGTATTCAATTTTATTGAGATATCATACACCATACAACCTCTGGAAAACTCCACCATATATGTGTGAGAGACTAGAAGTGAAAAAACCCAGTAATGTCTTACCATTATTATGAAAATATTTTTGACTTTGTAAACCTCTGAAAGGCTCTCAGGGATGCCAAGCATTTCCTGGAACACATTTTAAGAACTACTGTAAAGGAATCCTTGACTGACTTATCATTGAATAATTCAGTTATTCAATAATAATTTATTCAGCTTCTTTCTGTGTGATGGAGACCACAATAGTTACCAGGAAGATAATGCACAAAAAAATATAATCCATGGCTTCCAAGGGGATGTAGTTTAGTAGAGAATACTAAGGAGTAAATAGGGGACAATTATACCATACAGCAAGTTGTGTCTCCAAGGTGCTTTTAGAGAATACAAACATAAAACCATAATCATGAAGAATAAGAGAACAGAAAAATCTTAGGGATGGGTAGATAACTTAGATATTATTATGCCCAAACCTCTAACCATTAGATGAAGCAAATGACTCTTTAAAAAGAATAAGAAAATGAGAATAGGATCTTGTACACAGATCTTCTAGCTCCTTGACAAATATTGTGGTACATATGTTCTTCAGGTTCCTGGAACTTACCAGGCATAAAATTAATGGTGACAAAAAAAAAGATGTCTCCACCCATATAAGTAGCTATAGTTTTTCTTTCATTTTTGCAAGTTTGAGCGGTTACTCTATTTTATCCCTGCCTGGCTTGGATTCTGCTTTAGAAACTTCAACCACTATTTGTGCATTATCTAACAACTCCCTTGACCCATTGTTTATGTGGTGTCTGTTTGGCAATATTCCAAACCTGGCTAAAATCAACTAATAACTTTCTTGACACTTGCTCCTGGATTATAGAATCTGCGGTGGAAACATACAACTGGGCCTTAGCCCTGGTCATGCTAGGAAAGGATGTATATTCTCTACTTATTGAGTGCAGGATTCTACATATAAATTGATGAGATCAACTTATTGTGTTGTACAAATATTCTATATTCTTACTAGTTTTTATCTGTTCAACACAGATTTCTGGGAAAGAGATGTTAAAATCATCTAATTTGATTGTGGAATTGACCATTTTCTTGATTCGTTCATTCAGCTTTTTATGTTTTGATTCCATGTTATTAGGCACATAGAGATTGAGGACTGTTTTTCTTTCTGGAAGTAAGCAAGAAATAAACACAAATACATTATTGTGTGTTTTCCCTCTGTTTGCTTAATCATAATTTTAAAAATCACTTTTAGTTTCAGTTTCACTGATCAACCTGACCTTTTACACTTGCTTTTTAGCTAAGTCTTTTATGTTCTTCCATTAATTAAATTTTGCATTAACATCTTTTTGTGCTTCTTGGATTGGAAGCTTAGTTTATCTTAAATCTTACTTGTTTTCTAATCCATGAATTTAAAACCATAACATTTACAATTTAACAGTAAACTTTTCTTATTTATTTGCTTATTATTGAATATGCCAGCTCATTTTTGCCACCTTTTCTTCCTTTCTTCTCTGGAAATAAATTATCTAATAATTCTTTCAGAATGGATCTGTAAGCGAGACACTTTCTGAGACCTAGCATAACTCAAATTATTTTCATTTATCCTTCTTGCCGGGTGATAGTTTACCTAAGTATAAGATTCTAAGGCCAAAGTTACTTTCCTTCAGACCTTTGGAAACTGATCCATGTCATTTTAATATTCAGTATTAATGATTTGACATGCACTCCTTTATGGAGATAATTTACTTGTTTCCCTTTCTAGGAGTTTTTAGGAATTCTCTCTTTATTCTTGCTTTTCTGAATTTATGCTATGTCTAGGTTTGAGGTTTAGATGTTATTTTTAATATATTTGTTATATTCGCCTAGCCTATTCTGCTCTCAAAGGGTCTTTTCAATCTTAAAATACCTGCCCGGTTTTTTTCTGCTAATTTGGTACCTCTACTATTATGGTTTTAACATTTCTCTTTTTAAAATCCATTTTGATTTATAGATTTTTCTTATAATCTTACCCTTTCTGCTTTATGTAACCATGTGAAACATATTCAGTTTTTCACATATAATCAATAATTCTACCATCTGAATAACTTAAGTCTCTAATTCTGCTGTTTACTGATTCTGTGGATGTTTGCCTACAGTAAAGGATTCCCACTGTCTTTTATAATTTTAGATTGTGAGCTCCTATTCAGCAGGGATTTAATAGGGAGAATCCTTTGAAGTTTGGTTTGAAGGTATGTTTTCCTGATGATTTTTGTATTTGCTACTCTTAGGTGAACCCAGGGTCATGAACAGTTCTTTACTAGTTTTTATGTTTCATTTTCAGCTTCAGGGTATTTAGTCAATGCAAGTAGTATAATTTAAATTTCCAAACCTTCATCAAGGCAAGTATGTGGTTCAAATATTAATGTTATGTTTCTTCACCCAAAGTCTAGGTTGGTAAATTCAAACTTTGTTTCCATCTCCCTTTGCCTGCCAGCAGTATATCACCATCCCTTACTCCCCGCCAATATTCCATTGAAGGTGTAGTTATTTCTTGAACAACCTTTTTGAGGGGTTTCATGTATGCCTTCATTTTGAATTCTATCCCTGTATAGCCATTATAACCCAAGTCTTTTTTGTTTTTTTTGAGGAAGATTAGCCCTGAGCTAACTTCTGCCGACCCTCCTCTTTTTGCTGAGGAAGACTGGCCGTGAGCTAACATCCGTGCCCATCTTCCTCTACTTTATATGTGGAATGCCTGCCACAGCATGGCTTGCCAAGTGGTGCCATGTCCACACCCGAGATCCGAACTAGCGAACCCCGGCCACCGAAGCAGAACGCGTGCACTTAACCACTGCGCCACTGGGCCGGCCCCAAACCACGCCTTTTGATTAATGAAGCCAGCCAATCATTTTAGGGCAATCAAAGATTCTGAGCCCATTTACCAGTGTTAAAGTAATTAAACAGGGAGGCCATTAGACTGAGGTGGCCCTAATGCCTTGGTAGCCTACATAAGGAAACCAAAATCTGAGCCAGAGTCAATGCACTTGAATACTAGACAATAAAACTTAAGAATAACCAATCACAAATAGCCAACTCAGCTTTCCCAAATATGGTAACACATTAAACTAGAGCCAATCAAATAATTTCTCTGCTTTGCTTCCTGGTCTTCTCTATAAAAACCTCTCCCCTAGCTCCTGGCGGTGCAGTCCTCCTGACTACTTTTGATTTGGCACTGCTCAATTTGAGTGGATACATGCTCAAATAAACTCTTAAAAATTTTAATATGCCTCAATTTATCTTTTCACATCACTGTGGCTCTCATTTCCTATTTTTTTTTTTTTTTTGTATCTGTGGGGATTCCCTCTTAATTTATTGTAAACTCTGTTCTGCATTTAAGACTGTGGAATATTTTATCAACAATTTCTAGATATTTTACAGCAGAAGATTCCTCAGGTTCATCTAGTCCTTCATGATGTGTGTAACAGTCTCCTCTGCATTTTTCAGGGTTTCCTCATTGTTTCTTTTTCACACGGTGTCTTGGTTATAGGTTGTAAAATACGTAACATTCCTGTGTTATTTCTACACATTTGAAGCAGAAGAGGAGAGAGCAGTATATTCCTATATGACATCTTGAATTAGAACCTCTAATTAGTACTTTATACTGTAGCTAGAATTATATTTTATTGTAATGCAAAATCAATCTCGCCATGGCTGTGTTTAAAATTCTTCGAAGCCTGCCTGTTGGGGTTGTAGAATAAGATCCAAAAAGCGCTTGCAAGCCCTTTCAAAATTTGGCACCTGGTCAGAGGGGTCGTTAGTAAAAACTGTCCTCAATGTAATGATGATTAAGGACCTCTCTTTGCCATAACTTTCTCCCTTGAGCATTGAAAGGGAGTCAGCTAGGTAATTATGATAATCTTGAGAGTAGTTGTGAACTTTGGAGATGGAAGGAGAGCCATGTGTTGTGGAATGGGAAAAATTCCTGGGGTTCTAATTCAGAGGAGTGGGCCCATATTCACCCAGGTTTTTTGGTATAGGGAGGACTTTGCCTCATCTATCAGCCCCTTGGTACCAGGGCAGGCATATTTTGATCACCCGATGGTGCTTGACCCCTCTCCATGCAGACATGCTGACCTGTGGTGGGCAGGAGGGGAAAGTGTGCTCCTGATGAACTAAGAGCAGTTTCTTGTAAAGAGGGCATGGTGGGACCTGGATGTATTTGGAGCTCCATCCTTCCAATAGCCAACTCAGGCACCAAAGTTTTGACACTGGAGACAATTGTGCAGGGCCTTCAAGCAGCCCAGATGCAAGGCTTAATCCTGCCTCCCTCTTCAGCCTCACCTTTGTCACCTTGCCTCCTGATTTCTAATCTCTATTTGCATATCTTTTAGTATAGTAAAGGCAACATACCTGCCACCCTCTAGTAGAAACATACACTTTCCCATGCTTCACTTTCCCCCCACTTCCTTCCCTCCCCTGGATCTCTGCCACAACCATTGTACAGTAGCTTCATGTCGTCTTGGTTTTCCAAGGCCCCACATAGGTTAGGGTTAGTTCCTCTTGAGAAATATTCTTAATAGTGCATGCACTTCATGCATTTCCATATGATCAAGTTTTAATAAACACACAGGCAATATTTATGTTCGCCCACATACACACACACACAAGTCAGTAATATCTTTGAAGACATTGGTCATTGCATCTTGTTAATGTAAGTAAGCCCAAGTCAAACACAAGCCCTAGCCCACAGGATGGTTAAATTTCATTTTTATCTGCTATCCATTTTCCTAGGTTTGAGTATATTCTATTTTTCACATATTTCCATGCCCTTATGTATACCATAGGTTGACTCTTATATTTTAAGACTCTTTGGAGCAATACCAATGGTATAGTTTTTATTATTTACTCCACAGTGTTGCCATAATATTGAGATATGGTTTATTATCAAAAATATTTGTTGAATAGAATAGATACAATTAACAAATTAAGTGCACAATTTAAGTTATGAATATAATTTTATGAATTCTGAAACATTATGAATTGGAAACTACATGAAAAAATATCACTTTAAAAAATTTATTCTGATGCCCTAGGAAATCATGCAAAATCTTCTAAGAACATTATGCTTGTGTAGAATAATAACATACAACATCCTGAGTCATAGATATTAAAGGAACATCTGAAAGTATAATGTACAATTAATGAAGGAAAATTAAACATGCAATTGAGTTACTCTTTCTGCTGGAAGGAGAAATCAAATATACAGGAAGCATTAGTTTCCATTTATCTTCAAGTTCTAATCTGTATTCACATACATGTATTTGCATTCACAAGTTCAGATTTAATAAGCAGAAATGATTATTTTAGGCTGTAATTGATTATAGAAAGCCTGTGAGGATCAGACTTAAAATGTAACTCTCACAATCCCATGAAGTCAATCAAAACACAAATCACTGGGCTTGTGATTTAACACTTCTCTGTCTTCATTAACTGTACCATTGCCCCAGGCAAATCCCAACTTTAGCTGAAGCTGTTTATAAGATGCCAACCTTTCCTGAGCAACTAAATTTTAACACCACCCTCTCAGGCTGTGTGTCTAAATGAAGATCCAGGATTACATTTTAATAGGTGAGCCTTCTGTTTCATTTTTGTTCTACATTTAAAATAACTTTCTTAAAAGAAAAAAAGCATTGATGTTTCTGCTTACTTTGCATGCCACAATCTTCAGAGGTGTAGTTGCTTTGGTGAGAGAATTCATCTCTCCTGTTATGAGGGCAAGTCATATGACTTCCATTAAATTAGTGATTCTCAACCAATGAAATCACCGGGGAGCTTTTACAAGGGCTGATGCCTGGGTCGCACCCCAGAGATTCTGAGGCAATTGGTTCGGAGTTCAGCTTCCCCGGCATCGGATTTTTAAAAGCTCCCCAAGTGATTCTAATGTGCAGCTGAAGTTGAAAATCACTGCACTAATTAATAGAATAATAATGAATCACCAAATCACAGAGAAGACCGCACAGATAAAACTATGGTTATAATTGGAAACCTATTATTTTTGTGAAAGAATATTTTTGAAGGATTGAAAAAATAATAAATTTGAGATTTGTGTAATTGTATGCAGCCTTTATTTCATAGAAGATCCAATAACTATCATGGTGAATTACAATCAGGTGACTACTAATTTTGTGTATTTTCTTTTATAAGCATAAAGTGAACTAATCAAGATTCACCTATTCATTAATTAAACAAATATGTATTGAGTCTTTAGAATATGTTACTCTGATTTGTTGGTTCCTCCTATAAATAATTAGAAGGAACTTCGTTATTTCCAACATGATTAACCCTAAGTAGAGGAGAAGGAAAAAGTCTTAAAAGAGAGAACTTCTTAAACATAAAGCTCACCATCACCTTCCACAAACCAGATATGTGCACTGAATTATTCTTTCTGTCAAAGGAACTATGTTACTTGCTATACATAAAATTTAAGTGAATAAATAAGATGCTATATGCGAAAGTCAAGCATAGGAGGTAGTGGGTGCTCAATAAATATTCATTTCCCTTTAGCTTCCTCTGAAGCTTGGATTATTGTTGCAATAATAACAATCTGAATACGTAACTATCCTTTCCACTCTGAACTGTTACTTACATTATGGCTAGATTTAAGTTTACAAAATTACACTTCTGCAAATAGTACAGAGATATATAAAATAAAAAAGTTATCAACCTTCAACAACAAAATCTTTTCTTTATAGGAATAACTATTACAAAAACTTGGTATGTAACTCCCAGAAATTTCATACACAAACACATAAAACTTTAAATGTGTATACACACATAAGTGTATGAATGTATGTGTGTGTATATATATGTATGAATTTCTATTTCTTGGGAACATTTCATATTAGCACTCATAGAACTATTTCATCCTTTTTAGTAACTTACAAGTATCTAATATTATGTATGAATTTATTTTATTTTCCTGTTTTAAAAACTAAAGTTGTTTTAAATTTTTAACAAATAAAGAAATGCTTCTTTGAGAAGAATACATTTGTACGCTGACGATCCAGTAGATTGAGATAAATTGATGCTATAAGAGCGAGAGAGTGATAACTGTATAAATTAAGTCTTTGGGATGCTGAGAGAGGGCAGGATTCAGAGGAACTGGCTTTATTTATTTCATTTATAACATGAGAAGAGGCAGTGAATATGCATATAGATATAGATGATTTGGTAAAACTGTTGGTGAGACATGAGGAAATTACTGACATTGTTTTTCTATAAATTTTTTTCTTTCAATACAATTTTAGGGGGAAGACATATACAGGGTTTGGAAGATAAGTATACTATGTGAAATCTTCTGGGAGAATGGAAATGTAAATATAGCAGAGAAGTGTTGTGGAAATTCTGACCAGCAGAGGGCTCCTTTTAATATTAATAGTTATTAATTTAAAGGTAAATATATCCATGATAATGTACATTATTTTTCAATCAGCATTCATCTGTTTAGGGAAAAACCATTGAGTAGAAAGATACCTAGTTACAGCCAGGATAGGACCTTTTCCAGTTGTGTACTATGGAGGGAGAGAAGAGCAAAGGAATTGAAATGAGTTACTACAATTATGGGACACAAAATCCAAGTGGGATAATGAAGGACGTGAGTATGTGTGAAGCTGTGGGATTCATATATAATAATAATAAGTGACATACCAAATCGTTAGAGGTCTCAGTGAGGTTGAAAAATTACAGACGATAAAATTCTAGACTAGATAAACTGGAAAGATAGGAAATCATCGTTAGAGTGTGAGATGATTGCAGCAGAGATTTTTTGAGTCATGCAATCTCTAGTAATGATAAGCACATGAGAGCCAGAGACTGAGGTTGATGGAGGAAATGAAAATTACAGTACAGTGTTCAGGAACTGTGAAGACAAAGTATGGGAGAGATCATCCTTATGGATATTGAATTATCCAGTATATGACGACACGAGAAGTGGTAGAAAGAAATCAAGTAAACTAGATGCTGAACACAATGGTAAATGAGAAGTGACTTGGCTGGCTGGTAGATGAAAGTATTAACAGGTGTATCAGTGAATGAATGAAGACTTATGGCATGAATTTCAGAAGACCTGGGGTTTTGAAGGAGGAAGATAAATCTTTTAAAATCAGTAATGAGTGCAAAGACTAAGACACTTACTTCTCCTTCAGTCCCTCATTATTTGTGTGGTTTAAATTGTTCTATATATTTACAGGCCATGGGGGTTTACCTTCTGTGGAATGCCTCTTCCAATACTATATCTGATTTTCTCTTGACTTGCTTGCCTGTGTCTTATTTGCAATAGTTGGTTATATATTCTACCTTCTGATACCATGTATGATATATGTTCAAATAATAGGCTATCTTTGCCTTTTAACTTTTTATGTCATCTTTATTTTTTATAGAATATTTAATTTTGAGATAGTTTTGTCAATTTTCCCATTATAAATTTTTTCCCTTGCCAAAAGCAAGCTACTCGTTTCTGGGGTCACAGCGTCAGCCCTGGATTTAGGCAGGGGGACTGGCTTTGTTCCATGCTATTGTTCAGTCCAGTGTATCCCTAATCACTGAAAGTCATTTAATACCCATCCTCACTGCCAATTTCTGGTCTTAACAAGCTTGGGCCTCAAGATTTTAGCTTCCACTCACTGCTTAGGGTTCTCGTATAATATTGGATGGATATATATATTAGGTATATAATATATATAAAATATTCCATGCACACCTACATACATTTTTATACAAATATTTTCTCAATAATTTCTACGTTTAGATCGAAGAAAGTAGGTTACAAATATAGCTGTTCTACAATGGTAAGAAGTCAAGAACTTTTGGTCCAAAGAAAAACACCTCAAGCTTTGTAGATCCCAGACCCTCTCTCTAGAGACACACCTAAAGCTTCCACACATAGTACAACTGATTTAAAAGCCCAATTAACTGAACATGCCAACAGAAAAACAAACACATTTCATAGACTATTCAAAATGACTAAATGACCAATAATCATGTAAACTGTGAGAAAATACTAGTAATCCAATGAATGCATATTGAATTAAGAATGAAATACAATATGTCAACCATGAAACCAGTTGTTAAAACCCAATACTATTATCCCTAGTGTGTCCAGTTTATTGGCAAATGTGCTTTTTTGGATACAACTGATAAGAGATCACACTGGTAGAAATTTGCTTGTGACAAAATAAATATTCAAAAATTTTGAAATGTACATCCCCTTGACTATTAATAATTCACTCAGAGAAAATTATCATACTTGTGTGCAAAGATTTGTACAGAAGGAAGTTCACAGCTGTGGTATTTAAAATAAATGTTGGGAAAATATTAGAAATGAAAAGGTAACTGACAAGCTGATGCAATAATATATGGCCAAAAAACTAAAATGCAGAAAAGGATGCTTAATGATATTGCAAAATGATTACACTATCAAGGGTGACGGGGCAAAGAAGAAGGTTGCAGAGCAGTAAGATTCCACTTAGGATAAACTCATGTGCCTATGTGTGTATGTTTGCTTATATGACTATGGATAAAAGAACATACCCCTACGAGTTAAAGATAGTTAAATGTAATTAAGTTACTTTATTTGGTGGGCAGATGACACTACTTTCCATATATATTACATTTGAAACAGACTTCCTTTTGTAAACAGACTTAAAAGGCTATCTTTTTTTTAAATTTAATTTTTTTGTTAATGAACCTACACTGACACATCATAATCACCCAAAGTCCATAGTTTACCTTAGATTCACTCCTGGTTTTGTACACTCTATGGGTTTGGACAAATGTACAATGACATGTATCCATCATTATAACGTCATAGAGTATTTTCACTACCTTAAAAAAGCACTGTGCTTCATTTATTCATCCCTCCCCCAACCACACAGCAACAACTTATCTTTTTATTGTTTCCATAGTTTTGCCTTTCCCAGAAAGTCATATAGTTGGAATCACACACTATGTATCCTTTTCAGGCTGGCTTCTTTCACTTAGTAATATGCATTCACAGTTCCTCTATATCTTTTCATGGCTTGCTAGCGCATTTCTTTTTAACCCTGAATAATATTCCATTGTCTGAATGTACCACGTTTTATTTATCCACTCATCTACTGAGGGAGATCTTGGTTGCTTCCAAGTTTGGGCAATTATGAATTAAGCTGCTATAAGTATCTGTGTGCAGGTTTTTGTATGGGCATAATTTTCAAATCCTGTGGGTAAATACCAAGGAAGGTAATTGCCGGATCATGTGGTAAGAGTAGGTTTAGTTTTGTAAGACACCACCAACCTTGTTAGGGTGGAGTGGTGACTCCCAAGCTTCTTACATGCATAATCGGAAACTGGAAGTCTTATCATCCTTTAATACTCACATAAGCAAAGAAGCTGATATAGATCATGTACTCCAATTGTTTATTAGAATTCTGAAGAAAAGATCCCAGTTCTTACCACCTTACCTTTCCTTAATAACTTTATGGCTATCATTCCATTTTTATGTAATGTATAAAATTATTTAAAAGTCAATTCTCTATTGCACTCACAATATATGCCCATATAATTCTTGGACATCCCTTCCAAACTTTATGTATGGGTTTATTTGATCCATATTCTACATGAAGGACAGAAAAAGTTTAGGCATTTCTCTTCCTCATTGTTTCCTCTTTATCAACCAATGGAGAAACCTTACAGAAGCAGTAGGATGTTGTTTGCACCTTTTGCTGATTTTTCTTTGATCTTGAATTCTGTGAGTAGACACTAGGATGGATTAAAGAGAAGTCAGGGGCTGGCCTGGTGGTGCAGTGGTTAAATTTGCATGTTCTGCTTCAGCGGCCCAGGGTTCACTGGCTCGGATCCCGGATACGGACATGGCACTACTTGGCACTCCATGCTGTGGCAGGCGTCCCACATATAAAGTAGAGGAAGATGGGCATGGATGTTAGCTCAGGGCCAGTCTTCCTCAGCCAAAAGAGGAGGATTGGCAGTAGTTAGCTCAGGGCTAATCTTCCTCAAAAAGAAAAAAGAGAGAGAGAGAAGTCAACATCACTACTGGATAATACTATGTGGGGATTTCCTAAAGAATAGATTTAAGTTTATCTCCTCTTGGGACAGAGGAGAGTAACACTGAATTGAGTTTAAATGTTCATATATTTAAGATAGATATTTAAGTATTTAAAATGCTCAGTCTAGCAATTACTATTTGTGAGTGTGTGTGTGTGTCTGTCCACAACCCAAGTTTTAAGTTATAGTAAGTTTTATATTTTCATTCTTACTACCCTCTGTAATGTCTAAGCTTTTTTGTATAGTCTTGATTTCCATGTTGAGCTTGTAAAATCTTCCGTGAAACATTTGCTATTTCACTGTGCAAGAAGCTCAAGGTTTCGCATTTAGTTTTGGGACCTGGACCTGGAAAGGAACTGTTTAGTGTCAGGTTATTATAATTGTATACTTAACTCCAAAATGAAACAGACCAATAACTTTTATTAAAAAAAAATAAAAGTACTGTTCTGAGTAAATGGGTTAAGAGTCCTTTTGTACAGAATTTTAGTGCTTTGTAAATTAGATTTACTAAGCAAATAATATAGTTGAGCAAATTAGAAATAAGCCCTAACTCTAATGAGCTGACCATTAAGAATAACAAACGTAATAAGAATGAACCCAAAGAGGATTCTGGGAAGATGGCAGAATAGGATGCATGAGAAATCTGTTTCCTCACCTAGAAAATTTCTTGGAAGAATCTTGACACAACTATTTTGAAACTCTGGAGTCTATTGAAGGCTTGAAACTTCCAAGGGAAGACTTGGGTGGCAATTTGCTAATTTTGGTCAATTTCATCCTTGTGGGAGCCAGGGTAGGGATAAAAGGACCCTGTCCTCTAAGTCAAAGACACTATCCACAGAGTACAAAGGCAACCCACAGAATGGGAGAAAATATATGCAAATCATAAATCTGACAAGGGATTAATATCAAGAATATATAAAGAACTCCTAAAACTCAACAACAAATAGATAAACAACCCAATTCAAAAATGGAAAAAGGACTTGAATAGACATTTCTCCAAAGATGATATATGAATAACCAATATGCACACAAAAAGATGCTCAATGTCACTAATAATTAGGGAAATGCAAATGAAAACTACAATTAGCTACTACCTCACACCAATTAAGATGGCTACCATAAAAAAAAAAACAAACAGAAAACAACAAATGCTGATGAAGATGTGGATAAATTAGAATCCTTTTGAACTGTTGAATCCTTGTGAATGTAAAATGGTAAAACCAGTGTAGAAAACAGTATGACGATTCCTCAAAACTAAAATTAGAATGACCATATGATCCTGCAATTTCATTTCTGGGCATATACCTAAAAGAATTGAAAGCAGCGTCTTGAAGAGGTATTTGTACATTCGTGTTCACAACAGCATTATTCATAGTAGCTAAAACATGGAAGCAACTCAAGTGTCCACCGATTAATGGATAAGCAAAATGTGGTATATTCAAACAAGGAATATTATTCAGCCTTAAAAAGGAAGGAAATTCTGCAATATGCTATAACATAGTTGAACCTTGAGGACATTATGCTAAGTGAAATAAGCTGGTCACAAAAAGACAAATACTGTAGGATTCCACTTATATAGAGCATATAGTCAAAATCATAAAGATAGAAAGTATAATGATGGTTGCCAGGGACCAGGAGAAGGGGAGTATGATGAGTTATTGTTTAATGAGAGTAGAGTTCCAGTTTTAAAGATGAAAAGAGTTATGAGGATGGAAGTTGGTGATAGTTGCACAACAATGTGAATGTACTTAATACCACTGAACTATACACTTAAAAATAGTTAAGATGGTAATTGTTATGTTATGCGTATATTACCACAATAAAAAAAAGAGGAAAAAAAGAAGGAACAAAAATTCTTAACATGGCAAGCTTGGGCAAGATATATCACTAAGAATCAGGTGCTAACTTCCAGTGAGAGAAAATAATCATGACAACTGTCTTCACAGCTAACACTTGCATAGCACTTTGTACCAAGCACTACTCTAAATGTTTTCTATATATTATTTTTCACAACAACTCTATGAAGTGGGTATTATTATACTCATTTTATAAATAAGCAAACTGAAGGATAGAAGGGTTAAGTACCTTTCCCAAGGACACACTGGTAGGGTACATCAAGTCCTAAAGCAGTCTGAGTTCCAGAGATCATGTCTTAAGACGCTACTGAAGCCAGTCATTGTCAGGGATGCAGTGGTTGCTGTATTAAAGCTCATTTATTTAGATAATGACTCCTAAGACCTAAGGCTCATATTTTGACATTTTCATAGACAAACTGGCAGAGACTTGAGGAAAGCAAAGGTTGAAGAGGATCCACTCTGGAGGAGGATGTCCAAGCCATGAGAATAATCTACTGTGAGACTAAGAATATTGAAAGGAAAGAGAGGCAGGTTCTGCTTCCTACTTTGACTACAAAGTACATCCAAAATCACCTTCAGCTCTTATTAGAACCTGGGTATGTAGTGTAGTATTCCATTGTGTTTAGAAATATAAAAGACAAGAGGCAGCCTGAAGTGGTCTTTGGTACTAGAATTGGGGACTGTGGTTTAGTACGTAGTTGCGCTTCCCCAAGTGCTTCCAAGAGGTTTAAATATGTGAATATTCTCCTTGGGGCTATGTGTGAAAAAACACTGATGGAATTGTCTTATGTCCTGTCTAAAGCTTCTCTTAGAGAAGTAAACAGACTCCATTAATTAATAAGCTAAAAATTACCACCAGATGCCTAGGATATGAAGAAGTGATAATATCCAGGTGGCCTAGAGAACAATTCTTTGTCAAGGGAAATATAGGTGGGGAAACCCTGAGGCTAGGGGTTGGGAATGAAGGAAAGAATCTGAAGAACCTATGAAAGCACTCGCTGAAACAAATAGTCAACTCTAAACACTTTCCAACTTCAGAGCGCTGAAGCACCACCACAGTACCAATCAAATAAGAATTTTTCTGCTCTCTTTACATCATCTCCCTTTCTCTGATACATATCACTATGTCTGCTCCACCTGGAAAGGGACATAGATCATAATAAGAAAGACGTAGAAGAACAGGCAGAAGCAAAAGGACAGAAAAGAAAAGGACCTTATATATTCGTTGTAGGACTAAGTTAGGAAACTTTTTTGATTATTATAATAAACATCTTAATTACTGGCCAGACAATAACCCAAAAAATGATATTTCCCATAAATTTCATCCAGAGGCAGGGGAATCCAGTTCTGTCAAATACATTTAAGGGGCAGTAGGAGACAAAAACAAATTTATTTTCTGATTAAATCATAAGATGTATGTTCAACATAATGTTTACTGGTTACATGAAGGACACTATAAGGAACAGCCATTCACTTCTTAAGCTACTGTTGAATTGCTGTTGAAGATATTTTACATTTATTATATAAAACTAACTCTATATGTACCCATGACAATGCATGTGCTATGAACTTCTCTTTAGGAAAATTTATACATTTACTAAAATATATTCTTTAACTGCTATTGTTTTTAATCTGACAAACATTGCACACCTTGACTTTTCCCTAGATTATTTCTTCATCTTAGAAGCTCAGTTGCAGCCTCAAAGGAAAATAAATGTCATGCTCAGAATAGAAAATTTCCAAGAGAGTCTAATGAAGGGACTATTTGCAAAGGTGTGAGCAGTCTGTGGGGAAGTCATTAGGGATAGTGCAGAGATCCTGTGATTGAAACAGAAGTTTTACCACTTGCAGGCCTGAAGTTATGAGGGACTAAAGTGAGGATCAGAACCCAGAACCTATGGTGTATAGAGGTCTTCCTTCAAAGAAACACTGGCCTTCATTTGAGGAACACAGCCAGGCTGAGGGGACCCCACAGGTAAGAACAAAAGAAACCAATATGCTGACCTCACTCCCTTGCTGCCTTACAATCTCCTACTGGGTATACCCATGGTGGAACTCAAGGAAACCGGAGAGCTAGCAAGCTCGTTGATGCACTCCATACAGATCAGATGCCAAGGGGCCGAGTTCCAAAGTATAGAGACGGAGAACGGCACTGCAGGACTGAATAGAAGATATCCAGCAAAGGGTTCTTAGCAACAAATTTGGAATCCTTCATAAAAACTATGGTCATTGACATTTATATATTTCTCAGTGTACTAATTTTACTCTTGACTCTATTATTTTTCTGTAGTGCTTTTTCCTTTGTCTTGATATGTGAAATATATAGTCGGCCCTCCGTATCCCTGAGTTCTACATCAGCGAATTCCACCAACTGCAGATTGAAAGGCCTACGACAGTGGTGTCTGTACTGAAAATGTACAGACTTTTTTTCTTGTCATTATGCCATAAATTATACTGTATAACAACTATTTACAGAGCATTTACATTGTATTAGGTATTATAAGTAAGGTAGAGATGATTTAAAGTTTACAGGAGGATGTGCATAGGTTATTTGTAAATACTACACCACTTTATATAAGGGACTTGAACATCCGAGAATTTCAATATCTGAGGAGGTCCCAGAATCAATCCCCCAAGGATACAGAGGGACAACTATATATTTTAAACACTACAGGTATTTTTTCAAAGTAACTCTTTTTGGAAGAAAATAATAATTATTTGAACATATAGAGGAATTATCATTTTATCAATTACTTGATGCACTTACTGTATATTTAATTTGTGCCTTCTACCAACCAAAACACTTAAGTGTCACAGTACAGTTCTAGTAACTTTATTTATCAAAAAATTTTAGAAAAAGCATCATTGCAGGGAGTAGATATTCAGAAAAATATTTTAAGAGAAGGAATATAAAAACCTATGTTCTACACTAAACAACAGACAAATATCAGTTTCCTGTTATTCTTCAAGTAGTTTAAGATATAGTTACCTGTAACTATAATGGTCTAATATTCATTCCAAGAACAGAAAGATACATAGACAACTGCATTTTCTGTCCCTAAAGAAAATATCTCAGATCACTTTTATCACCAACCTAAAATACATGGCAGTGTAAGTTGCACTACATTCTCTACTTTTATTCTGATCATTTCTGTATGGTTTGACATGCCAAATATTCATACAATAAAGTTAGTTATATGTTTGTCATTGTCATTAGTTCTATTCTAAATAATAATCTAGGTGTTTTTTTATAATAATATATGTTTATTGTTCTTTTATGCATACTTTTGATTTAAGAATTGGGTCTTGACATTTGGTATCTTTAATTTTTACTTTGCATGGCAAAGTTCTACATAAGAATTAAGACATCAAGTTACTTATATGGCTGAATAAATGTGGCTTACCCAGGAATAGTGACAAGATTCTTGCCTTTCAGTACTCAAAATTAGTGTTTCAATATCAGCTATCTAGCTGAGAAATTATTTACTAGATAGTTAAAAAGGCTTTTATATGACATGATAGTTCTTCCCATGAGATCAACTGGCTGACTGAGAAGATACCATCATGAGTTTGTAGAAATATCAGTGGTCTTCAATTCAGAAAAACTGTATTTTGGTTATGGCTTTGGTGGTAAAATCTAATGGCTTTCATTTCTTTCATCTGAAGGGGTTAAGTAAAAGATATCATATGGATTGACTAACACTGAAGAGTCAAGAATTTTTAAGGAAGCTTCTGCAGCTTTTGGAGTGTGAATGTAACAGGTTGGGCTCCTCCTCGAGCAAACCCTGACAGGTGAGTTTGGATGCAAGTAGTTTATCTGGAAGGTGACCCTGGAAACACCTGTTTGGGAGAGGAGACATGGTGTAGGTAAGGAAAGGAAGCCAATAAAGGGTGTGTTATTGATCAGGTTACTCCCGTGAGCACCCAAGGCACAATCCTACTAGGGAACTCTGGGATACTGTGCAGAATGTGCCTCAGAGATTCCTCACCTGAGGGCTAAAGAGGCTTAGATATTTACCTCCAAATCCCATATGTTATCGGTTGAGGGTTGCTGTTAGGGCCTTCAACTCATCAGGAATTCCAGCCTGTCCCAAACACGGGCCAAGGGGTTTCAGGTGCTTCCAGTTGGATGCTGTAGGCTTTTGCTAAAATTGGCAGTAATGAGGGAATACAGGCAGAGTATCAACATATCTGCTAGAGGAGAAAACAAAAAGGCAATGAATGTGACCTAAGAATTTAGTGTTTCCCCAAGCTCCCCGTGCTCCTGCAGTGTACTGCCTGACCACTTAGTGTTTCCCTTAGCATAGGACTGATTACACTTTACCTTTTCCTGTTTAATATCTTCTCCACTAGGTGTATGAGGGCATACATCATGTCAATCACATAATCCATCAGTGACTAGCACAAGACTTTAACATAGTGGGTACTTAATAAATATTTGTTGACTGAGTTAAGGCATGAATGAATGAAGCCCTAGTGATGTGAGAATGGACAAAACTTTAGGAAGTAGAACCTCACATTCACCCATATTCTATTGGAAACAACTTAAAGGACTAAGACTGCATTTACTTATTATGTGCTTTCTAGAGTTTTTAGAGAATTGTAGTTACTCACTAAATGTTTCTTCAACTGAATTGGAAAAAGATGGTTTAGATCCCATTATGGAATTATCTAGGAATGATTACTAACAATAAATTAGGTGCTGCGCTTATTTTGTTTTATATCTATAGTGTACAAATGTTTAATATCTTATGTAGAAAGAGTATAAAATAGGGTTATATTGGTGGGATTTTTGTTAATTCTGAATGGAAAAATCTGACATTTTGTTTAGAAATGTCAATGTATAATTACGCAAAATCTCATAATTTTACAAATAACCAGTCTATGTATCCCTACTTGTCACTACACAAATGGGTGTTACTCAAATGATTATGAAACTAAATCTTATTAAAAGTGGCATAAATATTGGAGCCTTCTCTAAATTGAAAGCAAGTTTTAGGAGCTTTCCTGTAATCCATGATCCTTCTTCCTTTATTTTGGACAGCATCATCACACAGCGCTGCATTCTGTAAGAACTTTCATTAACTGAAGTAAATTATCCCCTTTCAATATTGATCTCTTGAAAAATAGATCCACTTTTTCCACATTATAATGGCAGAAATAAGCCTTTTTATTTGATATCTCAGCCAAAACCAGAATTAATATCCCATGTCTATTTAAATACCAAATGAGGTCACATTGATATGACTAAAACACTAAACAAATGATCTCATCTGCAAAATGAAGATAGAGATAACATACCACAAAGTATCATAAGATTTGAATACTAAGAAAAATAAAACCTTTCACATAGGGCTTAACATCTGTAATGAAGAATTAATATTAAAAGCAAATTTTCCATTAGTAATTTGATAATCGTTAAATAAATATATGATGAGGAGGTAAAGGCAGTTAGCATTCTTTACAAAAATTCTGGATATATAAGAAAGATATCAAGTCAACAGTAAGGAAGAATAAAAGGGAAATGTGCTAAATTAGCTAAATACAGAAATACATATGGAGTTGAATGGCAATGAGAAATTAGTACAGATTGCTAAAAAAATGAATATCAGGAAACAGTATGCCTGCCTGTGCTGGGATATGATTTGAATGCCATAACTGTATTAGTAATGCAAAGGCAACAGCAGTAACCCTGTTCCACACTGAACTCTCAACATGCGTTGATTGAGTAGTACCCTAAGAGGAGAAAACCAGAACACTGGAATTCACCAGCTGGGGTTCAGTTACTTTTCAGACAGCTAAAGAAGTGTCCAAACTACATATGTCTGGAAGCAGTGAGGAAAAAATAATGACAAAGAATGATGAAGTATGAATTTTTAAATGAAGTTCAGCTATATTTTAAAATAAAGAGGAAAAGGCTATATTTAACTTCTCTTTTGATTGCCCCTGCCCCCTCCTCACCCCAGGGCCTTACCCTCCCTTCCCTCTTCAACACTCAGTTTCTAACCTCTAACCATTGTGTTTCTCAGGGCTCTGGGTTTTCCCAGAGATGCCCCAGGGCACCTCTGCTAGAATAGAAAGGAGTTCAAGATCCAAAAAGCTCCTCCACCCTCAATTCTGCCAGGGCAGCAACTCTTTTATCTGTCTATAAATAGTTTTGTGTAAGATCTCATTTGAAAAAACTCTATCCCTTTAAAGTTTGAAAAATACTATTCTAGCTCTCTTAAACTCCATCCTAAAGAAAGATATTTTCTATAGCTTTACCAATGATGTTTCTATATCACATTAGTAACCCGTCAAAGGGAAGGGAATTCAAAAATGTTCTTGCTTTTTAAAGTGTTTCAACACCAGAAAGCAAATATATGAGGAATCTATTACAAAGGAAGGAGGATCTTAGGTTCAAGGTTAATATTTTCTTCGTGGAAATACCGTAAACCTTGGTCTAGACATGCTTAAAGCTATATCCATAGACCTCCAAGACTTTACGAGCCTTGGTTACCTCATCTGCAAAATAGGAATAATGCCTATTTGGGGGTGTTTTGGAGAAGATTAAATTATATAAAAAGTCCTAATGCAAAAGGCCTAGTCCATAGCCTCAAAATTGTAATTTACTGTCAGGAAGTCAAACCACACTGAAAGCTCTCAACTTTATCTACATTTCTTTTAAAGTCTTATTTATACTCTTCGTTTCTTAAAAAATCACATTTAAATAGTAAACTCTAAAAAGGTACAAAATATGAAAAGCATGGAAGAGCAATCAAATAGGAAAATATAGTTACTTAAAAATTTAGTCCGTTGCAATTAGCAAGTCCTGCTCTCATCTACCTTACTATGATGACAATGTCATAGGTAAGAAGGCAGTACCATGAGCCATTAGCTGGGAGTATCGTAAACATCATTGTTGACTGATTCTGACTAAGAGTTCTTGCTCTTAGAATTTACTTTATGTTCACATCAGTTTCTCTAGTTCTGACCTTCTTTTGGCCACTAGTCTTATTTGAACTTTCCTGCTTGGTTCCCATATTTCCTATAACAATACTTCCATACTCCCAGTTCTGCAATTTTCCAGTGCTAGTGGTACAGTCCCATTCCTGAGTGGTCCCAGTTGGGGCTTTGGATATGCATCTGGGTCTCTCACTTAGATGATTAATATGTCAAAGGCTATCTATCTAAGCTTTGTGTCTGTCCCTAATACTCTCAGAGTGTCTGGAAACAGGAAAAAGAACTTCTTTCCTTCCTTTTTTCTAACTTTAAACAAAAATAAATTGACAGCCTACTACATGTCCTGCACTTTGGAGGATACTGGTGATATAACGAAGAATAAAATCAGATATGACCTCTGCTTGCATGGAATGTATGTCTAGTGCAGGAAGTGAGCAATAAACATTAAACAAATACCCACCCAAAGAAATTTCAGAATGTCAACTACACATGTGCTGTAGAAGTAGACAGTGTTATGAGAGTCTTTAGAAAAACTTGACTTTGCGAGAAGTCATTGGAAAAATGACACTACAGTTGAGATTAGAAAGATATGTAGGAGTAACTTCTGTGAAGAATATGAGGGGTAAAATATATCTATCGACTACAAGAAATATCATGAATAAAGACCTTATGGCAGGCAGGACTAAGTAATTGAATAAATACTTTGAAAAAGACATTCTGGCCATGATATAGATAATGGGTAACGAGCTAAAAGTATCTGGGGAGAAAATTTAGGCCATTGAGAATCCAGATGAGAGGATTTTTTTTGTGTTCCAGGATTAAAGCTTACGTTTGCTCAATGACTGATGCACACAAAGATGAGAGTTATAGTTGATTTAGTTTCAAGTTATTTTTGAGAATTTCAGAGACCTTGCGTGAGGTCCAGGGTTTTTGACACCCTCAGATTTAGTGACAGCAGAAATAGAAGCTGCAGTCACACAAAATGAGGGCTAGCTGATGATGTTTATTAAAGGAAGCTCATTAGCTATGAAAAGTATAGGTAGGTCATTTTACGGAGTAGGAAACTGGGGCCCAAAGAAGTTAAGAAATTTACACCAGATTTACATTTCTGAGAAACAGTTGAAATCAAACCACCCATATTCTGCCCAAATAATTACTTTTATTCATTCGTAAACAATTATTGTATACCTATTATGTGATAGCCACAATTTAAATACTGAGAATTCAATATTGAGCAAAGTAAAAATGATCACTGTGCTCATAAAACTCATAGTATTGTGAAGAACCCTGAAAATCACAATGTCAAAAGTATATAACATGGGAAGTACAGCTCATAATGCACATGCTTTTATTAAGTAGACACTAAAAATAATCTTGTTGAGTTAGGGAAGACTTCCTGGAGTAAGTGACATCCATTTTGGGGCAGGGCACATAAGCATAAACCAGGAAAGAGGGGTTTAGAATGAGAATATTTCAATCAAAGAGAATAGGACATGAGAAAGGCAAGAGTTGAGAGGGAGAGATAAATGGGTATTGAGAAATAAGAAGGAAGAGATAAACAGCCAAATCATTCATATATTTGTTAGACATGGTAAGCAGATGTATTTATCCTAAGAATGCTGAGAATTCCACATAGGAGTAATAAGATCAGATTTGCACTTTAGAAGGACCCTTCTGGCAACGATGGGGAGGATGGACAGAAGAGGGGCAAAACGAGAGACAAGGACACGTGTTAAGAAGTTGCTTAAGTTACACAGGCGAGTGATGTGGTGGTCTATATTAGGATGGGAACCGTGAAGAGGAGGAGAAGTAAGTCAATTCCAGAGATGCAAAGGACTAGACTTGATGGTTAAATGGTATCAGGATAGCAGATAGGAAGATAGGAAGAGAAAAGGAGGTGTGAGAATAACACGAAGTTTTACCATAAATTCTCCATGAGGAGCATTTTTAAAGATGATGAGTTGTAATAATCATAAATTTGCTTTTCTTTCTAGCAGTTGCCTCTATGCATGCACTCCTAAACAACACATTGTTTAAATTTGCCAGTTTCTGAACTTTATATAAATGGGATGTTCTTCTATGACTTGCTTTTTTCTCTCAACATTATATGTTTCATATTCATCTGTGTGGTTGTGTTTAGCAGTGGCTCATTCAATTCCATAGCTGTATCATGTGTTGAATAGTATACCAAAATTAATTCCTGTATTAAATGAGTGATATGCATTTGAGTGTTTCCAGTTCTTTTCTGTTATGAACATTGCTTCTAAGACCATCATTATACATGTCTCCGGATACACATGTGCAACAGTTTCTCTAAGATCGTTACCCAAGAGTAGAAGTCCTAGGATGTATGTATTCCAGTGCTTATACCAAGTTATCCTTCATCTAGCATTGTAAATTCCAGTTGTGCCACATCCATGCCCACTCATGCCTCATATTATCTGGCTTTTCTTTTTTTATTCCTCCCTTCCCTCATTTCCTTTTTAATGTATTAGGTATGAAATTATAATTCATTATGTTTTTAAATTCCATTTCCCTGACTTTTAACGAAGTTAAACATTTTTTTTTCGTATATCTGGTGTTCATTTATATTTCTCAAATGGAATTATCTATTCAAAATTTTCACTTATATATTCTTTCTATTGGGTTATCTTTTCCTTATTTTAGGAGTTTTGTTTCTATATTGTGAACCCTAATGATTTATCAGTTAAATGTGTTGCAATTTTTCCTCATTTGAGACATATTTTTCTGTTTTTAAAAATGTATCCTGAGATAAAAAATAATTCTTAACTTTAAAGTAAACATTATCAATCCTTTTAAAATTTTTTTCTGCTTTCTGTGTTTACTTTTAAAAACTTTCCTTGGGGCCTGGCTGGTGTGTAGTAGTTGGGTTTGTGGGTTCGAATCCTGGGTGCAGACCTACACACCACTCATCAAGCCATGCTGCGGTGGTGTCCCACTGGCACAGATGTTAGCTCAGTGACAATCTTCCTCAGCAAAGAGAGGAAGATTGGCAACAGATGCTAGCTAAGGGCCAATCTTCATCACCAAAAAACAAACAAACAAAATTTTCCTTTTCCCAGTGGCCATAAAGACAATCTCCTACGTTGTTTTCTAAAACATTACAGATATGGCCCTCATATTTAAAACTATAATCCACCAGAAAATGATTTTATCTGTTATAGTAGAGGTTTAATTCCAACACTTTTCCCTGTGGATAATATATTTTTCTCATTTCATGTATAGCATGAGTTAATCTCAGCAGAACCAGATTGACCACATACCTAACCCAGACAATCCTGTAGTCTGGTACTGACTCTTGGCCAAAGCTGTGGAATACAGTGACTAAAGAGACATGATATTCTGTAACCATGAGTATATGAATTGTTTCAAAGTGAGATATAACCAGCCTGTCAGCATTGTTTACTAATAATGATAGGATTTTTTATTTCTATCTGATTTCAGTGAAGCCTAAGGGTTTTGGATGGTTAAGACTGGTCTACTTTTGCATGCATGCCGGTAGTGATTTGAGATCTGGAGGCAAAGCACGTCCTCTGTGACCCATTGGTGGGAGGACAAAGAAGCCTGCTCCTGATATCTCTGGAGCCTTCAGTGTTTTTCTTCACCTGCTGTCGCTGTACCATATCATTTACCTCTAACAAAGCTGCTAAATATAACTGATTGAGTCCTGTGAGTTCTTTCAGCAAATGAAAACTTCAACCAATCAATGTCTAATTAGGGCACTCCCTTTATTTATTAACATCTCTCAGCTCTGACATAAATAAGTTTTCATATATTGTGGTTCTCATCCTGAGGGTCTTTTTAAAAAAATTTTCTTCCATTTGGCTATACCTGCATGAACATCCTTTATCCTAATTAATGGTTACTTTAAAATAATAATTAACATTTGATAAAATAACCCCTACCATGTTCTTCTTAAGGAGCATCTTATATATTCTTGGAAATTGGCTCTTCTACATAAATTTGAGAGCCAGCTTGGCAAGTTTATTAAAAACAATCACAATAAAAAATATGATAAAACCCCCTGGGCCCAGTGTTTTATTTGTAGGAACTTTTTAAAATAGCAGGTTGAATTTACTGGTTTTGAAATTATTTAGATAGAATATGCTTAGGTCTGTTTGCTGGTCTCATGAAATGAGTTTGGAAACGTTTCTTTTCTCTTCAATGTTTTGGAAGAGTTTGGGAAGTATTTGTGTTAATTTTTCTTTAAATGTTTTGTGGAATTCACCAGTGACACCACCTAACCCTGAGCTTTTCTTTGTTGAGAGATTTTTGATTAATGATTCTATCTTCTTACTAGTTATAGATCTGTTCAGAGTTATTTTTTCATGATTCAGTCTTGGTAGGTTGTGTATTTCTAGGAATTTACCCATTTCTTCCAGATTATCCAATATATTGTCATACAATTATTTTTAGTTTTGTCTTATAATCCTTTTAATTTCTATGGCATCGGTTGTAATGTCTCCTCTTTGATTTCTGATATTAGTTATTTGAGGCTTCTATGTTTTTTTCTTAGTTAATCTAGGTAAGGATTTATCGGTTTTGTTGATCTTTTCAAAAAACCAACTCAGTTTAGTTGATATTTTTCTATTGTTTTTCTATTCTCTATTTCACTAATCTTTGCTCTAATGTTTATTTTTTCCTTCATTCTGCTAGTTTTTTATTGAGTTTGTTCTTTTTCTAGTTCCTTGAGGTGTAAAGTTAGGTTGTTAATTTGAGATCTTTCTTCTTTTGAAATGTACACACTTTTAGCTATAAACCTTCCTTTTAGTATTGCCTTTGTGCATCCCGTAAGTTTTGATATGTTGTGGTTTTGTTTTCATTTGTCTCCAGATAGTTTCTAATCTCCACTGTGACTCATTCTTTGACTCATTGGTTATTTAGGAGTTTGTTTAATTTCCACAAACAAGTGGACTTTTCAGTTTTCCTTTTGCTACTATTTTCTAGTTTCCTTCCATTGTGATCAGAAAAGATACTTTGTATATTTTCAATCTTTTTAAATGTGTTGAGACTTGTTTTGTTGTCTAACATGTGGTCTATCCTGTAGAATGTTTCATTCGCTCTTAAGAAGAATATGTATATTCTACTGTCGTTGGGTGGAGTATTCTGTATATGTCTGTTATATACAACTAGTCTATAGTGTTCAAGTCCTCAGTTTCCTTACTGATTTTCTGTGTGGTTGTTCTATCCATTATTGAAAGTAGGGGTATTGAGGTCTCCAACTATTATTGTGTTGCTGTCTATTTCTCTCTTCAATTCTGTCCAATGTTGCCTCATATATTTAGGAACTCTTATGTTTGGTGTATCATATTTATAATTGTTAAATCTTCTTGGTGAATTGATCCCTTTATTCTTATATAGTGTCCTGCTTTGTCTCTTGTAATAGTTTTTGTCTTAAAGTCTACTTTGTCTGATATTAGTATAGCCACCCCTACTCTCTTCTGTTTACCATTTGCATGGAATATTTTTTTCCATCCTTCACTTTCAGCCTATGTGTTTGATCTGCAATTTCCCTTTCTCATAATGTCTTAATATGTTTTGGAATCCAAGTTGTATTCATTTGAAACTTTTCTCTTTTTTAGAAGAATTTGGCTTTATTTGCAGTAAACTTCGGTGAAGTCACAGCAAAGACATTGGGGCCTGAAGTTTTTTTTTTTTTTTTTTTTTTGTGGGAAGAATTGAAAATTACAGATTTAAACTCTTTAATTGTATTTCGGCTTTATTGGTTTTTTTCCATGTAAAGTCAGTTTTACTATTGCTACTCTTGTAGGGTATTTTTTTCTCCTCTGCTGTTCTAGAATTTTCTCTTCATGACTGACTTTCAGTAGTTTTATACGATGTGCAAAGTGTGGATTTTTATATTTATTTTACAGAGTTGCTAGAGCTTTGTGGTTTTAGTCTTTTATGACCTATGAAAATTCCTCGTCTATTTTCCTTTTGAAAAATATTTCTTTCCCATTCTCTTCCCACTTTATAGGACTCCAGTTACAAGTATATTTAACTTTTCCATTGTACCCCATATGATCATTATTTAGTTTCACATATTTTCATTCTTTTTTATCAACGTGCTTCAATCTGAATAGTCTCCTATGCTCTCTTCAGCTCTGTCTAATCGCTGTTAAACACATACATTACTTTTAAAAATTTTAATTATTTTTTTAGTTCAAGAATTTTTATCTTGTTCTTATAATTTTCATTTCACTTCCAAAGTTATTATTCTCATTTTTATTTCCATAACATATTGAGAATGGTCATTAAAAAACATATAACTTACACAATGTTATATGTCAATTATATCTCACTAAAGCTGGGGAAAAATAAAAATAAAGTAAAATAAATACATATCTATTAATTCCATTATCTATGTTTCCCTCTGAATTTGTTTCTGTTTTTTGTTGTGTCTTCTGATTCTAATAATGTTTCCTTGTCTACTTCTATGCTTGATAGTTTTTAATTGATTGGAGAACATAGTATATGAAAAGCCATAGAATTTTGTGTGTGTGTGAGAAGATTGGCCCCAAGCAAATTCTGATCTCCCACACAGGCTTCTCGGCCCTGAATTCCCTATCTGGCAATAAGGATGTCTCTACCTTCTGGTGCAGGGAAGGTACCTTTCACATGAGAAATTTATTTCCTGCTTTCAGGGAAACAGAGAAGGTCAAAGTGCACTTTTTGCATCAGCTGCTTCTCAGGTAACTTTAATTCGAAATAATCAATATGCCATTGCGGGATATTTTGAGATGGCCTGCCCTGAGCCCCAACACTGCAATAGAACCTACTTGAAGATGGTGACTCACCATTGACAAGAGATGGTGAAAAAGACATGGGTGATATCATCTCAGGCATTCAAACCTGCAAAATATCCTTAGAGATTTTGTTTCCCAGCCTTGCTGTGTTTCTCTCGCCTACAGTGTTGTACTTTGTCACATGGTTACTAAACAGAGTGTCCATATAATTTTTTGTCCAAGCTGGGGGTGAAAGGGAGTGCTAGACAATTGGGACATCAGGGCAATAGGCATAATCTGGGACTGTGCAGGGCAAAATGGGACATATGATCATCCTTCTACTAGATCTCTGTTGCTTGTACTCCCATTTCTTACAGGGTCCTTTATTCAAAAAGCACCTGCATGTTCTGCCTACATTATGGTCTCAATTAACTTATATAGAAGTTGATATAACCTAGGATAGGTAAACAATACCTGAGATTGGCCACTATTGTCTTCTCCATCCTGCTCGACCTCAAATTCCCCTTTAAACATCAAAACACATTTTTCCTTGTTCTCCTTTAGCTTGGAAATCTCAGAACACAAACTGTCTCCTGGGGATGCTCAATCCACTACCTCTTCAGAATCATCTTGGCATGGCTCAATCTCCATTCAGGGTTAAGAGCAGCCCCTCCCATATTAATATAAATTTGAACAAAAATGAGTTTAGGCATAAAATCTCAGATTAGTACATGTGCGGATAAAGGCTCTCAAACATTCACATACTCCCTTTCTATCAAGAGACAGAAAAGAGGGAGATAGGGAACAGAGGAAGGAAGAAAGCGAAGGATAAAGTGGGGAAAGAGATACTGAAAAAGAGACTGAGATAATAAAAGCACTCTCAAAAATCATCAATGCTGAACTCAGCACTTGAGAATTATTGAATAGAGGAGAAATTTTATAAAGGTAGTTTTTAAGAAAGATGTCAACTAGGAAACCTGGAGCCACTTATTAGTTTTTAGAGTGAAAACTTTTGAACCAAAAATAGGCAAGTAAACATTATTTTGTATTCCTTTCAGCACACTGATGATATTTTGCAGTATGATGGATTGAAGTTGTTTCAGATATTCTACAATTTCAGTGATTTTCACCCACTGAGACTCTATTCAGATAAAAGGATCAATCTAAATTCTGATGGTTAAGAATTGCGTGTGCCACTTTTCAATCATATTTCAAGAAATCAACTGAATATACCAAATAATTCCAAAGCATTTTTGTCCTATTTCAACACTTCGAATCTGGGTTTCAGTGGGACCAAGTTTTAATCGCTGTTTAGCAGAAAGGAGAAAGTAAGTTATAAACAGAAGCCTTAAGACAAAAATCAGTGGAGTTGTCATATTGTATCTTGGATTTTAGTGTTTGAAGCAACCATAAAGAAGCATTTTCATATTTTTTTCCACCCATTAAGGATTATGAAATCTAAAGTATTCCAGCTGCTTTTGTTTAATTTTTCTATGTTATAAGGAAGATCTGAATAAGATAGAGATTCTTCTTAATTCCACCTGCTAGTTATTACGGCTTATACAACGTACCTTCAACACTCTAGTTCTAATCAGTCCATTTTGTTGAGACTAGGAAGAGAAACAGGCACGTTTCAAAATGAATGAGTTTTATAAAGCCTTGTGGGAGATGGTTCACAGAGACACCAGAAACAACCTCTGCCGTCCCAGATGCCCTCTGGCAATGGGACTTTGCCCTTCCTCCCATTAAAGAGGCAGTGCCTATTTACTCTCCCTTTGAATCTGGGCTGGCCCTGTTAGTTTCTTTGACAAATAGAATGTGGCAGAAGAGACATTCTGCAAACTCTGAGGCTTGGCTTAAGAGGCTTTGCCACTTCAATTTTCCCCCCTCTTACATTCTAAGGAGCCATGGCTATTCTGCTGGAGAGGAACATGAGCTAGAGGTCTTTTGTAGATGCACCAATCATTAGACATTAGACAATCATTAGACATGAAGCCATTTTAAGATATCCAGCCCCAGTTGAGTCTCTGGATAACTGCTCTGCAGGAGTGATCTCAGCCAACATAAATAAAGTAGAACTAGACAAGTGAGCCCTGCTAACCTACAGAAGTGTGAATAATAAATCCTTGTTAATGTGTGTGGGGGGGGGTAGTTTGATATGCAGGGATAGATAATGGATACAAGCCTGAAATGCCACTATCTCCTTCCCTCTAGTTATAATGAAAATGATACTCTTTTTCCTCTCTAAGATTGAATTTCCATCTTTGCCCATTCTCTTGCATTTTCAAGGGACATTTCTTATGTCAGTTATACCTTCTTTATCATGTGTATCATGCATCTTCTACTACTACCTCTCTATTGCTCTTTCCTATTCACATTTGAATATCCTTTGTTCTGTCTCATCTTAAAATACGTTTTTCAGACCTACTACCACCCCTACTTAGTAGCATATCTCTTCTCTTCTCTTTAGAACTCAACAATTTTTTTTTACGTATTTTTCCTCCCCAAAGCCTCAGTACATAGTTGTATATTCTAGTTGTAAGTCCTTCTAGTTCTTCTATGTAAGCTGCCACCACAGCATGGCTACTGACAGACGAGTGGTGTGGTTCTGTGCCCAGGAACCAGACCTGAGCCATCAAAGTGGAGCATGCCAGACTTTAACCACTAGGCCATCAGGGCTGGCTCTACAAATCAACAATTTTAAAAGGTTGCTTATACACAGTTATTTTTCCTCTCACTTCATCTCCTCAACTCACTGAAAGCTGGCTTCTGGAGCACCAATGAAACTTTTATCACCAAAATCCAATAGAAAGTTCTGACTGAACTTTCCTGCATCTCCTGGTATTATGGGTCATTCCCTTGTCTTTTAAACACCCTCTACCCTTGGCTTTATAACACTTTATATTCCTCATTTTACTCTAACAACTGTCCTTCTTAGTGTCCTTTGATTTCTGTTAAACCAGTAGTCAGCTAATCATGGCCTACAGGCCAAATCCTGACCTTCACCTCTTTTTGTAAATAAGTTCTATTAGTGCATAGACTCATGTGTTGTCTAAAGCTATCCAAAAGTAAAGTCATCTTTGCTGCCCAAAACCATCTGCCAATGATAGCTCTTCTTCCTGTAATTTTGATTCTAAGAAATGAAATCAACATCCACCAAGCTGCCAATGCCACGAAACCAGGTATTTGTCTTGATCTCTTTCCAATCTTTCATAGCCCAATGATAACCAAGTTCTATTGTGCTTGCCAAATTCAAGTCAAGACCACCGACATCTCTTATGTAAGCACTATGTAACTCCTGATCACGATCCCTGATCTCTATTCCTGCCTCCATTTTCCCAACATTCTATTTTTCATAATATAACCAGATTCATCTTTCTAAATTGAAAATCTGATCATGTCAGTTTTTTTCTCAAAATTCTTTATATATCTAAAATAAAGGACAAATCCTTTAACATGGCATACCTGATCTTCCATGATCTAAACCTATTTATTTTCCCAGTCTCATCTCTTTCCACTTCCTACACTGTTTTCCACACTCTGAGTCAAATTCAAATTCCCTTTAGTTCTTTAAATGTACCATGCTTTATGTTGATTCTGTGCTAATACAGCTGCTATTCTTCACACCTGGAACACTTTTTTATCTCAACTTAATTTGGATAATTTCTAGTTATCTTTCATAACCCAGCTTAGATTTCACTCTTCCCAAGAAGTCTTCCTTTACATACTCAGACTGAATTTATCATCCCTGCTGTGTTCTACTTCAGTGCTGAATAATGCTTCTATTGTAGCAGTAACTGCATTATTTTGTAATGTGTTTTATGCCCTTCTACCAGGCTATAAACCATGAGACGGTAGGAACCCCATCTATGTTATTCACCATTATATCAAAAGCACATATCACTTGTCCATACTTACCATAGTAATACAGATTAAAAGTAATTTAATTAAATAAACTTGACGATAAAATGACTTAGTATTTTGAATTGTAAATGACACATCTATATTAGATTCAATTTCATGGCAAATATTTCATGGCACCTAATACATGCATGATATTTGCAAAAGTCCTACTTTCAATGTACCTGGTAGAATACAGTTTTCTGAGGTGGGTCTTTGTGACTCTAGGTAATCTCATAGTAGTCAAAAGGGCAGGATAAATAGAAAGTGTTCTGATAACTTACAGGTATCACAAGGGAAGGTGAACCTTGACTTTCGGAATTTAACCTGCTTGAACATCCCAAATGAATGAATAACTAACTGTCTATTTATGTGCCCTTCCACTATGAAGCTTCCAGAATTAGGACTCCTGTTCTCAGAATCCTTAAACAATGCAAGATTAAGATTTTCACTTGAGCTAAAGAGCCATGTGCAAGCTACAAATGTTAAATCTAGAACCTCATCTACAATATGAAGAGAAAAACAAGTATCACCATGCATTTGCGGAAAAACAAGTTCATGAAAGAGAGGTGCCAAACTTCAACAAAATAAACAAACTCACAATGAAAGAGAGAGTTAAAACAGAACATATTTAAAATAAGTATACAGTCATGCACTGCATAATGACATTTTGGTGAACAACGCTTCACATATATGACGGTGGTCCTATAAGATTAGTACCATATAGCCCAGGTGTGTAGTAGGCCATATCATCCGGGTTTGTGTAAGTACTGTAGGGGAGGAAAAAATTTTCCTCTACCCTTCTAGGTTATTCTGGCTGGTCTAAGAATTAAAGTGACATCGACTGGTTAATGGGAGAAAAACAAACAAAAGTTTAATAACATATATGCATGACAGAAAGCCAGGAAAATTGAGTAACTCACCGAATGGTTGATGCCCTCACCTTAAATACCATCCTCAGCTAAAGACAAAAGAAGGTGCTGGGTTGAGGAAAGTCAGGGACTTAAAAGGGAAGGAAGGCAATTCACAGGAAGGTGCTACAGAGCAAATATTTGGAAAACAAGTGTTTGGCCACACAGAAACAGAAGGACACAGAGGGGAGCCCAACAAACAAGCTTTTCTAGGTTCCTCCCTGTCTACCACCCAATTCACGTTATGCTAAGGTGATAGTTTGCTTCCTGAGACAGGTCGTTTTACCGGAATTCTATTAGGCAATTAAGGGGAAAATAACAAGAAAAACTTTGTCTTTTGTTTCTTAAGAATAATCAACCCAAATTAATCCTCATGTTAAGGAGACACTTTGGGTGGCAAATTTTATTCCCTTCAGTATACTCTATGATGTTCACACAATGACAAAATCGTCCAACCATGCATTTCTCAGAATGTATCCCTGTCATTAAGCGATGCAAGACTGTAATGCATATCTTCGGAGTAATGCCAACAGATATATCCAAAACAAAAGATTGTGACAATGAAATAATTAAACGTAATTCAAATTTAAGTCATGATTTCTAAAGTTAAAAACTCAAAATTACAGACTAAATTGTAGAAAGGATGATTTCAGAGAATCAAATTCATGAGCTGGGGAATATTTCAAAATCCAGGGGAAAAGAAAAAAGGAATGAGGAATATGAGAAAAGTGTTAGTAACATGGAGCATAAAACTAGACACACCAAAACACATCCAATGAAATTTTTGTACAGGGATAACAAAGAACAAAGGGAAGGGCAAGAAATACTAATAAATATAGAAAAAAGTTTTATTATCTGATGGAAGAATTGTATATACTCAGATTGGAAGAGACCATTTAATGATGAGCAATAAAATGAACAAAAGATTCAATTCTAGACTCACTTCTGGGGAAATTTCTGACACTTAGATCAAAATATTTACTACTATTATATCAGGAAGACATTCCAGGACAAATTCCAGCTCTCCTTTTGTATCCTTCCCACATGAACCTTCTGATAGGGAATCAGAATATTTTTACCATATGGTACAATTACACTTGAATTCCAATTGAAATAATAAAAAGTGAGTCACATCTTTATTTAGTAACAATTTTGAGGCACTGGGGCCATAGTATTTTGCAATACCCATTTCTCCACTCTGATCTACTACCCTACTTTTTCTCCTAGCGTCCTGGTAAGTTATAGTAAGGAATCTATTATTTCAGCATGAAGGGGTTTTTCCACCCTTCATTCTTACAAGCTCCCTCTGCATTAGAAAATAGGGGGTAATTCTCTCATTAAATTCCCATGTTAACAAGAGGTTATTTTTTGAATCATCTCAAGAACCCCTAACCCACATTCACCTCACTTTTGGTATATAGGTAAGTCATAAGCTCACCCCTCACACCCTTGAAACAGAAGGTAGATTATAAGCATTGGTTATTTTACCCCTACAAGGAGTACTCACAGCTGTAGCAAGACTGCGAGATTCTGCTATGTATCAGTCTCTATTCTACCATTGAGTGGCATGTGGCCAACCAACTTAAAGTCTGCAAAGTATATTTCAGTTTAGCTGAGTACTGAGTGAGCTTCTCAGATGTCTCACCTCACCTGTGCACCCCTAAAAAGAGATTAATGGGCAGCCTAGTTTCTTGCGAAAGATTATGAAATAAGATAAAGACAATGGTTCATATCCTCATGAGATTATAGGCATGCACTAACAATTCCACTCACTGTCAACAAAGTTTCTTCTGTTTAGTGGCAATTCCATTACAAAAATAGTAAAATTTGGTTAATTCTCTCGTATTGTGTATTTCATTGTGGATGATAAGGGGAAATTCTGCCCTTGTATAGTCTAGAGAGCTGTGTACTTTCCACAGAAAATAAATCTCAAAATCTAACCCTTGATCAGATTGAATTTCACCACTGAAACTATGTAGTGAATGGTACTTCTCTCAGAATGACACAATGGTGGATATCTTCTGGTCTCTGGTAAAATAAGCCTGTGCATAGCTGGTGAAGTGAGCATCACGACAAGAACATTAAGTTCTAGCGAGATGAAGACCGTGCACTCCAGCTGCGGGTACTTGCAGCTCCAAAAAGAATCTAGGCATTTGACCTGGATATCTTTTGCGATTATCAATTCAAACTACTGGGTCCAGATTAGTTCTAAAGTATCCTCCTTTACCAAGTGCCTGGAGTCATCAGACAACAGTTCTCCAACACAGAGAATAGATTGCTGGTGACAATATCAATAATTTCAATTATATTAGCACTAAGCACTGAAGTACTCAGCAGAACACACAGTAATGAATTCACATCTACTTTAGTTATGCAATAATAGTTTCAAGACATTTAGAGACAGCCCTGACTCTTTTAGCAAAGAGCTATTGGCTCTGTCCCTTTCATCCTCTCTCAGCTAGGAGCTAGTCCAATGTTTACTTCTCCACTCTTCCAATCTGACTGAAGTACTTCTAATTTCCCCAGTGGCCTGTGTTTTATGGTTACCATGGATGTTGCCACAAAAGGATGATACAAAAACTCATCTAGTGTCCAAAATTTGTCCTTCCTTTTTAGGAAATATAATGTTTAAATTGATTTTTGTGTGTTGCAAGTAGGAAAATGCATCTACATCTCTTTGATACTTGATTTGATATGTAATGAACACAGAATTTTCAGACAGTGTAGCCACCCATTGCTGCCACATGATATTTTCTTTGTTGCTGGTAACGTTTTATGTAAGTGGATTGTTGCCATTCTCTATTTCAAAAGACACCTTCAAACCTGACAATGATAGATCATTTTGGTTCAAGAATTCACATTATACAGAACAGAATTTCCATCTTAAATAATTTTGACTAGTGACTTATGCTATTTCTCTTTAACCTGACAAGACAACAGTCTATGTGGATAATGAAGAACTGAGTGTGGTCAGGATAATTTATGACAGTGCTCTGTATCAGACATATCTTATGTGCCACCTCAGAGTCTCTTGATCCCATTTATCTCTACAGCCCTTGTACACTGGTTGCAACACCTCCTCCAATACATACACCAGCCACTGCTGAAGTTACCAACTTTGTGTGGCTACATGCAGGCACAACACAACATGACCTCATTTCATTTTTTTACAGTGTGCCTCTAGCTCTCCACCTGGAACTTCCCTGTTGCCACTGAGGTATGAGATCAAAGCATAACCCAGAAGTGTGGGAGAGTTGAAACCCGTGGAAAAGTAGCTTTAATGAATTGGATTGGAAGCTGGTGAATACAAATTTCACTACTCTTCCCTTCCCCAAGTTTCCTGAGACTCAGTAGTTCATAAGGCTTCTCAGAAGAAAGCCCATTGAGGTTGAATAATAAATTACACCTGATGCCAAGTGGAGGCTAGTTTGGGAATCCTTCCACATATTGTCTTCTCCCCCTGATTCTGTATTCATTTACCTCTCTCTTGCTTTCTTGGGATTACACTCCGTAATAAACTAGCAGCTCATAATATTTCGCTCAAGCTTTGCTTTTTAGAGAATCCAGACTGATAGTTGGCATCAGAAGTGGCCCTAGAAAGCAAACATACCGCATGTCTTTTGGATGGATTTTGGGGGTTGGATTACTCATCGGATTAATACCAATAGGGATGCCATTTCTGGTGAGAGGTGAGGTAGGTGATGATAGCCCATGTCATGCAAAGGCACTACAATTAAAAAGGTTTTTAAAAACCTCTGGTTAATTGGGATGAAATACAGGTTGACAGTGAGAGTTTGGAATATATGGTTGCTATAACAATTGAACTGTATGAGGCCAAAGCTAATTTAGAATGATTGTAGAGTAGACTGACTTCTGTTAATAGCATTGAAAGCCTAGCAAAAATGAAATGAACATCTCAGAGAAGCCAACTGACAATGAAGGGCATGTTGTAAAAGCCAGAGGGCCTCCCATTCCCAACAGCTGCAATGCAGACAGGCCCAGATCTTGTTATAAACTAACTATTAAACACATACACAAACTTTTATAAGATGTTATGGAAAATATGGTAAACACTGACTGGATATTTGATAGTTTTAAGGAATTATTATTCCTTTTTGGTGTCATAAAAATACTTTTATATTAAAAGGAGTCATCTTAAAATATATATATTGAAATATTTACAAATAAAATACTGATGTCAGAGATTTGCTACAAAATGATCAGGTAGTGGGAGTCAGTGAGGGTATATTTAAAACAAGATTTCTTGTACATTGATAATTATTGAAGCTGGGTGATGGGTGCATGTGTCTTCATTTTACTATTATATCTACCTCTATAAATATTTGAAAATTTCCATAGTGCATTTTGTTATTTAAGAAAATAAGGCCTAGAATTTGATTGTAAATGTAACAGAGCTACAAAAGAGATGAGATATGCAGTGTCCACAGTACCCTATGACAAAGTTGGGACTCTGATAGGAAAATAATAGGGTGCTGAAATCTGGAAAGGAGACATATGGTGGATGAGCCTGAGAATATTATACTCACAAATTCTCCTGAATCCTCCAGGATAACAAAAGCAACCTCCTCCACTTCTAGGTATACACCCCAAATAATTGAAAGCAGGGACTCAAAGAGATAGTGTACACTGACATTCATAGTAGCATTATTCACAATAGTCAAAGGTGGAAACAACTCAAATGTCAATTGACAGATGACTGGATCACTAAAATCTGATATATTCACACAACGGAATATTATTCAGGTTTAAAAAGGGATAAAATTGTAATACGTGCTACAACAAGGATGAACCTTGAAAACATTATGCTAAGTGAATAAGCCAGACACAAAAGGACGAATATTGTATATTTTGACTTATATGAGGTACCTAGGATAGTCAAATTCATAGAAACAGAAAGTAGAATAGTAGTTATCAGGGGCTGGGGGAAGAAGGGAACAAAGTTATTGTTTAATGGGTACAGAGTTTCAGTTTGTGATGATAAAAAACTTCTGGAGATGTTTGCTGGTGAGTGTACGTAATGCCACTGAACTGTACGTTAAAAATGATTAAAATTATAAATTTTATATTACGTATATTTTACCACAACAAAAAAAATTAATGAATTTTTATGACATATTTTTTGTGTCCTATTTTAAGAAATCTACCTAGCCTAAGGCTGCAAAGATATTCTCCTATGGTTACGTCCAGAAGTTTTACAGTTTTATGTCCATGTGTATGATCAATTTCAAGTTATTTTTTTACAGTGCAAGGTAAGTGTCAAAGTTCATTTATTTCCATATGATTATCTAGTTGTTCCAGCATCATTTGTTGAAAAGTTTATCCTTTCTACATTGAAACACCATGGCACATTAGATGAAAATCAGTTGACCATATCCTATTCCATTGACTTATATGTTTATTATTATGACAATATCATGCTGTTTTGATTACTATTGATTTATAGCTAGTTTGCACATCAGACAGTGTAAGTCTTCCAACTTTGTCGTTTTTCAAATGATTTTGGCTATTTGAGTTTCTTTGCATTTCTATATAAATTTTGCAATCAGCTTGTCAATTACTACAAGGCGTCTGCCTACTGTGGCTTTTATTGGAATTGCATTGACTCTAGAGATGAATTTATTTAGAATCAGCATATTAATAAGATTGAATATGAAAATCTATGAACATGGTATACTCTCCAATTATTTAGTTAAATTTTTTTTCTCTAATCAGTGCTTTGTAGTTTTTAATGGAGAAATTGTACACCTATATTTTTAGACTTTAAGCATCCTATGTTTTGGGATGCAATTTTAGATTTTTCATAGTTGTTTTATAAAAATGCAACTTAATTTTGCATATGATCTTGTATCCCACAATCTTGGTTAACTTACTTATCAGTTCTAATATCTTTTTGGACATTCTTTAGGATTTTTTATGTGTACACTCATACTGTATACATTTTAAACAGTTTTGTTTCTTCCTTTCTGGTCTCTATGACTTTTCTTGCTTTGCTTTGCCTTCTTACACTGGCTAGGTCCCCCCTGCTAAATTATTGAATAGAAGTGGAAGGAGTGAATATCTTTGCTTTGTTCCTGACTTTAGGGGCAAAAATCTAGTATTTCACAAATAATATGATTTTAGCTATAGAATTGTTCATAGGTGCCTTTTATCAGATTGAGGAAGTTCCCTAAAAGAACTTCCTAGTTTGCTGAATGTTTTTATCAAGAATAGCTATTGGAATTTATCAAAGGATTTTTCAGTATGTATTAAGATGACACTATGGTTTACAGCAAAGGAGCGAGAAGGAATGCCTGAAATGCCTGAACCATTGCAACTTAGATTGGTAGAGTAGGAAATGAGGAAAGAAAAAAGGGGGGCAAAATAGCAACTAGGAAGGAACATGCTAATAGAGTACACTGTGAGGTCAATCAAGAGGGTCAAAGAATTTGAAGGATGGGAGAATGACTTCAGAGATAACTAATTTTAAGTTAGGAAACTTGGAGGCAAAACTCAAATTAGGTGTATAGATGTACTAATTCTATAAAGGAAGATTTAGAAATATGAAAGGAAGAGGAAAGTAGGTCTGCTTGTAAGCACATTAGAGTCACAGAATCCTAGATTTTAAAAGCACTTCATAGTTTATCTAATTTATTGATATAAATTATATATTTGAATTATATATTTGAAAGTTTTCCATAACGTATCAGTCCAGAGCACATTTATTAAACAACACCATTAGTGATGGAAATTCTCTTCTATATTATATGGATTTTTTACATATTAAATATTCATTTTGCTTCACTTATGAGGCATTATTCTACTCTTTGGCACCAAGTAGAACTCATTTGATAGCCTGATATAGAGTTGCTTTGAGAACACTTAAGGACAATTAAAGAGATAAAATCAGTAGCACTTTCGTGTGTTGATGAGTGGTGGTAGGAGAAAGTAAAAAGTAAAGTTGAATTACCTAACCTCAATGTTGTTGATACATTATCTACAATAAAGAAGATAAAAAATATCTTGGTTAAAGGTGGTAGTTGCCTCTTCAACATACTACCACTACTGTCGTTGTTTTAGAATTTGTTAATCTCGGAGTGCCTGTAGAACAATCAGACGATCTGTCTAGAAAGTGACTAGAAATGTGGGCCTTGCCCATTTTCACTCATTACCAAGTGATGAGTTCACTTCTTGGGCATGATTATTTAATACTAATGCTTCAACATCACTGAAATAGGAGTAATAACACCTACCTCATAGGGTGATTGTAAGAATAAGATGAATTAATGAGTATAAAGTGCTGTGACCATTTTAACCACTATTTTTATCACTGTAAATTACAAAAATATTTAGGAAAACATATGTAATATAAATGTAAGTACTGTATAATATACTATATATAGTAGGAAATATAAATATATGTAAAATTATTTTGGAGCATTAGTAAAATTATGGATTCATGTCATATTTCCTTCCAATATTTTTGATAGCCAAATTGACTCATTTACTATTTGGTAGGATGATCATTGGTGCAATTTACAAAATAGTTTTTGTCTCTCTTTCCAGGCACGTGGGGAGTTTGTATCTCCCCATACCTGAATTTTTAACTGAACATATGGGTTGCTCTAGCTGAAGAAATGTGTGTAGAACATGATGTGTCATTTCCAGGCTCAATCACCATCCTCTCTCTGTCCCTGTGCCATTGCCTCAGTCCCAGAATGAGGAGAGTCTCTAGCTCTCTCATGTAGCAGTAGCAAGAAATATATCTTGATGATATAAGTTACTAATAATCTTTTAATGGCAAAATAATCTATATAATATCATCTATCTTGATTACTACAGAAATGTATACCTAGAAATGTGGTACTTCCATTAAAAAAACCTTAAAATAAAGACTGGGAAGTGGGTGGTGAGGAAACTATTATCAGAGATTACAAGAATGGTGATCTATGCGATGCAACATGTAATCATTTGATAAAATTGTTGACAGAGATAATCTGGAAGCCAAATTACATACCTTGTGAATTTGTAAATCAAGAAATAAAGATTGCAAAAGAATGCGAGTGTGCGTGTTGGTTGTTCATTGCTAGTTTTGATAAAGTACTACAAGAAAGAGATTGGCTTTGAAAAGGATTGGCTAGTTTGCAAGCAGGAATAAAAGGAGAGGGTGAAGGCCAGAAATTTGGGGACTTGTAGGATTAGAAGAGGCAACTGCTTTTTAACACTAATTGCTAAAATATACATCTGAGAAGGGCTTTGAGAGACAAAGGCCAATTAAAACCCAGCCTTGTGACAGAAATCAAATCAAGGGTATTCTCTCCATATCCACTATTAAAATCTCTGAGCAAATTAAGATCTTTCAGAGAAAAGACCCAATTAAGGTTTTGACACCCAGTAAATCCTTTCAATTGGGCAAAATGGCTCAAGAAAAAAGAGAATAAAATTATGGCTCACCTACTGGAACTTGATAAGTTCAAGAAACAAGCAATTAGGTTGAAAGAGGAAGACGTGAGGATGAGAAAGTCAAGAAATATAGCAAACAGAATAAGCAAGTACAGAAATAGACTGTGTGTACGACTTTTAGAGCATGGAACTGACTAGAATTAAATACATAATAAGCCTACTAAGTTTCTTAAGAGAATGTTACTGCAATAGAAATGGAAAACTTTATGACTGTTTAAGACTCAAAATGACACTTGGAGCCTCAACCTTTTCAGGTTCAGCAGACCGAGAAAACTATAAAGATCCCCAAGGAGAGATGTTCTCCAATGCTTATTTCAGATTTGTCCAAGGATGATAATGGAAAAGGAAACATCTTCAAAGTTTGTAGCTGGAGACCATGGAGAGCAATGAACTGGACACCCCTTTCTTGTAGCATGATCAGCGCCAAGTCAAAAGAACATTCTACCCACTCACATCCCCTCCAGCTTTCATCCTTATATTGTTTCCTAGTATATCTATAACACTGATGTGGGACATATCATTTATTCACTTGTTTTATTAGTTCATAGGTCATAGGTCTCTGGATCAAGAGTGGACATGTGTGGATCTGATGTAAAGATTTTCACACATCAGTCAGAAATTCTGAAATTTCAGCCAAATGTATGATAGGATGGGATTTTTTGATTTTATTCCTTGGAAAGGTGTCAGGGAGATGTGTGTATTTTTCATGCAAGAAGAATAAACCAAATATTTGGTAACCATCAGGGCAGACTGATATTCATTAGTGCTCTTCACTAATATTTCGATCTTCTCTTTCCAGATATTTGTCAAGATTGCATTTATCTGCCCCCTTGAAGTTGAAACCATGTAAATTGTTTTAGCTAATAAAGTGTGAGTGGAGTGATGTGTGCCACTCTCAAGCAGAAGCTTTCAAAGAAGTAGGACATAACTGGTCAGAGAGTAAAGACTTCTAGTTAGAAGATGAATAAGTTGTGAGGATCTAATGTGCAGAACTGTACATACAATATAGTTAACAATATATTGTATATGCAATATAGTCAACAATAATGTATCATATACTTGAAAGTTGTTACGAGAGATTTTAAATGTTCTCACCACAAAAAAGAAATGGTAATTATGTGACATGATGGAGGTGTTAGCTAATGCTATGGTGGTAATTATTTGCAATATATGAGTGTATCAAATCAACACATTGTACACCTTAACCTTACACAATGTTATATGTCAATTACATCTCCTTAAAGCTGGGAAAAATTTTAATATATTAAATTTTATTTAAAGTAAGAGGTGCACAGTGCTCTCTCTTTAACTTTGCCAAAGCAACCCTAACATTTGAGATAATGGCTGCTACATCAGAATTGGTACTGAGCTGAGATGATGCGGAGCAGAGTTCCCAGCCAGTCCACTATGCATGCAGTACATGAGCAAAAAATAAACTTTTGCTTTATAAGTTGTCAAAATTTGTAGCTATTTTTACTGCAGAATAACCTAGCCTACATAATTAAGTAATTTTAGCTCAAACACTAATTAATATTCTTTAATTTCTTTTAAAGATAATGGTGATTTATGCATAACAAAGTATCAGATAATTTAAAAACAGGAAAGTTATATTATACAAACACACATATTAATTCAGAATTATCTCCAGATGATGTTTGTATTCCTCCTCCTGGAAATTACCAAAATACTTTATTTATAATATTTACTTGGATTAAAATGATTTATTTCCATGATTCAGGCTAATTTTTAGTTTTAAATATTTCTAGTCTAATAAAATAGCATGTATAGAATGAGATGTTCCTTATACTCGCTATAAAAGTTACCTGAAAATGATCAAGAGCATATACTTTTAAAAATTATTTTGTATCTTATCACATATGTAAGTAACAAAATGACGTAAAACTCATTGCTGATGGAAAGCACTAGTTGGAGAATGCTTAGGGTGATGTTGAAAATAATGGTAAATTTTGGAATGGTAAATGGTAAATTCTGATGGCAGCAGTTAAGATTTATTAGCTTCTATGGGGCCAGCCCCGTGGCCAAGTGGTTGAGTTCACGCGCTCTGCTTCAGTGGCCCAGGGTTTCGCCAGTTGGAGTCCTGGGTGCAGACATGGCACTGCTCATCGGGCCATGCTGGGGTGACATCCCACATGCCACAACTAGAAGGACCCACAACTGAAAAAAAGTCCACAGCTATGTACCAGGGGACTTTGGGAGAAAAAGGAAAAATAAAATCTTAAAAAAAAAAGATTTACTAGTTTCTAAAAAGAGAACATTTATGACTTGTCTGTGCATGACCTATGACCTCAAAGGACCAGTTAGAACATATATGTAAGTATGTGGAAAAAGAGGAGAATGATGCTATATAAGTCCATGGGGCACAGGACTTACCTTTGGCAAATAAAGGATGAGAATTGGTTAACTAGGGAACGGGGTAGATATGCAAAGAATGAACTCTTTAGAAAGAACAACATGTGCAAAGACCCTAAAGTGGGAAGGAGTATGGTTCAAAGACCAAAGTGATGGAAGGCTAGAATAGTTTTATTATAGAGAGCTGGGTGGTGGACGGGGGATCATGGAGAGTGGTGATAGTGGACAGTGGCATGGGATGTGGCCAGATCCTGTAGATCAGTTTAAGGGATTTAGGTTCATTCTTACAGAAACAGTAAGGCACTAAAAGATTTTACTGAAGAAATAAAATGATCAGATTTGCATTTAAAAACATCATCCTGGGGGCCGGCCTGATGGTATAGTGGTTAAGTTCACATGCTTTGCTTTGGCGGCCGGGGCATCGTATCCTGGGCGCAGACCTATGAACTGCTCATCAAGCCACACTGTGGCAGTTTCCCACATACAAAATAGAGGACAATTGGCACAGATGTTAGCTCAGGGACAATCTTCCTCAGCAGAAAGAGGAAGATTGGCAACAGATGTTAGCTTAGGGCCAATCTTCTTCACATACATTAAGAAAAGATCCACCTGGAAGATTCCAAAAATTCTGTATATTATGCATTTTATTCATAAATAACCATTCAATCACTAATTCAACAAATATTAATTGAACATCTATGTGACAATACTGTTCCTTGGGATATATAGTCTCTTCTTACATGATGCATGATACAGTGTGTACAAAGCATTGGGTATGTGCCTTGTATACACTATAAGAACTATACAAAATAAATATTAATAAAGCTTATTTCTTCAGAATTCTGAACCCAACAAAAGCCAGAGCAGTGTTTCTCAAAATTTAGCATACAGGAGCATCACCCAAATGGTTCAATAAAACACAAATTGTTGGGCCCTGTCCCCAGATAAATTGCCCATGATGCAGATGCTGCTGGACCTGGGGTCGTACTTTGAGGATCACTGCGTTCAAATTCTAACCTTAAAAATGACTCTCAAACTCTTCAAACTCAATATTAACAAAAAATGTTTAAGATTTCAGGATCAGTGTCCCTTAACTATAATGTACGTGCAAATTGCCTGTGAATGCCATTCAAAAACAGATTCCCATTCAATTATTTTAGGATAGGGCCCAAGGTTCTGCAGGTCTAACATGTTCCCAGGTGATGCTAATTATACTCTTTGCATAGCAATGTCTAGAGCAAATCACTAACCTTGGAATCACCTGGAAGCTTACTAGAAATGTAAAAATATCAGGCCCCCCCCCACACCAACTGAGTCAGAATCTATATTTAAACAAGATCTCCACGAGATTCCTATGCACTTTACAGTACAATAAGCACTGTTCCAAAGCACTACGGTACTCCCCCCTTATTTGTGGGGGATACATTTCAAGACCCCCCCCAAGATCAGTGGATGCGTGAATCGCAGATAGCACCAAACCCTATATACACTATGATTTTCCTATACATACATACCTATGATAAAGTTTAATTTATACATTAGGCACACTAAGAGATTAACAACAATAACTAAAAATAAAATAGAACGATTATAACAATATACGGTAATACAAGTTGTATGAATGTGGTCTCTCTCTTTCAAAATATTTTATTGTACTGTACTCACCCTTTTTCTTCCTATGATGATGTGAGATGATACAATGCCTACAAGATGAGATAAAGTGGGGAGAATGGCATAGGCATTATGACCTAGTATTAAGCTACTACTCACCTTTCGACTATATGTCAGGAGGATCATCTGCTTCTGGACCGCAACTGACCACAGGTAACTGAAACCGAGGAAAGCGAAACTGCGGATAAGGGGGGAACTACTATAGCTCTCAAACTTGGCTAGTCATTGGAATCACTGAGAAAGATTTAAAAACATCTGATGCCTGTGTCTCATCAAGAGAATCCCTTATTTGTTTGGCATCGGGTTCAGCCTGGGCACTGGGGTTTTTAATACTCCCCAGGTTATTTTAATATACATCAAAGTTTGAGAACGATTCTTCTAAAGCCTTGCTACTTGAAGGGTGGTCTGTGGAGCTGCAGCATCAGCATCACTTGGGAATTTGATAGAAATGCTGAATCTCAGGTTCTACCCAGACACACTGCATCTGAATTTTCCTTTGAACAAGATCCCCCGGTGCATATTAAAGCTTGAGCAGAGCTGTTCTAAAGTTGTGATGCCCAATACCAATAGCTACTAGCCAAACGTGGCCATTGCAATGTAAGCTAACGACAACTTAAAAATTAAAAATTCAGTTCCTTGGTCTCATTAGCCACATTTCAAGTGCTCACTCAATAGGCCAGAGACTATCATATTGGACAAGGTAGATACAGAACATTTCCATCACAGCACAAAGTTCTATTGGACAGCACTGCTGAGAGTATGGCATGCTTGTATTTAAAATCAGTGGGCAAAGCCAAGTTTAAAATAGATATAGAGAGCTGAAGATAGATTGTAGTATCTGAAATAGATACCCATAGAAACATGTTCATACATCTTTATAAAAAGTATATTATAAGTACGTGAAATTATTTCTTAAAATTCTGACCTTGGTTAGAGATCTCTAGTGTAATTCCCATGCATGGATCCTACAGAGTAATTATTTTTTATAAAAGTATTACATATAGGTTTATGGGAAGAGAAAACTTTTCCTGCTTTATATTCTGAAAGGCTATTTCTTCCCAGCTCCCATTCATGCTAAAGGCATCTCTGAACTGTGCTCAGGCAGCTCTGCTCTTACAAGCTGCTTCAGGGAATAGGAATTTACTCCTTCTACCTAAGTCGGGAGGATAACTAGGAAGCTTGCTGATTTAATTTTTGAGAAAGGTCTTGACGTTTTGCCTCTATTTGCAAAAATGTCCTCAGGGGTTGAGTGACTCACCAAGCCAAGCATCATTGCCATCCCAGGTATGCAACTGGGGCATGCTTTGTTAACATGCAGCAACTGATCGCTGCCAGGGTTGTAACTCCAGATGCACTCATATGTCTGGAATGAAGGATGTTTGGAAGTCCTCCTTCCCTTTTAATTGTGAAATCTGAAATGGGGACAATTTGTTTCAAGGCACCCTTAGGCATTCCTATGTAGTGTTATTTAGGGTTTGACAGTAAATGATCTGCCACTTAAAAATTCCTTTACCAGGAAGGCTTTCATTCCATCCTAATGTGTTGACTTCTAGTTTACAAGTAAATCTCTTATTTGCCTTGTGGTGAAACACATTGCTCCTAAGGAGCAAAGTTAAATAATGAAATATGTTTAGAAATTATATTTTAAAGAGACCATTTATAAAAAGTGAGTTTTCTGTAGTTTTCATATTAAAAGGATTGTTAAGTTCTGATATTAGAGCATAAGTGGGAGAGGAAACTGAGAAAATAATTTTCTAACACAATGATCACTTTACATCCTTGTAATTGAAAATATTTAATAAACCCAAGTAGATAAGGGAGATGATTTGGGCTTATTAAGTGTAAGTTTATTCAAGTTATTTTTGCAAATACAGACATATAATAAACATTTATAGACAAAACCTTAATGGAAACTTTAAATTTTAGGTAAATAGTACAATGGGATGCACAAAGACATAAAAATATTTACTGAAAGATATGCACACACGTACATTTTCAAAGGTTTTGTTTTGTCCCCATATAGCAGTGTGCATACAAAATGGGAATGGATTCTATGTTTATATAATAGCTACAGAGTCTGATTATATCACATTATAAATATTCTCTCCTTTATGGTATATGTATAATAATTACATAATTCATACAAATTAAAACAATGTAAATTAACAAAAGAAGTACAGATCTTGCTGGGTTATTCTTTTCCGTACCTAGAATAATGCTGATTTTCACCCAGCAGGAAATTTGGAATAATGAATCTTTCATATCTGGAATGTAATTTTCCAGATGATCTGATGCTTTACTGACACCAGATATTCCCTGAAACTCAGCTGACTCAAACATCACTGACTACTCAATAATGTTTCCAACAGAGGGGGAAAGGACTTCAAGGAAATGAAAAGACTGCTTAACTATTATTTCCAGATAATAATATGCCAATCCGGTTGTGGGTTCAAGCCAAAATCTGCTCTAAGCTTCCAAACAGTATCACCTACATTTCTAAAACTTAACAATTTGCTCTCAGGCTGAAGAAAATAGATCTGTTGAATTTTTTGACATTATTGCGTGTTTGCAACAGAAATTTACTGCTCGTACCTCTAAGGTAGATGAAGGCAAGTTCCAAACTTACCCGAAAATAAAAATAAGCTGAAAGTGGTCTTGTCCATAGTCCCTTGGTTCTCGTAATGGTGTTTACCACTTTTATAGGGAAGTGGAATAGAGTGGCACAAAGCTAGATACCAGGATCTCATCTCATAGCCACTTAGGGAAGCTCATGAGTAATAAAAGTGAGTCATGAGAAGGAAATCATTAGGAAGAGGAGTTACTGATAGAAGTATTTTATTGAAGGGCAGTAAATATAGGGAACGGGAGGTGAGACACTACAAAATGAAAAGAGAAGCTAGAAATTTTGGACATTTAAATCATCCTTACTAAAAATTGCCATAGAAAAACAATGCATTGCATAGTTACACATTGAAATACACTAGCAATACCCTCTAAATAGGTTGTTATAAATTTCAACCATGTGCTTGATATTTAGATGAATGTCTTGCGTCAGACAAAGGGACAAAGCCTTCGTGCATTAATAGGGAATTGCAGCTCAAATGATGATATGGTCAGGCCAGTAATATAAAAAAGTGAAATGGGCCAGATGGGAACTGTGTTGATCTAGAAAATGTGGATAAACAGAGAAATCAGAAACCATGGCACATACACAGAACTGTAAGTGGTTTATCATGAATGGAGCATAGAGGTGTGAGAAATGGCAAGACAAAACTAGAGAGATAGGCAAAGGCTAGATTTTAAGGAATATAGATGACATACTACGGATTTTGCATTTCATCATTAAAGGTATAAGAAGGAAATTATGGTACATGTTTTAGAAAGATCATGTTACTAGTGTTGTGTTTAATTCTTTCATCCTCAGGAGACTGAGGTCTACAAGGATCATATGTCCAAAATAAGAATCTAAATAATATAAGAACAGGAATTCAAACTCATCAGACTCACTTTTGGTTCATCTTAGGATGCAGCTATCTTATGTCATGTGATATGATGTGATTGTCTATTTGCCTTGGCAAATGCAAATTTAAGCCAATGACCTTTATTTACAAGCAAAGGACTATCTGTATTTGATTTAAAATTTCTGGAAACTTGTGTTCTATATGTGTAAGTATATTTTAAAAATAAATATCTAATATGGTGTTGCATGTATTTATATACTTAATACATGAATATTGATGACAAAGATATAGAGCATGGAAAATCGCTCAATTTCTCTCTGTGCAAAGTCATTTCAGAAGTTGACCTTCAGAATTCATTAGCATCATTGCTAATTGACTCAAGTATTGACTTTTGTGACCTTTAGTAACAGCTTTAATTCAAATACTAAATCTAGCAGAAGCAGAACACTCTCTAAGGCAGTTTATTTTGTGTTGTCCAGTTTTGTTATGGAAATTTTTAAAATGTACTGAAATGGAGAGTATAATATAACAAACCACCACGCCCATCACCCAGCTTCAACAATTATTAAATCAAAGTCAATCTTGTGTCACCAAAACCAGTGATCTTCAACACGGTCAATTTTGCCCCCAAGTGGACATTTGTCAATGGAGACATTTTTGGTTGTCACAACTGGTGGTAGGGGGGTGGGCATTACTGGCATCTAGTGGGTAAATATTCTACAATGCACAGCCCCCTACGGGAGAATTATCCAGCCCAAAATATCAGTAGTGCTGCTGTTGAAATATCTTGATCTAGATTCTAACACACTCTGTCCCTTTTCTGCATTATTGTTAAGCAAATTCCAAACATCATATAATTTCCTCCATAATCTTTTTAGTGTGTCTCCAAAAGATTAAGAAGTTCTGAAGAATTTTAAAAGCATGGTGAGTAGGTTGTTTTCTATTTGTTTGTTTGTTTGCTTGCTTGTATCTCAGACCCTTACCTAGCCAGCCGCTGATCTGCTTTGTATTCCAAAGATCTGTCCTCTGCGAGGCACATTTCCCAGTCTCCATTGCCAACTGGATTCTTGTTAGATTTGGCAAATGGAAGGCACTGGATGGAGAATGCTTCAGGTAACATCTCCAGCAATTTCCTGAGCAGATCCACCTTTTGCCTTTAGTCCATCTCTACTGAGTTAAATCGTGTCCCTCCCAAATTTATGTCCACCTGGAACCTGTGAATGTAACCTTATTTAGATCTAGGGTCTTTGCAGATGTAATTAATTCAAGATGAGGTCATACAGTACTAAGGTTGGCCCTAAATCCAATGACTGGTGTATTTATAAGAAGAAGGAAATTTGAACACAGAGACACAGAGGAGACAGATACACAGAGGGAAGATGGTCATGTGAAGGGGAAGGCAGAAATTGGAGTGATGCAGCAACAAACCAAGGAATGCCAAGGATTGCCATTAACCACTAGAAGCTAGGATAAGGAGAATTCTTCCCTTGAGCCTTCAGAGGGAGTACGGCCCTGCTAACACCTTGATTTCAGACTTCAGAAATCCTGAACTGTAATGGAATAAACTCATGTTGTTTTAAGCCACTCAGTTTATGGTAAGTTGTTATGGCAGTCCAAGGAAACTCATATACCACCCTTTCATGGTACCAGTTCCTAGTGGGTGGCACCTGCTGTGATTCCAGGTTCTACTTGGAAGCCCTAGCTCATCACCTCTGGTATCTTTTTATTCTTTTAGCCCTATAGATGGTAGTGGCACCATAGTTGGCGATCTCTGAGTTGACTCACCATTCTCAGTTTTAGTTCTTCTAATGTCTTTACAGCTAGTTCTCCATATTAAATACCTTGCAATGAACTACTTGGTGTGATTTCTGTTTTCCTCACTAGATTCTTTTACACACGGAAAATATAGTAATGAATTTAGTAATTTTTGTAGAAAGCATTTACTGTTGAGTGGTACTTGTGTTTCTTTTAACTTCTCTGTTAAATAGATTCTATAGGCTGGTTTCCATATAAAAGGATTATTTCAATTCTGTTTAATATTTTGCATTTTTATGTGAAATACGATATAAATTAACCTGCATAAGCATTATAATTTTGCACTTTATATTTGGGCAATACTTTGCAAACATGAGTTAATTAGTAAAACACTAATTTTTACAGGAATATAATGCAAAACTATAAACCAAGGATCCACAAACCTTTTCTGCGATGGGCCAGTTAGTAAATAACTGTGGCAAAGTTGTGGCTTTACAGACCACAACTACACAACTCTGCTGCTGTAGCATGAAAGCAGTTGTAAACAATATGTATGGCTGTGTTCCAATAAAACTTTATTTACAAACAAAGGTGGTAGGCTGATTTTTCCCAAAGACCATAGATTGCTGACCCTGCTATAAACTATCTAGAGTTTTGAATGCATATTTTCCATTCGTATCAGATATACATACCAGATGCATCTGTATCATTTTTTACACAGAGAAAAAATATAGTTTCTTTCCCTTAAGAAAGTCAATTTTTCAAAGATCTGCTAGCCTTTACTCTCTCAGTATTTCATTCTTTCAAAAGATTGATATCTTGGAAAAGGAGTCATTAGGCCAAAACATTAGACCTCAGGGATAAACCTGCAGAAAATTGATTGAGTGAACAAAGCAACTTACTCTTTTGTAAAAGTCTCCCTGCACTCTTATTTAGAAGAATGAATAATACCTCAACAACTGGCCAGGATTTATTTTTTTCAGTGTCAAATCTTTGTTCCACTCGAACATCCCCTAAAACAAAATCAAATACGTTAACAAGTAAATAGTTTTGGTCACAAACAGATAACAAGGAATATATGACTTATTTATATTTCCACTAGACTTAGATATTTTTCAGGCATACTCTAATTTGTTTTATTGTTCTTAATATCCAACTCAGTTCCTGGCTGCTGGTAAGTCATCAAATAATATTTACTGAATAAATGGACATGTTATTCCAAGAAGGTGAAATACGTATAATCATATGTCATTGTAGAATGTAAGATTGGCTATTTCATAAATACAGAAGTTAAAAAAATTGGCTTATGGGGCCCAAAGTTAATTTGTTTCAAAGGAGAAATCTGTAAATCTCACTGTGGAGAGAGGTGCTAACAGGTGCTAATTTACATCGAGGTCAGTTCTTCTTTTTGAATTAAATGGTTTTTCTGTGTCATGAGCAGGCAGATCCAATATCCACAGGCACATAAAAATATTGAGTTATATCCCGGGGTTAACCAAGTCTGACATCATGGTAGACTTTGACAGAATTTAAGGTTGAGATCTCCTTCCAGGTGCCAGAATGTCATACAATAGTCCACAGTAACCATGCATGTAGGCAGCCCTAAACAGGCTGCTAGTTCCTGAGTGTCTAAATTTGTGACAATTTGTGAATGAATCACCATGCCCTCCATAGAACTTTGCAACTGGATCAGCGCTTCTGCATCTGGCGTTATACACAATTTGCATATTGTGGAAGTGAAGCACTTTGCAATCTCTGAAGCCCATCTCATTATGGTGTGATGAGCTCATAGCCATGTGCTTTCCATCTTTAGTTCTAATTTCAGGGCAGCCGTAGTTAAAACCTAAGGACATACATACATAGCTTGTGGATAATGATTGACTAAAATGTTTTTACTTCAGTAAACTTAAAATGTTAAATTAAGAACAACTCAACTAACTGGAGTGGAAAAGAGGACAGGCAAAAGTTTTCCCTCCTTAATATCAGTTTTTACAAAATAAAATTTTAAAAAATCCTTGAGTTACTTTAAATGAGAAAAGTACTGGAAATGGTTATTAAAATTTAAACTACCTCCATAATTTACATTTAGTTTCCATAAAAACACTTTTGACAATCATAAATTCAGGGGAACTGTGTGCTAAAAATGTGTTTCTAAAATATGACAGTAATTATATTTCTTCTATTCTTTCTACAGCTTGATTTTGTTATTATTTAAAAACAAGAATAAATGAGCCTATGGGAGTAGGGTTTTTTTTTTTTGCACATTTGCTTAACATGTATATTTAAAATTAGGATTAAGAGAGAGTTTAGATATGTGCCATGGTGCCAGTATCCATTACATAGATTATGAGACATACAAGCGGAAGAGCATATAACCAGTTTCTGTCCATTACTACTAGAATTCTAAATGCATTGACAATATTTTAGAAGTGCATCCTAGAACCAAAGATTTCAACTTCAATATTCAGCTCCCCTCCAGGCTTACCAGGTCCCTAACTTTTCTCTTCCGAATGGTAACTTTGAGAATTAAAATTTTGGACTTATTGGAAATATTACTAGTACATTTTTGTGATATGCAATTTAAAAATAATTTTGAGGAAAGATTGCTAACTAAGAACATTCAGAGTATTTTCATAGTATGTGGAAGGGAAGCAAGATAAATATAAACCAAAAATATATCTTCTGCAGGCTAATGAAATATTTCTCTGAAAAAGATCATGCAGCCAATTTATTTTGTGTTTTCATATATCCACAAATGTAGTTCGGTGTTTTTAAAAGTCAACGAACAAAATCAACTTACAAAAATAAGTTTCATTTCTATACTCTAATAACAAAATATAGAAAGAGAACTCAAGAATGCAGTCTCATTTACAATCGCAACAAAAAGAATAAAATATCTAGGAATAAACTTAACCAAGGAGGTGAGATACCTATACACCGAAAACTGCAAGACATTATTGAAGGAAATCAAAGATGACATAAAGAAATACAAAGATATTCCATGCTCATGTATTGGAAGAATAAACATAGTTAAAATGTCCATATTATTTAAAGCAATCTACAGATTCAATGCAATCCCAATCAGAATTCCAATGACATTCTTCATGGAAATAGAACAAAGAATCCTAAAATTGTAAGGAACAACAAAAGACCTTGAGAAGCTAAAGCAATTCTAAGAAAAAAGATCAAAGCTGGAGGCATCACAATCCCTGACTTCAAAATATACTACAAAGCTATAATAACGAAAACAGCATGGTACTGGCACAAAAACAGACATACAGATCGATGGAACAGAATTGAAAGCCCAGAAATAAAACCACACATCTATGGATAGCCAATCTTCGACAGAGGAGCCAAGAATATATAATGGAGAAAGGAAAGTCTCTTCAATAAGCCGTGTTGGGAAAACTGGACAGCCACATACAAAAGAATGAAAGTAGACCATTATCTTACACTGAATAGATTAAAGATTTGAATGTAAGACCCGAAACCATAAAACTACCAGAAGAAAATATAGACAGTACACTCTTTGATATTGGTCTTAGCAGCATCTTTTCAAATACCACGTCTACTCAGGCAGGGGAAACAAAAGAAAAAAATTAACGAATGGGATTACATTGGATTAAAGAGCTTCTGCAAAGCAAAGGAAACCATGAACAAAATGAAACAATTGGGAGAAAATATTTGCAAATCATACATTTGCAAGGGGTTAATCAACAAGAGGTTAATTTACAAAATATATAAAGAACTCATACAACTCAACAACAACAAAACAAACAACCTGATCCAAAAATGGACAGAGGATATGAACAGACATTTTTTCAAAGAAGATATACAGATGGCCAACAGGCACGTGAAAAGATGCTCAACATCACTGATTATTAGGGAAATGAAAATCAAATCTACAATGAGATATCACCTTACACCTGTCAGAATGGCTATAATTACCAAGACAAAAAATGGCAAATGTTGGAAAGAATATGGAGAAAAGGGAACCTTCATATACTGCTCGTGGGAGTGCAAACTGATGCAGCCATTATGGAAACAGTATGGATATTTCTAAAAAGATTAAAAATAGAAATGCCATATGATCCAGCTGCCCTACTACTGGGTATTTATCCAAAGAACTTGAAATCAACAATTCAAAGAGACTTATGCACTCCTATGTTCATTGCAGCATTATTCACAATAGCCAAGATGTGGAAACAACCCAAGTGCCCATCAACTGATGAACAGATAAAGAAGATGTGGTATATATATATATATATATATATATATATATATATATATATATACACACACACAATGGAATACTACTCAGCCATAAAAAAGACAAAATTGTCCAATTTGCAACAACATGGATGGAACTTGAGGGTATGATGTTAAGTGAAATAAGCCAGACAGAGAAAGACAAACACCACATGGTTTCACTCATATGTGGAAGATAAACAAAACATGGATAAAGAGAACAGATTAGTGGTTATCAGAGAGGAAGGGGTTGGGGGTGGGCCAAAGGGGTAAAGGGGCATATATATATATATATATATATGGTGACAGATAAAAAGTAGAGTATTGGTGGTGAGCACAATGCAGTCTATACCGAAACCGATAAATGATAATGTACACCTGAAATTACACAATGTTATAAACCATTATGACCTCAATACAATGTTTTAAAAATAATAAAAATAAACAAACAAATAAAAGTCAATGGAAACCTTGTTGATGGATTGTCACAGTCAAATTACCAAGTGTTACATATTCATGGAATTATTTTGGTGTTGTGGAAAAGAGGAAAAAAATATACATACACACTATACACAAACACATATAAGGCACACTTCTTTTGCAAATTTCTTTGGAAGTAAAAAGTAGAACTCAGTCAATGAACTAATGTATTTACTGAAATCAGTGTGATTATTTAGACTGCTAAGCAATTATTCATTTTCTCACACTGATTTTTGTGCCGTTAGGTATAGCATAACTGCCTTGACCATGATAAAGTTAATTTGGGGACTTTGGGTTAACTTCATTGGGTCTCTCCATTTGTATAATCAGTAGTTTGGAAACGTTAAACTCTTTCATCTTTAATTACAGGGTTATTTATAACCTCAGAGAGATTAATTAAAGAATCTCCTTCATAGAGTTATTTGTGGAAATTAAATGAGATTATATGTTTAAAGTACTTAACACAATTTATGCCACATAATACATGTTCAAAAAATATCAGTGTACTATCCAGAATTTTCAGTTTCGGTCTATAGAAACACAAGCTAAATTATAAGAGGAATGAATTGACTCATAATCAGAAGCACACTAATAAGCCTTCATTGGGCCTGGCTAGCTATGGATGTTCAAAGATGTCATTGGTACTTTCTTCCATCTCTGAGATCTACTTTTGCTGTATTGGATTTATTCTCATATAGGGTCTTGACATGATAGGAAAATACTGGTTTTTACGATTTATAGTTACAGAGGAAAAGGAAAGATCATTCCCTGTAGTTCTGGCAACAGCCTCAGAAGGACTCTTGTCTGGCAAATCAGTGAGGCCAGGGAGAAGGAACACTGGGGAACATTAAGAGAGCCTTCTTGGGGATGGTATGACGGCGTTAGCCCTGCTTTGAAACCCCTGGGCTGAGCAGGATAAGTATGGAATGATTGTGGGGTCATTCAAGAAAGGAAAACATACTTGGAAGACAAAAAGACAAGTCCACTACAGTTACAACTTATTACTATAATGTTTATTTTAGTAATAAGTAAACTCCCTCAAAAGTCTCCTATTGAACCTTTCTTCCAGCATTTTATTTTCTATTATTCTTTTCTGGGTTGTCACTATGTTCTCCAAGATTCTCATCTATTTTGTAGCTTACACTGGGAGTTATAAACATTAAAATGACTTTTACCTAACTATGTAAATGATACCAGAGTCAAACCCACAAAAGTTGACACTTTTACAAACTTGCTCAAGGTTACCTAAAAAACGCAATGGAAATCTAAACCTGGTTGGAATGATTTTAGCAAGTGACAGTCATGGAAAGACTACACGTATTCAAATATGCATTGTAAATAAATATTTACTTTAATGTTTAAACCTGGGATGAAAGTGATCATTGATGATTTAAAAATAACGTGGTACAAAAGATAAAAACATGGGTAAAAAGGCTTCTCTCTTGTGACCTGACTCCTAGGTACATCTGCCAGAAAGAAATGGTTTTCAGTTTAGTGGTAGAGCAAGCAGTTTAAGTGTTAAAGATTCCACAGCACTTTTCATGTGAAAGAAAGTATTTTTCTTATCTCCTTCCTTAACCAACAGAATCTCAATTAAGTATTAAGAGCAGAGCCTACTTTTTAGAGTTATTTATGGATATCTTCAGCTAAAGCAGTATTCATTGTATCCACACGAAAAACAAATGACAGAAGAGTGAAATTTTATGATCTTGGTGTTGTGATGGCATTTTGATAGTAGACACAAATGTAATGTTTTATGCTGCAATTTAAAACAAAAAAAGATCTCTTCTTTATCTACTTATGTGATTACAATTTTTCTAACTTTTTAATTTTAAAATAGTTTTAGATTTACATAAAAATGCTAAGATAATACAGAGAGTTACATATCCCACCTCCAGTGTTCCCTATTCTTAGCATCTTACATTAAGTATGGTACATTTGTCACAGTTAAAGAATTGATATTGATACATTATTATTAATGAAATTCCATACTTTATTCAGAATTTCCTTTTTTACTGTCTTTTTTTCTGTTTCAGGATCCCATCTGGGATACTCCGTTATGTTTAGTCATCTTGTCTCCTTAGGCTCCACTTGTCTGTGACAGTTTCTCAGACTTTCCTTGTTTCTGATGACCTTAATATTTTTGAGAAGCACTGGCCAACCATTTTGTAGAATGCCCCTCAACTGGGGTTTATTTGATGTTTTTCTCATTATTAGACAGCATTATGTGTTTTAGAGAGGAAAATCATAGAGGTAAAATGTCTAGCTTTTTCCTGTAATAAGGATGACAGGGACGACTTCCAAGCTCTTTAAATGTCACAGCTGAAACAGAACTCATAACTTTTTAAGTAAATTCTAAGACACTGAAATGCTTTGTATTAGGATTGCTTAAGCAGACAGCAGAGATGTGTAGACCTAACAGAATTACAGCTTTTCTCAAATATCTAGCGAACAACTTTTGTTCTCAGAATGGACATTTAGCTCTTTGGCTGAACACCGGTCCACTGGGTTTTCTTGAGAACATGTCTTACTTTGATTAGTAATGGTGGGAAAACGTTTTCTTCTTGGAAGGGAATTACTTGATTCAATATTAAGTAAAAGCTTCTGAAGGCAATATCACATAGAAAAAAGTAAAATTATTATCAATTACTCTCTGTAAAGTATTTATAACATTGTTGGACAATTTAGAGTAATACCTCATATAAGAACAACTATCTTTTTTTCTATCTTTGTCATATCCAATTTTATGAAGGAGGTTGTTTAGATATCTAAAAGCTAATTATTAACAATTAACCTATTTTTGAAGTAAAGAATACTTACTGATGGACTTTTTCCAAGCAACGGCATACTATTTTGTCCAAAATTCAATATAGATCCAATTTAAGATGTACAAAGTAAAAAAAATTAATAAAATATGGGGACTAAAGCTAAATGGAAGAGAAAGCTTTCAGCATATGCTTCTATAAGAAATCGTGATTAAGCTCAGGTTGTTTTACTTTTAAAAAACTTTCCTAAAATTATAGTACTTAATGGGTGTTTCTGGGGAGGGAGAATCAAAATTTCTCCAAACTACAAACAAATTGAGTCCTATAATTTTCACAGAGCTCAAATTTCCAAACCCTAACTTGAAAACCACATAGTCACATTATAGATCATCAAAACTGACCTTCTGTACCTGTAACCATGAGTCATTTGATAGCTGAATAAAATACTCTTTAAAAAAACTTTAGGGGCCAGCCCATGGCCAAGTGGTTAAGTTCGTGCACTTTGCTTCAGTGGCCTGGGGTTTCATCAGTTCGGATCCTGGGCATGGACTTGACACCACTCATTAGGCTATGCTGAGGCAGCATCCCACATAGCACAACCAGAAGGACCTACATCTAGAATATACAACTATGTACTGGGGGGCTTTGGGGAGAAGAATGGAAAAAAAAAAAAAGACTGGCAACAGATGTTAGCTCAAGTGCCAATCTTAAAAAAAACCAAAACTTTAGGTCAGTATTTTAAAAGTAAAATTATATATTTCTGGTTAGAGATGGTGGAATAAAAGCCATTTTCTAACGAAGAAAAGAAATGCAAAAATAGCAAGAAATAAATATTTCCAATGAACCAATGAAACAACCACAACCTCCAATCACAAGTTTTGAAGTACAGTTTATTCTCATTATTTGTGGTAATTATGTTCTATAAAGTCACCACAAACACTGAATTAGTGAATACCGAGCCATTGCTCCCAGGGGAAATACAGGGTTAGGTTCCTGTGAGCTTCTGGTCACAATATTTTCATTATCTGATCAACACATAACCTTGTTTCAAATATGTTTCCATTTAATGACAGCTTATTTAATATATTTTGTTGATTCATTAACATTGAACTCACAGCCAACAGCACTATAACTCATGCCTGAATGAAGCTTATCCAACATGTGTATTTTCTCCATAAGGCATACCATAGCCTTCTTACACTTAGGAATACTAGACAGTACTTCAACACTATGCTTTGGGCCATTTTAAAAAGTGAAATCACCAACAAAAAGCACAAAAATGTGGCATTAAATAGACTTCAAAACGGACATTTGTTTAAAGTATGACAGCTGAAACAGGAAGGCTGAATTTTGCCTTGTTTGAACTCAGCTAGAAACATGCATGTTGGACAAAACACAAATGTTTCATCACTCTGCACATAACTGCAAATGACTGTGAAAGAACTATGCAAATTGATTTTGAGGTTACAAATGAATTTAATCAAGCAGGTAATTTCTCAAATACACAAAGACAGTGAAATCTGGTCAAATGTGAGAAGTTTAGGGGGTGGTTGAGAGGCTAAATATTTCTCCTGGCAGGATATTGACTTGCCTAAAAGTATGTGGCCCAAGTTTCCAGGATCTTGCTAAAACTCCTATAGTGAGAGTAAGAGATCACAAAAGGTGGGCAGCCATGTGAGAAGGGGGATGCTTCTTTAAAGACCTTTTCTTGTGGTTAATGGTAAGTTGAACTTGAACTGAAGGAATAACCATGCAGACACATACCTTGTGTTTTTTTTTTTCTATTACCTCATTCATCACTGGGAATGGATACCTGAAGACCACCACACCTCTGAAGAAATCCTGGAATAATTAAAAAAAGACTAAGATGAATGTATATTGGAATAGATTAGATAAATAGAAGATAAATGATAGATAGATAAATTCTGAAGAAAGGCTAATTTAACAGATGGAAGACATTTATTTTAAAAACCTGTTAATTTGATTTCCAGTTTCTAGTCTGGCATATAAGGACTATGGAAGTCATCACTCCATCCTAACAAGTAAAAAGCTGAGCAAATTGAAAAATTAACAACTCTTCTTAGATCTGTCAGAGAAACGATGTCACAGGGCAAAGTGTTGCTCCAATGTAAGATCCATGAAAGAAATCATTAATAACATGGACTTCATTAAAATTAGAAACCTCTTCCCTGCCAAAGATACTGTTAAGAGAGTGAGAAGACAAGCCGCATACTGGGAGAAAATATTTTCAAAAGACATATCTCATAAAGGATTCTTCTCTAAAATGTACAAAGAACTCTTAAATTCAACAATAATAAAATATTAACTCAATAAAAAACGGGCAAAATATCTTAATGACACCTCACCACATATGGCAAATAGGCATATGGAAAAGTGTTCAGCATCATATGTGATTAGGGAATTCAAAATTAAAATAATAATGAGATGCCATTATATGCCTATTAGAGTGGCAAAAATTTCAAAACACTAACAACACCAAGTGCTGACAAGGAAGCAGAGCAACAGGAACTCTCATTCATTGCTAGTAGGAATGCAAAATGGTACAGCCACTTTGGCAGACAGGTTGGTGGTTTCTTATAAAACTAAACATATTCTTATCATATCATCCAGCAATTGTACTCTTTGGTATTTACTCAAAGAAGTTGAAAACTTATACCCACACAAAAACTTCCAGATGGATATAGCAGCTTTATTCATTATTGCCAAAACTTGAAAGCAACCAAGGTGTCCTTTAGCCTGTGAATGAATAAATAAACTGTGGCACATCTAGAAATGGAATATTATTCAGCACTAGCAAGCTTGCAAGCCATGAAAAGACATGGAGGAATCTTAAATGCATACGACTAAGTGAAAGGAGGCAATCTGAAATGGCTACATGCTGTGTTTCCAACTATATGATATTCTGGAAAAAACAACACTATGTAGACAAACAAAAGATCAGTGACTGCTATGGATTGGGGTTAGGAGGGATGAATAGGCAGAGCACAGGAGATTTTTAGAGCACTGAAAATACTTGAATGATACCATAATCATAAATACATGTCATTTTATATTTGTTCAAACCCATGGGATGTACTATACCAAGAGTGAACCCTAAGGTAAACTAAGGACTCTGACTGTTCATGATGTGTAAATGTAAGTTTATCATTTGTAACAAATGTACCACTCTGGTGGGGATGTTGATAATGAAGGAGGCCATGCATGTATGGGAGCAGTGGTTTTATGGGAAATCTCTGTATCTTCCCCTCAATTTTGCTGTGAACCTGAAACTCCCTTTTTCAAAGTCTACAGAAAAAACCATTGGGGCTGACTGGGTTGTATAGTGGTTAAGTTGGTTAGGGGTACACTCTGCTTCCACAGCCCAGGATTCAAGGGTTTGGGTCCTGGACATGGACCTATGCACACAGCTCATCAAGCCATGCTGAGACAGCATCCTACTTACAAAGTAGAGGAAGATTGGCACAGATGTTAGCTCAGGGCCAATCTTCCTCACCAAAAAAAAAACCACCAAACAAAAAAACTATTGGTTAGTATTTTGGGAAAGATTTGAGAAGAGTATTCATCTAAAGGAACAGAGAACAAGATAGGCTTTTGCAATTACTAATGTCATTTAAAAATCAGTAAATTATTGGAAAGAAAAATTGGAAATTTGCTGAGTAAGTAAACATAAAATACAGAAATAGGAAATAATATATAAAATTAAGAGAAACAGGAGGTAATTGAACCAACAAAAGTTTACACATTTAAGAAAATACATTTGTATACAGATCACTGAGTTGGCATAAGGGCAAGAACTCTCTAGATTTCCCAAAATGAGGCATAAGCAGGAACCCTTGGTGGTAAGGAAACCCCAAAGTTTGCTTTCAACCTGAGTATGCTAAACAAATTCTGGATAATTTGAACTTTTGCACCGGGTATCATGGCAAGAATTTAAAACCTATGACCTGTTCATGATGGGTAATCAAATGGGAAACTCCCTGCACTAAAATAGAATTGCAAACTGTGAATGTGTAATAAACTTTGCTGTAGGGAAGGGAGACAGAGGGAAAATTACCCAACTCATTTTAGGCACTTGGTAGAAGTTCAAAAACAAACAAACAAATCAAAAAAACAAAAGAAAAAAGTAAAACCTCATCTGATAATTCTGGAAGGAAATATCAGACTCAAACAGGCTCTGGTTCCATTTCTGGCATGTGATTTTTTAAAAATTTCATTTAACTTTAAATTGTCCTGCATCGGTAGGGCACCCAGGAGCAGTCAAAAGCTGTTTACTTTCGTAAAGCAAAAGAGTACAAAAAGTTTGAACACAAATGAATGTGAAAAAATAGGAAAATATAGACAAAAGGAAGATTTATAATTATCAACTAAAATAGACTTTAAGTCATTATTAAAGTTACAATTAAGCAGAAAAATTTAAAAGAGCGACATGGAGAACTTGACAAATTTTAACACAATTATTCCAATAAGCAACAAACCAAACAGACAAAATATCAAAATATATAATCTTTAATAAAATGAAATTAAATTAAACATATATTTCATAAAAATATGGAAAGATAATTAGAAATCTTTGAAATATTTCCAAAATATATTAAAATAAAGATAATACTTATAACTGAATGATAACAGAAATGCTCCAAATCAAAATTTGAAAGTTGCAACTAGAGCTGAGAAATGATAGCCTTAAATACTCACACTAGAAAACCAGACAGGATGAAAATTAATGAGCTAATTATGAAATTTAAGTAGTTATCAAGAAACAGTAAAAGAAGGTTAAAAGAGGATGAAAGGAATAAATGCTGAACAATGTCAAAAGTTGATTGTTTAAAAGACTTAAACATTTGACACAACTCTAATGAGATTTAGCTAAGGAAAAATAGCAAAGAAATGAACATTAAGATTTACGTTCAATGACAAAACTAGAGAAGCTGCACAAACTAAACAGATACTAAGTAAAAATATGCAAAACATTGTGACAATAGATCTTTGGAACTAGCCTTCTGCAGAAAATCCATTTTCTTTCTGTTCTATGGTGATGGTGGTGCCTTCATCTCTAAGCCATACACTTATCTAGTATTGCCCATGACTTGGTTTCATCCTGTCAATATTCACCCAAGAAAGTAGTTACCAGTTCTCTGCTATAGTATTTTCTATAAAGATATATATTACTACAAATACTATAAAAAACACCACTTATTTTTCCCACTGAATCTTGCTCCTAAGTATCAATAACCACTACAAGCTAAGTAAAAGGAACCATTCAGAAGTGGTGAGAGGAAAATAAAATACTTCATCTTGTAATGAGGACTAAGTTGTCTTGTTTTATCTTTCCTGCTGAGACTATCTAGAAAAGTTGGAGAAATTATAAAACAGAAACATCTGTTGGAAGACCTTGTTGATTTCCAAAGAGAAAGAGGAAACTATGGAGATAAGCCCAGACTTCGTGTTGAATTTCCCATTGAGACATTTGCTAATATTTAAAGATGTAGCCGAGTCTGGGAAACAGTGGTTTCAGACTCATAGGGATTGGTAAACAATGATGGAATCAGGTCCTGCCCAAAGGAGTGGCCCGAAGAGGAAACATCCAGAAAGACTACAGAATACAGACAAAACCCTGTTGTGAAAGAAAGCCAACAAATATAAATCTTTAGAGAAAGGCCTGATCATCTAGATTCTCAAATTATTTACACATTATTTCATATGCAGTGTGTAGGACTGAATAAAACACAACCAGGCACAAAAGAAAAAGAAAAAAAAAAACTACACTCAATAAAAGAGAATGAGTGAACAGAGAGATATACCAAAAGAAAATATCCAGAAGGTAGCTAAAGGAGCAAATGGAAGGCAATTACAGAAAAGAACATATGAGACATATGTACATCAGCAACAAAATCCAGATTGGACAATTCTGAAACATATGCTCTTGAAATGATTACACTTACAAGATAAAGAAACAGTCCTCTGGACCTCCAGGTGAAAAGAATGTCACTTACAAAGGAAAAATGTCAAGTTTAAATCTGACCTCTTGACAGCAACACACAAAGCAGAGCAACAGAGAAGCAACGTTTTTGAGAAATGCAAGAAATAAAGTGAGAATCAAGGAGTTTATATGTTGTGTGTCCTTTAAGTACAAGGTTAAAGAAAAACATTGTTATACATGCCAGACCTCAGAGAATATTATCTTTGTAAACCCTTACGAATTTACTACACTCATGTAGCTAGAGGATAAGCTTCACATTAAATAGACTTAATAGTTGATTTAGATCAAGAACACACTTGGAAGTAAGAACTGAAGCTGAAATATAAATGTTATTTGTTCCATGAGATAGATGTAAGGAAATCTTTTAAATTGAAGAGAATTGAAATTTAGGATAAGCACACTGTTTACCATACAGATAATATGTGGGTGGCAAGGAATTATGTTTAAAACTCACACACCAAAGATATGACTAAAAAAGAAAAAGAAGGATAATAGCATTATATTAGAGTATTAGTTTAAGGGTAACCACTAAGAAAAAAAATTAAAACCTTCCTAAGTCCAAAAAATCTCAAGTGAGGAGACCAGAAATACCACATATAATACATAATAGACATTAAACATAATATAAAGTAATTTAACAGAGCTGAATCTACTTATATCAGTCATATCAGGTATCCCAATAAAAGCAAATAGGCTAGACTCACCTACTAAATGGAAATTCTTTTCCAAGTGGCTCATAAGGCAAAACCCAAGTCTATGCTGAAATCAAGACATACTACTTTTAAAAGGCAATTCAAAAAGGCTAAATATAAAGGGATAAGAAAAAGTACATCAGGAGACCACAAAAAAAAAAAAAGAAAAGAAAAGAAAAGAAAGTAGTGTTTACAATCATGATGTCTGGCAAGACAGAATTCAAGCCAAAAACAATCACATACAAGAAAAACAAAAGAAAGAACACATTATAATTCTAAAGTAAAATTCACAGTGTAGACATAACAGCTACAAATAGCTATACGCTAAATAATATATATACACAAATCAGAAATTACATGAGATGCTAGGAATAATAGAAACACACTAATAAATGAGTACTTAACACACCACTTTCAAATCAAGTGAAGTGGACTGAAAATCAGTAGAGATACAGAAGAACTAAGCACACTAATTATTAAAGTCTATCTAATGGAGTATATGTCAAACTTTGCACTTCAATAATCAAGGATGCACATTTCTTCTCAAGTTCATTTGGGACATTTATGAGATTAACTGGTTCACAAAGAAAAGCTAAATATGTGTAAATAATACAAACAAGATGCTTGGTTCACCATTCAATATATTAGAAATTGATATATGTTTTTAAAAGGCCTTCTATCTGGAAATTTAAAATCTTAGGGCCAGCCCCAGTGGCCTAGTGGTTAAGTTCAGTGTGCTCCACTTTGGCTGTCCAGGTTCAGTTCCCAGACATGGGCATACACCGCCTGTCTATCAATGGCCATGCTGTGGTGGTGGCTCACATACAAAAAGAGGAGGACTGGTGGTAGATGTTAGCTCAGAGTGAATCTTCCTCAGCAAGAAAAAAAAAACACAACTCAATACCACACTTTAGATTCTATGGGATACAATTAAAGCAGCGGTAGGACAGTCACACCCTTAAATATTCATATCAACAAAAATGAAAAAGATGAAAATACATGAATTAAATATCCCACTCAGAAAGGTAAAAAGCAAACAACAAAATAAAGTGAAAGAGAGCAAAAGGAAGGAAATAATAGGAATTACAGCAGAAATTAATGCATTAGAAAACAGAAAAGTACTGCAACTATTTATAAATGAAGGCTTACTTCTGTGAAAAATTAATGAAACAGATATCCTCAGCAAAACTAGCCAAGAAAGATAGTACATTTCACAGCAAGTCCAAAATAACCATTGAAACAAAGGAAGTCATTTGCAAAACTCCATGCAAGTAAACTTGAAAACTTCTGAGAAATGGATGATTCATTAGGAAATATAATTTACCAAAATGTATCCCCGTAGAAAAAAAATTACCAAACCAATTTCCATGGAAGAAATAGAGGAGGTTACCAATTACTGCCCTCCAAAAAAAGGAGCAGGGCCAAATCGTTTTACTGGCAATCCTACTACACTCACAAAGAACAGATGCTGCTAACTTTAGCTAAATTTTTGCAGAGCATAGAAAAAGAAGGAAAACTTCTAAATGCTTTTTATTTATTTATTTTTTGTCCTGGTAAGAACACTTAACATGAGCTCTACCCTCTTAACAAACTTTTGTGTATGTTACAGTATTGTTAACTCTAGGCACTACGTTGTACAGCAGACCTCTAGAACTTAATCATCTTGTATACCTGATACCTCATACCTGTTAAATAGCAACTCCCCATTTCCACCCTCCCTCCAGCCCCTGGCAACCACTATGTTACTCTCTGCTTCTATGTGTTTGACTACCTTAGACACCTCATATAAATCATGTAGCATTTGTCCTTCTGTGACTGGCTTTTTTCACTTAGCATAATGTCCTCAAGATTCATCCATGTTATTGCATATGGCAGGATTTTCTTCTTTTTTAAAGCTGAATAATATTCCATTGTATGTGTATAACACATTTTCTTTATCTTTCCATCCATCTATTGATATTTAGTTTGTTTCCAAATCTTGGCTATTGTGAGTAATGCTGCAGTGAACATGAGTGTGCAAATAATCTCTTTGAGATCCTGATTTCAATTTTTTTGAATAAACACCTAGAAGTGAGATTGCTGGATCATATGGTATTTCTATTTTTAATTTAAAAACTTTTTAAATGAAGCAAGTATAACATTGATATATAAATCTGATGACTATTTCACAAAAAATAAAACCATAAACCAATCTCATTTTGATTCTTCGTAGATCTGAGAAATGGTGAACGATATTAACAGATTTTCTAGTATTGAACAAGGCTTGCATTTTTAAAATCAACCCTACTTGTCCATGGTGTAGTCTTTTGGGGGGAAAGACTTGGACTCTGTTCACAAATAGTTTACTTTCAATTTCTACAAAGGTATTCAAAATGAGATTGGATGCTGAATATACTTGGACAAAATTCAATAAATACTCCTGATAAAAGCATTTACTAAACTAAGGAATCAATGGGAACTTCCATAACTATAGATAGAAAGATGATAGATACATAATATATAAGATAATATAGATAGATGATTGATAAATAAATAGATAAATTAATTGATAGATAGACAGATGGATAAACAGAGAGACACACCTCAGCATAAAGCTAGCATCTTACTTAAGAGTGAAACAAGGGAGGCATGCCTGCTAAAGGCAGAAGCAATATATTGATGTTCATGCCTATGTATTAATATACTGGATGTACAAGCCAATGAAATTGGAAAAGAGAAAATAATTAAATCATAAGAACCGGAATGAAGTGGTAAAACTCTCTATTTGCAGATGATATCATAGTGTACCCAAAATACCGGGGGGCGCAATGCTAAAACTAACAATACAATAGCAATACAATACAAACAAGGAGTTAATTACTGGAATATTAAACCAGCGTGGAAAATATGAGGACATTCATATGCACGCATAATAGTCAATTAGAAGTTATAATGGAATAAATATGCCTTTACAATAGTCACAAAAAAGGTAAAGCAAAACTTAAAAAGATACAATTACCAAAACCAAATATGTTCAAAAATATGTATGAGGGAAACATAAATTTTCTTGAAAAACAACAAAATATATTTGAACAAACGGAAAGATATCAGCTCCTCTTGGGCAGGATGACTCAACATCATGAAGATGTCAATTCTCCAAAACTGATATATAAAATTAACATGAACCCAATAAAATTAACAATATTTTTTCTTAAACTAGACAAATTGATCTCAAATTTTATATGACAAGTAAATATGCAAACTTATACAGGGGCAAGGTGGGAGGACTAGTCTTATTATATATGAAAATGTATTATAGGAATTCCACAAATAGAACAATTTGATATTGGTATATAAAGGGACAGACAGAGCAAGGGAGCAAAATAGTTCAGAGGGAAGTTTCGAACGTTAATAAATGGAGGTGTAGAAACTGGATAGCCATTTAGAAAATGGCAAAATTGAATCCATGCCTTATGCCGCATCTCAGTATAAACTCCAAATATTTAAGAGATCTACATTAAAAAAAACCAGAAACCATATAAATACTAGAATAAAACACGTTAATTTCTTTATAACCAGAAATTTTCCAAAATTTGCCTTCTGAACCACAATTTAAAATCTAAAACTAATAAAATAAAACCTTGCAAAATTCAGCCACATAAAGATAATTATAAAAATTAAAACACAGGACAAGACACCATGAATAAAGTAAAACACAAATGACAAACAAAGAGAAAACATTTGCAACCTACATCTTAAGTAAAAAGCTAATTTCTAGAGTCTCTTAAAAATGGGGAAACAAGGGGCTGGCCCCGTGGCCGAGTGGTTAAATTCGCGCGCTCCGCTGCAGGCGGCCCAGTGTTTCGTCAGTTCGAATCCTGGGCGCGGACATGGCACCGCTCATCAGACCACGCTGAGGCAGCGTCCCACATGCCACAACTAGAAGAACCCACAACGAAGAATACACAACTATGTACCGGGGGGCTTTGGGGAGAAAAAGGAAAAAATAAAATCTTTAAAAAAAAAAAATGGGGAAACAAAAGACTCCACATACAATAGAAAATTGGAAAAAGATGTAAATATATAGTCTTCAATATATAATAGTTTGCCCTTAAATATATAAAAAATTGTTAAGTGCCACTCTTAATAAGAAAAATATACGTTAAAACCACACCGAAATCCAATTTGTAACCTGTAAAAAAGTCCCAAAGCATATCGGCCATATTAAGACACTGTTTACATTGCTAATGGGAGTGTAAAATTCTAGAACCTATATTGAAGGTATTTCAGTAATAAAGTGAAACATGCGTTCAACCCAGAAATCCTACTTCAAGAAACCTATTGTGAAGACACACTTCCACTCATGTATAAACAACCTGTACAGAAGATTGTTTATTGTGGCATTATTTATACTGACAAAGTACTGAGAACAACTTATATGGCCATATAAAGAGGACTACTTGGATAAACTATGGTACATCCACACAATGAAATACTGTGTAATACGAAAACTAAATATCTCAATGAACAGATATGTAGTGATTTCTAAGATTAAGCAGAGAGTGGGGAAGCTAGGTGCAGAGCAGCGTATATAGCAATCTCCTTTTCATTTAAGAAACAGGAGAAATACTGATATTATGTATTAGTTTATTTTTGCAGAAGGAAATACAGAAAGCATACAGAGAGACCTAATGGACATGTTATCACAGGTTTCAGGTGATATACTAGGAGTGTGATGTATGAACATACCTTTTTATGTTTTTTGATTTTTGAATCATGTAACTAGTTCACATCTTGAAATATAAAAGTAAATAAAAAGCTGAATAGAAAAAATAAAACTGAGTGTTTTATTTGTTTGATTATATAACTTTGATTACATAAAATTGATTACATAACTACACAGAGAAAATAACTTCCTGTAATTTTAGCACAGTAGTCTAACTGCAAAGAAGATTTATGTTAGTAGTAATATAGCAATTTTGAAACAATTTTATAAATATTACAGTATAAAGCAAGAAAATGAATATATTAGACATCAAGATTCTCACTGTTGGGAAAAAGGAATAGAGACATAAGATATAATATTTTAAAGAAACCCCTGTCAGGATAAGTTCAAGGGAAAAACTGGAAATTATTTACATATGTTTCAAAATTATATGTTTTTTAAAATCAGTTTCCAGTGGTAACAAATACTGCTGTAAACAAGTTTGTTCATATTTCCTAATTCAGTTGTGTAAGATTTTACCTAGAGCAGTGTTTCATAAATTTTAATGTGAATACAACTCACATTAAATGTGTTTGGCAGTGCAAAGTCTTATTCAGGAAGTCTCGGGTGGGGCCCAGTATTCTGCATTCCTATCAACTCCCAGATAATTTCATTGCTGCTGGTCCTTGGACCACTCTGAATAGAAAGTAGTAGGGTTGGCAAACTATGGTTCATGATCCAAATCCAGCCTGCTGATGGTGTTTAAGTATCATCCACAAGCTGAGAATTATGTTTATATTTTTTAAATGAAAAAGAAAGAAAATATTTTGTGATACATGCAAATTACATGAAAGTCACATTTTAGTGTCCATAAACACTAAATACAGAATACTGCCATCTTCAATTGTTTACATATTCTCTATGGCTGCTTTCATGCTGCAGTGAAAGAGAGCTGAATTGAGTAGTTGTGATAGAGACTTTATGGCCCACAAAACTTAAAATATTTACAATCTAGCCCTTTAGAAAAAAAGTCAGCCTGTAGAGCATATAGATGGAAGCAGCATTGCTGGCTTTGGTATAAGCACATGTTCCACTTTCTTATGTGATGCCAAAATGTTTTGGAAGTGGCGAGCAGCTGTACCAATTTATACTTTTAGCAGCAGTGGGTGAAACTACTTATTACTCCTCATATTTTTGCTTTTTTAATTACTAATGAGGTTGAAAAATATGCATTTTTTATGTTTGTGGGTCACATGTATCTCCTCTTCTACGAAGGTTCTGTTTATATCTTTTGCTGTTTTTTCCTTTTGAGATTTTTCATCTTTTGGGTAGTTACTGATTCTTTAAATTCATTATAGTGATTTCTGTCTGTCACACACATTGCAAAGATTTTCTTCGGGTTGGTGCTAGTCTTTTACTTAAAATTTCTTAATTGTATTAAGTTACATTTACCCATCTTTTTCTTTATGGTTAATGCTTTTTATATCTTAAGAAAATTTCCTCTAATCTGATGTATTAAATATATTTTCTTATATTGACTTGAAAAACTTTTTCTTACGACCCTGTAATTTTTAGCAAATCAATAGAGAAGGAAGAGAATAATGGCAAAAGCAGCTTAAGCTGTAATTGTCTCAAATTACTTTTTTCAGTCTCTACGTCATTAATTTTGAGGAAAAAGCAATTCTACGTCGGAAAAGATTTCCTTTCTCTGCCACCGCATCACCTGTCTCTAATGTCTCCATATTCTGTCAGGAAAAAGAGGATTAGCAATAAAAACAACAGCTGGGAGGACCCGTTTCCTTGGTAATGATGCCTCTGTAATTCTGTGGGTTTGATTGAGGCTATCAGTCAACAGCTTCTAGATACTTCTGGATTAAGAATATTTTAAATGTCTAGTTTATTCAATGTCAATTTTCTGTTTTTAATTTACTACTATAAAGGGATACTAGCTTCTTTTTTAAACTAAAAGCTGATTTGACCCCAGTAGCACACCACACACAGGATTGCCATCATTCCAATAATACTGTGTCACTCTAACCTTTGAGTTTGAGAGGGCAAAAACAATTTCTACTATATTCTTTTTCTTAACCACTCTTCTTTTATCCTTCACATTTGGATTACTTGAGAAAGAAACTCATATTTCTTAGATTTTTCACTTGAAAAATCAAGGAATACAATAACCAGGTATTGAAAGAAATATCCGTAACAATTCAAATTTGCAATTGCACCAGAGTCTGGTTATACCTATGTTTTAAAAATCCCCAGAGGGTTTTTTTCTTAAAGGACAAATCCTGTATTTGCCTGAAATATTTGAAAACTTATGTTAAAATAAAGTAAAGAGTAAGTAAGTAGAGAGTAAGAGGTTTATTTGTTCTGTGCTCCAAGAGACTTCTCAACATTTACTGTAATGTTTGTCACAACTAGATTTGTAATTAATTTGAGAAAGCAAAGTAGTATAGAAAATTTGATGAAAATACAGTCATGCGTTGCATAACGACGTTTCCGTCAATGACAGACCTGGTGTATGACAGTGGTCCCATAAGATTAGTACAATATAGCCTCGATGTATAGAGGGCTATACCATCTAGGTCTGTGTAAGTACACTCTATGATGTTTGCACAACGATGAAATTGCTGAAGGACGCATTTCTCAGAACACATCCCCGTCATTAAGCCATACTGACTGTACACTAAATAATGAGGAAACGAAAATCAATATCTGAAAGAAAAACTATATTTTTCCTATGCCTTTAAAAAAAAACCCATCATAAACCCCGTCAAATTCAGTTACAAAAATCCACATTGATAGAAATGATCAACTAGAAAAACAAATGTATTTAATTTTAAAAGGATAAAAGCTAAAATATATTTTAAAATAAGGAAGTGGCACAGTTAACACAACCTATTTATAGAAATATGCAGTACAATATGTTGAAAAATCCTATTGGTACCAATAAATCTGGGACAGATATTTCATGAAGTGTGTATAGATTTAAGTTTTCATAACATACAGTTAAATGTCCCTTGTATTTAATAAATGATGAAAAGGTTGGTTAAAGAATAGTGCTTTAAAAATAATGATTTAAGAATAATATTTTAGGGGCTGGCCCCGTGGCCAGGTGGTTAAGTTGGTGCACACCGCTTTGGCACCTGGGGTTTTACTGATGCGGATCCTGGGTGTGGACATGGCACCACTCATCAGGCCACGCTGAGAGGTGTCCCACACGGCACAACCAGAGGCACTCACAACTAGAATATACAACTATGTACTGGGGGACTTTCGGGAGGAGAAGAAGAAGAAGAAGAAAAGAAAAGAAGATTGGCAACAGATGTTAGCTCAGGTGCCAAATATTTAAAGAAAAAAATGTAATGTTTTTCAATGAATTGTGCACCAAAATAAAAAGTAATCTGGGGTATTGTGAAAAGAGATCATCATATTTGAATTAAGTTTTGGAAAACAAATAAAGAAACTCCAAAATAGTTGATAATTGCTTTGTCTGGATTTTGTGGGCTCATCTAAATTTAGTACTGATTTCTCCATAACTTATTTTTCTCATTTTTCCCCCTTTCTGAGACAATTTCATGATATAATTTCTAAAAGAAATTATAATTTTTGATGTTTTTTCTTTCAAATGAAGGCAATATGTTCTTTGATATTTTCTTCTTGATTAAAAAATGAATTAGCTAATCACGCAAACCTTAACATCTTAGACTTATGCTAAAATTAAAATTAAGTATGCAAGGTATGCAGGTTGTCTTCTTGTTAAGCAAAAAGTAATTTTGTCCTGTAGCAAAATGACCGGTTGTTCAAGAAGAGAAAGAAGAAGTGTAAAACAAAATCTGAATGGAAGGGGAAAGTTGTATAAGGTTTTCAGAAAAGGAACTTTGTCTTGATCAAAGCTAGCTAAGATTTGGTGGATTTATTTATAAGATTTTTTAAAAAGGGCTGGCCCCTTGGCCAAGTGGTTAAGTTTGCGCGCTCCACTGCAGATGGCCCAGTGTTTCCTCAGTTCGAATCCTGGGCGCGGACATGGCACTGCTCGTCAAACCACGCTGAGGCGGCGTCCCACATGCCACAACTAGAAGTACCCTCAACGAAGAATATACAACTATGTACCGGGGGGCTTTGGGGAGAAAAATGAAAAAAATAAAATATTTAAAAAAAAAGAGCTTTAGTATCAAATATTATGCTGATACAAAAATATTAAACTGATACAAAATATTATACTGATACAAACAAACAGAATTTGGTTTTCTCTGTTAAAATTGCAGATTTTTCTAGGTCTTCTTTTCATAAGAGGCTGTGAAAGCTTTTTCTGTGCTTTCTAAATAATCTGCCTCGAAGGCAAAGATTCTGCGTTTTATCAGAATAATATCCTGTTGACTTTATCATGCCGTTGATTATTTAAGAAGACAAAGTCTTCTCACTTTTGAAAGAGTTAAGGTTCTATAAAATCAGGTTACCCCCTATATTTACTTTTGAAATCTTTTGTAGTCACTTTGGCTAAATAGGTAGCCAAATATCACTTCTCAGTGATCCATGATCTTACTTAATCAAGTGTTCAAACCTCCTGACAACTTTTGACATTTTGCATTCCAGAAAACAAGTCCTAAATAATACCTTCTTAATCTCATACTATTTTTGAGAGTTCCCAGAGGACCCATGGAAAACCACAAAGGATCTTTCACCTTGTAAAAAGAGAGGGGCTGGAAATAATTTGTGGGTTTTTTAATATATTATGAGTTGCACGGGAAGTGTTATCAAATCAGAAGAGATGCTTAACCTCCCATAGTTTAAATTTTCAAGGGGAAAATGTTATTACTATAAGTATTTCAGAAATTGTATGAAGTTCTTAGAGATTTTCCAGTGTCCTTGCTGTCCATGATATGTCCTGGTGCCACATTGTCTCATTTTGGACAACAATAGTATAGTGTTATAATTTGGTTATAATTTCAGTTATTTTTTAAAATATTGTAGGACACAGAAACAGCCAAATTTCCTTGTCAATTGCATTTATTTTTGTAATTAAATCTCATTAGTTATTAAACTATGGCTGAGTCTTTTGTCATTCACAGATAGTTTTCTGTTTTACCATGAAAGTGCTTGCAATCAGGCCAGAATGCCCGTCTTCAACAAAAAGGACTGTCTATGAGACCCATGGAAAGCACTATGTCAAGTACTTCGGAGCACAGACTTCTTAAAAAACTTTGTGTTGCTTAAAGCTGGGGGCCCAAACTACTGGACTGAGTTAGGATTTGCAGAACTTTAGTGGCGAAGCTGATGAGTTCATGAGACTGCTGATTCAAGATGGAGCCAAACAAGAATTAATTGCATAGGACTGAATGAACATATAAAGGATGATTGTGAGTTTTGTTCAGAATATTGATGATACTTTAATGTTCTATTTTCTGAACATAAGGGACCCTTTTTTCTTAAGCTGGTTACAGTTTATAGCAATTTAGATTATAATTTTACAAACAGAGATGAAATATTTATTTTTTTCTCCGGGCCTGATTTTTCTAGAATTCAGAAACTCCTATTGAGTATTCTTATTTTCATGACAAAATAATTGTTTACATGGGTTTAATGAGAGTCTGTTCTCCTTATTAACAGAACCTAACTGGAAATATTGGTTATATAACTAAGGCTTTGACTGGAATGTCATATTTGAGAATGATGCTCATAGAATAAAAAACGACCAGATACTTCTAAAGAGCTAAAGTTGACTTTCTGAAGCCAATGCTTACAAAGTTCTTTTGGGAAAGCCAGCCTGGCACCTGGCTTACAGGACCCCCAACCTTTCAGGTGAGTAAGGAAGATTACTTCCTGGCAGGCCCAGGAAGCTTAAGATATTTGGGGGACTTCGAGAAGAGAGGATTTTGCCCAGATTAATAGGCACTGCAGCTGAAATCTGGTGTTCAGTTCCTGGCTTGGCTTACTGGCCTCAAGAGGCTTTTAAAAGCCCAATTTAGGGGGCTGGCCCGGTGGCCGAGTGGTTAAGTTCGCGCGCTCCGCTGCGGGCGGCCCAGTGTTTCGTCGGTTCGAATCCTGGGCGCGGACATGGCACTGCTCGTCAGACCACGCTGAGGCAGCATCCCACATGCCACAACTAGAGGAACCCACAACGAAGAATACACAACTATGTACTGGGGGGCTTTGGGGAGAAAAAGGAAAAAATAAAATCTTTAAAAAAATAAATAAATAAATAAAAGCCCAATTTAAAATTTTTTATAAAAACATCCAGCAAAGCGAAATTTAAAAGACCTATTTAGTAAATTACCATTGTTGCTGCACCTTTGTAAATAATCAGACCAAATCTACTAAGGCAAACTGGTTTTGTGGTCAAGAATAACATTTCTTTGAGATTATCTTTGATGAAAAAGGCATGACTGCAGAGAGAAATTTTATGCTTCACTTGTAAACTATGGCACACTATCATGGGTTCTCATATTCTGGTCCTGTTAATTGTCTGAGCTATTTTGCAGCTCTTTGTAAACTGCATGGTTTTATTACCTACTTGCAGATTGGACTGGATCCTGTCATCTTGCGCACGTTGTCAACCATTAGCAAATTTTCAATTCATGCATTTTCCTTCAATATCTGGCTACAACTCTCCTAATTAAGGTTTCCAATTTTTCTTCCTCCTTCCTGAGTTGACATCACTGAGAAGTGAAACCCGATTGCCCAGGTCCTTATTGAGACTCTAGGTTGCCTTGAAGTTGGCGCATTCTCCCAGAAGCTGAAGAAGCCCTGAGAATTAAAGCCTGATGACTTGAAAGGACTGATCCGTGCAATTGACTACACATGGGCTAGATTTCTTCCTGGACAAGCTGCTGCCTGGGTTACTAAGCAAGTCTGGTAAAATGCTCAGATCAGGGGCCAGCCCAGTGGTGCAGTGGTTAAGTTCGCACGTTCCGCTTCTCGGCGGCCTGGAGTTTGCCAGTTCGGATGCCAGGTGTGGACATGGCACCACTTGGCAAAAGCCATGCTGTGGTAGGCGTCCCATGTATAAAGTAGAGGAAGATGGCCATGGATGTTAGCTCAGGGCCAGTCTTCCTCAGCAAAAAGAGGAGAATTGGCAGTAGTTAGCTCAGAGCTAATCTTCCTCAAAAAAAAAAAATGCTCAGCTCATGCAAGCTCTTATATGAGAGATAAGCAAAACTGAGCAACATCACCAAAATCACTGCTATCTTAGCTTCAAGAAACTGAATGAGCAGTGCTGCATTATCAAAAGATTTCCATCCACCAACCTCTTGGATGATTTAATGTAATAATGTTTAATACAACATTTTATATTAATATTTATTTTTTTCATTATAGGTATCCCTCTTTTAAGATGCCTGACACTAAAACTGACCTTTGCTACCACTCCTCAACAGATGATTCAACTGATTTTGCAGGAACAATGACCAGAACAGTTCTCAGTTCCCTTGTTTACCTATGTTAAGGCTAGACATAGACCCTCCAAAATCCCATTTTTTGTCTCATAAATAATTAACTGAGTTGCTACCTCACTGATCAATAGAAATAAAGCTTTTTCTCCTTTCCGCAAGTCCCTGAATTTTGGCCCATCCTCAGCCTGAATCAGCATACAGCCCCTCCTGGCTGCTCCAGGAAAATAGGCTGGTCTCAGGGTAAAACATTGTCTGATCTACTATCTCACCAAGCCATGCTTTCATTCCACTTCCCAAACCCAGTTCTTTCCAGCCTTGTTTACTCCTTTCTATAAAAGAACAACTCTATTTGCCTAACTCTTGAGATCCTTGCAGATCCTATTGTCACAGTGCTCTCCCTAATGAAATAGCTCCTTCCTTTCCCTCTTGCAATAATGCTTTTGAATAAAGTCTTTGCTTACTAAAAACAAAATCAACTGACCGTACATGTGTAGTTCTATTTCAGTTCTCTATTCTGTACCATTGTACTATGTGTCCATCCTTTCGTGAATAAAACACAGTCTTTATTTCTGTGGCTTTATATCAATTCTTGAAATCACGTTGTGAGAGTCTCCCGATTTTGTTCTTCTTTACCAAAAAAAAACATTTAGCATGTCTAGGTTTTTTTCTTTTCCATATAAATTTTAGAATCATCTTATAAAATCCTACAAAAACACCTGTTGGAATTTTGATTGCATCGAATCTTTAGATCAATTTGGGGAGAATTGACACCTTGACATATTGAGTCTTCCAATATATGAACACAATCAAAACTCTCATATATTTTTGGTGAGAATGCAAAATGCTACAGCAACTTTGGAAAATAAAATGGCAGTTTTTATATATTTAAACATACACTTACCATATTTCCACCCATTCCACATGTAGGTATGTACCCAAGAGAAATGAACACATATTTATACACAAAAACTGTATGTAAGTGTTTATATCTGCTTTATTCATAATGGACAAAAGCTGGAAACAACCCAAATGTTCATCAGTGGGTGAATGGTTAAACAAATTCTGATACATACATACCATGGAAGACTACTCAGCAACAAGAAAGAACAATCCATTGATACATGAAAAAACACGGACAAATCTCAAAAGCATTATAATAAGTGAAAGAGGCCAGACCCAAAAGCCTACAAACAGTGCAATTCAGTTTATATGACATTCTGGAGAAGATACACCTATAGAGACAGAAATAAGATCAGTAGTTGCCAGGGACAAGAGTGGAGGGAAGTAATTGACTACAAAGTGGCATAAAGGTACTTTTTGAGGTGATAGGCATACATTTATGTCTTAATTTTGGCGATAGTTACTTTATTGTTTAAGATTGTCAAATTTCATGGAACTGTGCACTGAAAAAAGGGAGAATTTTACTATACATAAATTACACCTCAAAGTGAAAAAAATAACTAAGACAAAATTCATTAGAGATTGTTTTTTGCATTCTTTTATTGTGGAATGTTTGTTTGTTTTTGTCATCACTTATGCTGACTTTCTAAGATCTATTTGTAGAATCTTTTTGTATGCCTTTTTTCTCTCACTATTCTAGGTAATTTTTCTGGTTTTTGTTTTTGTTTTTTGCTGAACTCATAGAAATAGTAGAATGATGTTTACTGGGGCTGGGAGATGGCAGAATTGGGGAGCTGTTGGTCAAAGGGTACAAACTTGTAGCTAGAAGATGAATAAGTTCTGCAGATTTAATGTACAGCATAGTGATTATAGTTGACAATACGGTATTATGTACTTGAAAATTGCTAGACCAGATCTTAAACATTCCACATTTTCAATTTGAATATTCCTTCATCACTTCATGTCACAGGAATTTTCTTATATAATTTTTTAATAACCTCTTTTACTTGTTTGTCATATTTAATCTTTCTGGAACTACTATGAATTTGCTGTTTGTCCCATTGGATTGATCTCTGTCTTTTCCCTCTTCCCCTGCCCTTTCTTTTTGCTTTCTTCTTTTCTAGTTTCTGTTTTGGTATGTTCTCTTGATTCTCATCACCTACTACTGATTTTTACTTTTGGAGCCATTTTTCTTTTAAATTTGGTCTTATTTATGATCTTTTATTACTTCTTTTTAATTGTTTCAGGTTTTTGTGTAATTCATTGATTTTTTAAATATTTCAGAAAATACAGTTCAATTCATCTCCTTTTTGTTGTTGTTTAAATTGTGTCCTGTTCCTTTAATCATCTTTTTCCCCCCTTTTCCATTTTTGTGTTAGTTTCTGTTGGTTATTCTCTCTTTTATTGCCATTCTCCCTCAGTGTCTAACGGTCCTAGGGATCTATCTATATTTAGAATGAGACTGTTAATGAGCTTTGTATGGGTCTAGAGCATGAGAATACTTTGCTTTAGAATGAGCAATTTGATCCTCATCACTATGACTGAGGGCTCCTAAACACCATATTGAGAAAGGGTATTACTCTGAGGTGCTGCATTGGTTCTCTTGAGCACCTTCTTTCAATTTCAACGTTTCCTTTAAGGTTTTTAGAGGAGCTACACATGTAGCTACTCTAAAATTCAGATGACTTTGTGATAAATTGAGAAAAGATGATATTTAGGGATAAATTAACCACTTCCATAGTGAAGAATGACTTTTGTCTCTGTTAAAATCCCCATTCTCACTATAACCTTCCAGCACATATGTGGCCTCCAAGAACAAATGATCTCCAGGATTTTGCTAGATGGACCATCTTTCTTCTCTACAGCAACTCCCATTTGAATGACTGAGATTTCTGCACATGTTCTAAGCTGCTGCCTCTCTGGTCTTCCATATTTTAGAAATTTTTTGAGTTTTTTCATCCTCTATTGGAATCTTTCATTTTTAAAACATTGTTATAGATTGTACCCTTTCTTCTGATTCGTTTAATATAATTTTACATGGTCTTTTAAGAATAATTTAAGTAAATGAGCTAAATTTGATATCTTGCATCTTCAGTTTCTTAATAATTATTTTAATTGATTTAATTCCATATATACAAGTAACCATTATTCTTGGGTAAAAAAATGAGTCTCTCATTTTTCACAATAAAGAGCATAGAAAAGTGTAAACAAGATAAAAGTGGTAAACATACATGAAATTTCAACAGACATCTGCTATTAATATTTCAGTGAATATTTTTATAGATTTTTCTCCCACTTTTTTCTGCCGTTCTCTGCCTCTCTTTAATCTTTTCACTATCACTATATGCATTTACATATATATATACACACATTTATTTTTTAAATGTCTATATATCATATCTTTTATAAAGTAAGATGTCATACATATTTTTCATATACCTTAAATTATAAAAGAAGGAAGATTGAAAATCAGTCATCTAATAGATCAGTTCAAGAAGAAAATCAAAAGCCAAGAAGTTACTCAAAGAAAAAGAGAGTGAAATAATAAAGATAAAAATATCAATAACAGAGAAAATAAAGAATCTGTTGTGTGACTCAGTGAAGAAAAAATACAAATCTTTAAAAAGAATAAATATATATGCTCCTCCGGAAAGACTGATTATGTTAAAAAGAGAGAAAAACCATAACAATGTAAAAGAGAGAAGAAAACAAAAAATAAAGAACATCAAAAAGAGAAGAAAATGTAAAAGAGACGTAACTATATATATAATAGATATTTAAAAATGTGTAAGAGAATGTAATGAATAATATGCCTGTAGATAGGTAAACTTAGAAAAAATGGAAAATATTTTAGAAAATAAACATTTATTGATTCAATTCATTCAAGAGAAAAAGTGGAAAGCGTATAATCAGTTATAAAAATTGAATACATTTCACCATCAATCCAAAATATACTTCCCAGCCCCAGAATACCTCCAAGTCCTCCCGTCCCCAAAAGTTATACAGGCTTGTTTTAAGAGTAAATAAGGATTATTTAGTTTGCAATCACAAAAAGTCAAACGTTTTGCTATATGTAAGGTAACATATTCATGTCTATATTTCCAGCTTCAACTCTTCCACACATGTACATCAGTCTACGGACTGTATACAAACAAGTTAATTGTTTTCATTAAAGGAAAAAAGAAACCTTCACATTTTATTCAGTCTGTTTGGCACAATGAGCTTACTACATCTAAATACATTATTTTATCTGCTATATTTGGGATTTCTCTTCTCAGATTATTTTTATACTTCCTTGCTATATATTTGTGGTATGAGATTTAGAAAATACACAATGTAAATCTTTAACATAGCACATTTCGTTTTTTTGTTTTAATCTGTAGTAATTTCAGAATCAAATTTGCAGTTCAACTTGAATATTGCAAGGGCATTATGATGTGCATTTTTCTGGAGTACATTTATATCTGCTGTTTTCATAGTATTTCTCCACATAAATAATTCCTTCCCATGTTTCATTAATATATATATAAATATTTATTTGTATTTATATTTTTATGTATCATCTTTCTTGTTGCAAGCCACCACATACAGCATTTGGAACAAAAGGAGAAGTAAGTATAAAATGAAGCACAAAACCCAGAAACCCAGACTCAGCAGAAACTTAGAAAGAAAAGAAATTTAAATAAATCCTTATATATAGAAAAAAAATTTTGACTAAATTTTTAACCTACTAGGCTTGTAACTGTAAGGGAAGAAGAACTATTCCTCTACCCTCTAGGGCCTTCTGGCTGGTCTAAGAATTAAGTCAACATGAGATAGAATGACAGGAGAAAATCAAAGTTTAATAACATATATACATGGGAGAAACTCGGGAAAACTGAGTAACTCGCCAAAATGGCTGAAGCCACCACCTTAAATACCATCTTCAGCTAAATACAAAGAAGGACACTGGGGGTAGTGACGTGAGACTTCAAAGGTTAGGAGGGCAATTTACATGGAGATAGAAAAGCAAATGTTTGATAAACAACTGTTTGCTGGACCATCTATAGACACTGTGACCAGAGAGAGAGAACTTTGGTAAAAATGGGCTTAGCAAGGTTCCTCCCAGTCTGTCATAGCCAGAGTTATCTATGGTGATATCTCCTTCCTGGGACAGGCTTTCTTTCTTAAATTCTTTTAGGCAGTTAGAGTGAAGGTCAAAGTTTCTTTCACCGTCTTTTGTTCTTAAAAATAATCAAGCCAAAGAGACACATTTTGGGGTGGTAAATTCTGATTCCCTACATAACCTTAGTACACACCTGACTTTTTTTACTAACAAACTTTTTCAAAATTATTTTTATTTTCTTTACTTTCACTAAAAACACTTTTTAGTATGAAATGATGAATGCTTTTTTCTATGATTTTTGTGTAAATTTTAAAAATGTATTGAAAATTCTGCTTAGACATTATATATATGCATATGTTTCTGCATATGTGCATTTTTATTTGAGCTAGTTCCATATAGTAGAGATAGCATTTTAATAGTCTTATGACATTATGATTTAGGCTTTTGGCTCTAAGTTTCTCTGTTTTGCACAATTAAATTTGAGCATATGCAATTCAATGAAATCATCTCAATTACTTGACACTTGCTTATTTTTAAAGAAAAATGCTCATACAAATTACTTACTACATACAGTAGGCTGCCAAGAAAAATCTAAAAGTTTTGCTGCTCCATTCCTTGAATTATGTAGCATTGTTCTTTTTACCACATCAAATTATTTCAGCGATGTCTTTGGCAGAGTGTTTTACTAAATAACACGTGATTCACAGTGATGGGATGGATGCTCCAAGTATAACTGTACCCTCTGATGTGTTTGCTGATTAAGGATGTTTGACAAACTGTGTCTCGGCTGTGGTGCAATCCACAGGCATTTCTGTTGTGAGAAGCAAATGACTACATCTCTAACAGTAAAAAGGCAACATGGTGCCTATGTTTCCCCGACAGTAAAGCTTTTATTGCTAACACTCAGAGGTCACAGAAAATGGCATCCCAATTCAGCACATGCAAACTCTTAGCTTTTCCAGGGCAGAATCCACAGCAAATAGGCCAATATATGAAGCACAATGTAGTAACATAAAAACTGCTATTGGGCTCTGGAAAATTATATGTTATCTCCAGCTGTTAATTGTAGGTTTGGTGCCTTTTATTTTAATTCCAGAGATGTGCAGAAGTGGAACCCTTTATTAAGCTCATCCAGTATCAATCTATGAACATCCCAATTACATGTTGCTTATTGGTAGGAAGTCAGGTTGAACTAAGTAAGGAACGTTTACCAGTAATGTGTCACTGGATATAAAAAGAGATGTATGCCAAAAGCATGATCCCCCTGGAGCTGCATGGACTATTTTCCTTATCTCATTTCTTCACTACATAAGCAACTGCCTTAATTATGTCCTATATATGAGTAAACTTTTGGCATATGTTTAGTGTTTAAGCCAACCACTATTTTGTGATCAGAAAACTCCTTCCACTATTTAATTCCTAAGATATAAGAAATAATTCTAGTTTGCTCATTTAGTGCCTTAAAGAGCATTTTAGTTTAAAGCATTTTAATTTCCATTGGCCATCCAGGGTCTAACTCACTAAGAAGTAAAATGAGTAACTTCAACTTCTGCTTCCAAAATATGTGAACACATTTTTGAGGGTCAAAGAAGAGTACATGTTTCCTTTTCATATGTTTTCTTTATCATCTGCTGAAACATTAGCCTTTTTAATGTGAAAACCTGTTGTAGTTTAAAATATAAACATCATTAGCTATGGAATTGTTTTGTCCAGTAAAAAAAACCCAACACACACAATGTTAATGTTAATGTGTTTATAGATTTAAAGGATCAATGAAAATACTTGCCAGGGAAATAAAATGAATACAGTATGACTCACTGAATAGATTAACTCAACAAACAGTCTTTCTAAATTGTTTTCATGAATTTTATACAAAGATAAAATTTGTCAAAATAAAATTATCTAAAAACCAAAGTAGAATCTATAAAGAAGTAGTTTCTCAAGTCAGTATAATAGTACTGTAAGCCCTATCTATTGTGTTATACTGTAACTGCTTGCTCATGGTTATTACACATTTATTGAGTGCTATACATTCCATTTATGTTTAGGGGCCTATTTGTAAGCCTTACCAGTTTAATTTTTTTATTTCTCACTTATGGAAGAAATGTCCATATTTCATTGATATTAGTAAAAATGGTAGAAATACATTAGCCTAGGATTTGGATTTTTAATATATATATAAGATGATATCTCATCCAAGTGTACTGTAACAGAAATTTCATGTATATATACATAGTTTCCCAGTTTGATCATTAACAGGGAATTCAGCCAAGCTGAGGAGGGATAATACAAATGGGATATAAGCTTGATGTGCAATGAGACAGACTGGATTATACTAACACAGACTGAGGCCAAAAGGCAGTTTATCACACGCGTATTTTTCCATTGGGAAATTCTGGGAGATGAGATCTTACAAACATTATATTATAAGAAGAATAAATTCTCAAGAGAGAAGATAGTTTATAGGCCTTCAAATGTAGCAAATTAAATAGCTTTTTCTGAGACCTGTAACTGTTTCCTATGCATTATTTTTTAGCCAGATTTTGTTTATTATTCTCGGTTTTCTTACCTGGCACTCTCTGCACTTGCTCTGCAGTTCAACAGCTCCAGAGACAAGCTTTCTCTGTTCTCTGCTAAATGACAACAAGGCTGCATCTTCTCATTCTTCATTTTTTGCCTATGAAAACAGACACAGGACATTAGACCAGATTCTGGGTAGAAGCAGATTCTTTAATTTCTGCAGTTTTCACTATCTGGGTCTTTTCCGAATAAAAGGGCTAGAGTTCAAGTCACAGAAAAGTTGGCTCAGCACCTTATAACATAGCATACAAAGACCAGTAAAATATCTGATGAGGTTTCATGGACAACAAGATAAAATGTCAGGAATTAATTACTCTGTGCAGATATGGCAAAATGCCAAATGGATATAAAACTATATTTACTTTTTACTTTAACAGAAGACAGAAAAAAGAGTGATATTTTCGGATACCAATCAGTTAGACTTTGGATCGGCAGAACCAAAAGATTTTCTTAATAATCTTAACTTTAAAGAAATGAGATGAGCTCTATAATAAGTTCAAAATTACTAGAATTGTTCTCCTGGAAATTATATACCCCATCCCCAGGGATATTACTGAACATGTGATTTCTGTTTGGAAATGGAACATGAACCACTCTCACAATTAAGATTCTGCAATGACATTCGTTCATGGAACAAATATTTCCTAAGTATTTCTGATGGTCTTGATGTTATGATAGGCCTTGAGGAGACAGTATTGGGTAGGACATAGTTCCTCCTTTTCAAGTACTTAGATCTGGGGAGGGAGATAAGCAAAGAGAATCCCAGAAGAGTTTGAGAACCATGATGCAAGTAAGTATTAAATAGTAGTAGGAAAGTACCTGAGAAGGTATTCAAACCACTTTGGATAAAGGTTCCATAATGTAAGATTGCACAACCCACTTGGGAAAACGCAAAAAACAACAAACAAAACTACGCTGCTCATGCACAGAACAAGAGCCAAGTTATAAGAAAATACACATGAGTAGCGTTATTTCTTGGTAGAGCTGTTAGTAAAATTGCATATGACTTAAAGTTTGGCCAATAATGGAGGGAGATCATTAAAATATTTCATAGCAAATAAATAACTTCAAACAGCAAGGGGCACTGAATATTATCAATTTTTCAATATATAAATATATATTTAAGTGGCACTAAATGATCTCATTTTTTACTTACAACATTTACATAAAATTTCAGTGTGAACAATCACTGTGTAAGTCTAGTAGTTGGGGAGGTGCAGAAGTAGAGGAAGGGATGGGTAGAAATAGGTTCAAAGGACTGTGGTGGGGCAAGAGGATTTAAAAGAAAAATTTTGCATCCTATTTCATTAGTAATAATACCATTTATTTAATACTTAATACATACCAGAATCTTCTATGTGAAATTACGCTATTTAATCTTCTGTGTATTCAAAGTTGGCAGTGTTGCCTTCTTGTAATAAATGAGTAAGTTGAGGCTTAGAAAAGTTATATATATTTCCCAAATTCACAAAGCTAACAATGGCCTAAGGTGAGATTCAGACCTCTTATCTTTTCGCTTGCAAATACTGTGGCTTTCCAATATGCCAAGCTTAGTAGAAATAACACATGAGTATCTGCCCAGATCACCTTCTTGGTTTAACTCATTCATCCCACATGCTCCAAGCATCTCTAATTCCGTAGCCAGCCTGGATTATGTTTTCCTTGCTGGAGTGTCTGGCACACAGTACTGCTGCGGTTTAGTTGAATCATGACATAACCTCTCTGGAAGTTTAGAAAAAAATCCAGGCTCTTACTTTCCCAGACCTGTGTTGTGAAAAGTCAGACAAAGTGTAACCCTGGGCAAACACTTTGTAGAAGTAGTCAGAAAGCAAACTTCAAAGAGACGAGTCTCAAGACAGAGGATTCTCAGTCACTGGGTCAGAAGAGACCTCCAGAGAAAATCCTTATGGCATCCAGACTATTCCACCAAAGTGAAAATGGTCTAACAGAATCTAAGGGCATCTGGGTGGTTTTGTCTTCAGTTATCCATTCCAGTTTTGTTGGCTCTATCATCTCAGTAAGCATTACTCAGGTTGAGTTCTGTGGAACTTTAGTTCTGCCAAATTCTCCAACAGAAAGAAACAAAAATCTTACGGCCAAAAAATGAGTTTGGGAAATTTTCCCCTATTCCCCTTTTGGAATTCATAGAAAGACAAATTACATATTTTAAACACAGCATTTCCTAAAGATTTTTGACCATTGAATTACTTTTGTTTGTTTCTAGTAATGCTTATTAACCTACAGAAATAATTTTCTGGGGCCGGCCCTGTGGCCAAGTGGTTAAGTTTGCATGCTCTGCTTCGGCAGCCCAGGGTTTTCCTGGTTCAGATCCTGAGTGTGGACATGGCACCACTAGTCAGGCCATGCTGAGGCAGCATCCCACATGCCACAACTAGAAAGACCCACAACTAGAAGGACCCACAACGTTTATTGGGGGGATTTGAGGAGAAAAAGCAGAAAAAAAAAAAAGAAGATTGGCAACAGTTATTAGCTCAGGTACCAATCTTTAAAGAAAAAAAAAAGAATTTTCTGAGTAATATACATTGGGGGGCCGGTCTGGTGGCGCAGCGGTTAAGTTCGCACGTTCCATTTCTCGGCAGCCCGAGGTTTGCTGGTTTGGATCCCTGGTGCGGACAGGGCGCCACTTGGCAAAAGCCATGCTGTGGTAGGCGTCCCATGTATAAAGTAGAGGAAGATGGGCATGGATGTTAACTCAGGGCCAGTCTTTCTTAGAAAAAGGAGGAGAATTGGCAGTAGTTAGCTCAGGGCTAATCTTCCTCAAAAAAAAAAAAAAAAACCTTGGGAAATTCTATGCTAGAACAATGACTTCCAGTTCATCAACTAGAACCCTCCTAATAATTTTTTTTCCCACTTAGACCTCATGCTTTGAAAATGATTTTCACTATTGTCTTTAGAAAACTTATTCAAAGACTACAGTTAGACTTTTTGAAATATTGGCAGGGGGCAAATCCCACGGACTCTCATTACTCTTTACAGAATTTCCTCGAGTTACAGATTTGAAACTGGGAATCACTCTTCTAAGAAGAAATTGCTTGTTAAGAGGATTCTATTCATTACTGTCATATTGAGTTCTTTCACGGTTAGAAAATCATTGCCATATTCTCAGCATGGTTTGCCAAGTCCGTAGAGATGTGGTAAGACTGCAACTTTTGGTTTCACTAAGAGTTTCCCCAGGATGTCCTGTTCTGAGGAGATGTATCAATTGGACATGAGGGGTTCCATTTTAATCTTCATCAGGTAATTCATATTCTAGGTTCTCAGTCCTTCCTGGTAGAGCCCAGGAGTTTGGGCAACATCTGGCACAAGTGAATCATACACAAGTGATCAAGAGGAATCTTCACTGTATCCATTATTCAAAGTTTAAAGAAAAACCTTTATCTTGAATTTGAAAGTTTTTAGTGAGCTCTACATTTTTCTGCATCCCAGTTTTGAAGATAGGAATAAAATTTTCGGATTTGAAACAATAAATCATTAATAGGTATTTAATATCATATTTTAATATATATCTACCACAATATTATTAAATTCTTTTTTCAAACTTTTATTTATCATTACATAACCTTTCTAAAAAATTGTTTAAACTCTCCATAAGGCATTTTTAAAATTATCTAAAGCTACAAATAACACACAGATGGAAAACATTACATCCATTTTTCCCTCTTCACTAGTACTAGGTATTAATTTATTGCCATTCACATAGGCACTAAGTTATTATCTGATAAGATAAAATTTTCTTTGCTTAAATTCTGAATTGCTTGATTTGCCTTATTTATTTTCCAGATGCATTTTGTCTTGTTTATAAGAAATGAAACTTCTATTAGAGAAAAACTGTCTCACTGCCCATCACTGTGCACCATTAGGGGTCCTTTTGTTTGTTTGCTTTTGTTTTCCACCTGCCTCTGATTGTTGGCTTATGACGATATATAGTACTTGCCCTTCATTTTTTTCCTTAGGAAAATTGGCCTTGAGCTAACATCTGTGCCAATCTTCCTCTGTTTATTTATGTGAGATGCTGCCACAGCATAGCTTGACCAGCGGCCCTAGGTCCATACCCAGGATCCGAACCTGCGAACCTGAGGCTGCTGAAGCAGAGTGTGCAAGCCTAACCACTACACCACTGGGCCGGTCCTAGTACTTACTCTTCTTAATTGCCATGAGCTGGATACACAAGCACACACACATACATTTCCTAACAATAACTTTATTATACTTCTCACAATGTTCTAAAATAATGGAAAATTTGTTTGGTTAATTAAAATATCAGTGTATTGTAAAAATTGAATCCAGGAAACATTAAGTAGGGATTTTAAATCTATAAATACATAAATACCTTTGGAAAGTATGTCATATATGTGTCCTCCAAAAGGAAGGACAATTAGCCCAATATTAAAGCAAAACACCAAATAGTAATGACCACACATACGTACAGACTCTCTGTCTCGCTCAAACATACACACATGCACACCGTGGCTAAAAGTCAAATGCTGCCAAAAAGTGTCATCAAACTCCTTTGCACCTTTACTATTTGGCTTGAAAGACTTGTTGGGTATTATTGAAAACCCAGAGTAGGATGAGTTGAGGACACCTATTCAGGATATTTAAGCTGGAATACTCCATTAAAATAGAGATAAACAAAGAGGCTGATATGTAGACTGGTTGGATTAATTGTCTGATAGTTTTAGTTTAATTTGGTGATGCTCTAATTGTTCATTTAACTACGTCAGTTGCCGAAATCACCTTGCCTTTGAAGAATGCTGCCACATGTTCTCAGCACATCATATTTCAAGTCTATTTTGATAACCTATGCAAATGTTTGATTTGTATTCTCTATTTTATATGAATATTTGCCATAATTATCCATGCCTTTTACATATAAAATGATAAATATAGTCTCTTAAGACTGCCTGGCTAAATCTAAATTCTTTTGATAATTCTCATCATATTCTCTTTGTTAAAAAATTTGAAAACATGACTTCTCTTTGACAATATTATAAAAGAAAAAAAGGAGGAAATTTCCCTCTGAAAAAGAGTGGGGAACCCTCCTCTTTTCTCACTCAGAGTTCAGGAGGAGTTTGAGAAAACAAAAATAATTTTAAAAAATTTCTTCTCACAATTCTTCATAAATAATCTGTTAAATTTGATCTAATACATATATTTATACACAGGTAATTATTTTCATTAAAGTCAGACTGGAGAATCCTAACATTGGAATTCTGTCTTATTGTGGCTTCTTTATATTTTTATTTCCTTAACATTATTTTTCTTTTGTTAACCATATCTTTTGTTAACAAATTAAATACTGTAGGGGCCGGCCCAGTGGCGCAGCAGTTAAGTGTGCATGTTCCACTTCTCAGCAGCCCAGGGTTCACTGGTTCAGATCCCGGGTGTGGACATGGCACCACTTGGCAAAAGCCATGCTGTGGTAGGCATCCTACATATAAAGTAGAGGAAGATGGGCACGGATGTTAGCTCAGGGCCAGTCTTCCTCAGCAAAAAAAAAAAAAAAAAGAAAAGAGGAAGATTGGCAGTAGTTAGCTCAGGGTTAATCTTCCTCAAAAAAAAATTAAATACTGTAAACAGATTGAATGATCTATTTTGAACTCATTTCATCCATAAACACATTTTTTAAATAGAAAGAAATCATTATTTGATATTGAAATGGAGCAGAATATACCATCTTAAAATATACCTCTTTGGCATAAGGACTATTTTAGGATGATCTTTCTTAAGGTATGCTTTTTTTGGTGAGGAAGATTGGCCCTGAGCTAACATTTGTTGTCAATCTTCCCCCTTTTTTGTTCTCCCCAAAGCCCCAGTACATAGTTGTATATCATAGTTGTAGGTCATTCTAGTTCTTATATATGGGATGCCACCACAGCATGGTTTGATGAGTGGTGTGTAGGTTGGTACCCAGGATCCTAACTGGAGAACCCCTGGTCGTTGTAGTGGAATGTGCTGACTTAACCACTATGCCTCTAGGCCAGCCCCTAGGATGATTATTTTTAAGAAATAGCAGACACAGGTGAAGCTCTGAAAACCAAGTAGAAGCTACACTTTTGTAAGAGACATTTACATTTACATGGGAAATCATTGTAAGGGTGTCTCCCTCTCTCTTCCTCGGGGAAGAGGGAGATGACTAAATCTCTAGAACCTTATCAATGGAGAAGGCAGGACTTAAATCTGCATAACAACCTTACGCTTGTTTACTGTGCTTTTCCTCATCACCTCCCATAACGGGCCTCCTCCTCCCCACATCTTCTTTTGTCTTTAGCTGGGGATGGTATTAAAGGTGGTGACTTGGGCCATTTGGGGGAGTTACTCAGTTTCCCTGGTTATATCCCACATATATTATCTCCCACATATACAGGAGGTACACACGTTATTAAACTTCTGTTTTTTCCCCCCCAATAATTTGTCTTTTATGTTGGGGGGTGGGGAGTCTCAGCCAGGAATCTAGAAGGGTAGAGGGAAAATTATTTTCCTCCTGCATAATGTCTAATGATTACAAAATACCCTACCAACATTTAGTAAGACTCTGAGTTAAAAAGTCGTTAGTGAAAAAGACATGTTCAGGAGTTTACAAGTCATTCAAATGAAGGCACAAGGCACTTGAAAATAAATCACCATATGCAACATTCACTATCTCTGCCTAGGAGAGAAAAAGGGGGAATATCAAATGGTGACAAAGAACATGATTGGTCTATAAATTTAGGCTTATAATACACATGACAATACAAATCCTAATTCTTTGCACTACAATATCTGTATTCATATAGCTGTATTTTCACTCACAATACCTATCTGTATTTAAGTATATAAATATGTGCTTAATCGTAAAAATACAGCTAGGTTGTTACATTTTCTTAGCATGACTAAGAATTTCCAGTTCTGTAAAAAATATGTCTCCAAAGAACAGCAATGTTTCCCTTAGAAATACTTGATAGTAACTTTTGTTCTCTTAACAACTGTAGTGCCCAATCAGTGTATTGGCCTATTTTTTCAAAGCTGCATAATAAATGTGAGAGGTAGCCGTGCAATACAAAAGCATCCCAAGATATTCTTTTTATAGACAATTAAATATTTCCTTGCAGTTTTGCCACTAATTTAATTTGCTCAGCCTGCTACCTGTCTATTCTCCTCGAATCCAAGATTAGTCTTTAAAACAGGAGAAATATATTGAAGCTTTAAATGTGTGACTCATGCTCTATTATGTTAGATAAAAGTCAAACATTTTGTGATAAGCCATGTTGACTATACTGCTGAGACTCTTCATGTGAAATGTAAATTAACTTGTTACTGTAAAATCGGATTGACACTATTTTTACGGGCTACTTGAACATATTAGGGAATGTGAAATTAAAGTAGAACATCAGACTCAAATCTCTGAGAAAAGCATGTTTATGTTTGATAAATGAAACATGCTTTTCTTTTTTCTTCACAAGAAAAACAAGATATAAGGTTTAATGCAATTCACTGACAGCCCTGAAATGAGTTTTAAGCCTAGCATCTGTTTCTTGGATGACTGTGGGCTTACCACCCAGGGTGTTGAGCTACTCACACAAACTGACTAGCTTCTCTTTGTTCTGATCTCTATTTATCTCCTCAGGCCCAATTCTCTCCTCCTTCTGCAAAAGACTGAAATTAAGTAATGCTGCATGCACTCGCTAATTTTAGTCATAGCATTCTTCTCAGGATGGTGGGGTGGAGAGACTATATTGTGACAAATGCTTCACACTCTTCTTCGATCTAAGGATGATAATTTCAGTGTCGTTTATAATAGATATGGGAGGTTTAAAAATGTCTCCCTCTTAGCAGCTGTAAAATTGTTATCATAAAATAATGTGATTTTAGCCATTTCATTTCATTGCTTTAGAATCAGGAGGAGGAGTTATTTTGATTAGAAAAGAAAAAAGAAAAAGATTCTGTGAACTTCTATTCATCTGGAAATAAAATTTAAGGTTAAGGCTATAGTTGTTAAGAGATACTTAATTTTATATTATTATTTGTGTTTTTGATTTACACATTTATTATGCCAACTTGATGCTCAAAGACACTTTTTGATGAGTGAAATTATGAAAAGCTTCAGGGATTTTTATATACTAAATCTCAATTCCAAAATCTCCATATGTTAAGATTTATATTTTCAATTCATACAGTTGAGTAGCATTATTTTTTAAGCCCCTCTCTGGTATAATTCTGACTTTTAGGTAGCTATAAAACAATTTACAAGGTGCTGATGATGGCATGTTTCAGTTTGACCCAGTCACAGATTCCTTATTATTCTCATTGACACATACTCTATATAGTAATGGTGGAATGTAAAAGCATTTGAGATGATGGAACAAGCTATGAAAATGTAAATACAAAGAAATGATAAAGGAGATCTGAGGGGACCTGGGGGAAGCACTGACTGTGGCCACACATTGATCCAAATAGTCTAATCTGCTTCCAGGGTTCAGTTCAGTCATTTCATAAAGACAGCATTCACAGTACTACAAGCTAAGTGCTTGGGATTCACTGGCGATAATGGTAGAAACCTTCCCAGGGACCTTAGAGTCCACAAAACAGCACATACAATTAAACCAAACATTCTTGTGTGATGTGTACTATGACTAGGGACACAGATATTAAAGGAACATGGCAGAGGAAAAGTGCCTTATGTAGACTGGAGGAGTGGGCAAAGTCTTTCTGGAAGAAGAGACATTGATGTTGAGATCTGAAGGATGAGTGAGTATTAGACAAAGAAGAGGAGAGAAGGGGCCCAGAGAGAGGATACATAAAGAGCATGATTCATTGCTGAAGCTGAAAGAGACTCTATAGGAAGAGATCTGTTCTGATGATGCTAGGAGAAAGAGGTAGAATGACTACCTGTGTTAGTGGAGGACAGCTTACCTGGGCCAAGTTCTGAAGGGAATCTTGGCTAAGTGGCCAAAAGGTATTCTGTAGAAGTCCTTTACTGTAGCTATGGTTTTTTGCTGCTTCACTGAACAGTTCACTTTATATTCTTTTGTAAAGTGCTCCCACTTCTGAAAAAAACATTCACATACCCCAAACAAATCTCTCAGTCAGTCTTTTACCAGACCGCCCTCCTCCCAGTTCCTATCTCCCTGTCTAAGAGCTTTCTGCTTGGCCAAACTCATTTCTTTTCTTTGCAGCTGAAAAGGAGAACTCTGTCTTTTCCTGGTGGCAGCCCAAATTAGACTAAATTTTACCTCATAAACCACTTGCCACTGCAAGGAATTTGGGTAGCTTTTAGAAGTCAGCATTGATTCAAATTTGTATGGATTTATTCTCGATTATAAATGTTGACCTCTCCTCTAAAATTAACTTGTGTTTAGTTTGATGTTTGCTCAATTGTATAGAAATGGCTTTACATAGAGAAGAGACTAAACATATGGAAGACACCTATCAGTTTTGCCAGAGTCTCCAGAAATTCTAAGAATAAGATTTTTCAATTGTCCCAAGGGAAATTTTTAGATATAAATGCAAAAATCAGAATTATTCAACAGAAAATGTTTTTTCAATGTGCTAAGATGAGTTTGAATAATAAAAAAGGGAAACAATGTAAACCGTCATTTGTCAAAGAGATACACTGTGTATTTTTAGACAAAATGTTAATTTTACAACTTAAAATTAGCTTACCCTTTCTCTTCTTAGAAAAATCTTGCCTAAAAAAATGATCCATTAAAAATGAATAAGGTAAATAAACGTATAATTGGCACTTAAACATAAGCAAACAAACAAAACATTTATACTGCATAGCTAATAGTAACACTGCGAAATTGAGCCATCTGTTCAACTTGAAAATTTCATTTTGAAATTGTTATTAAGTATAGCTAACAATAGTCTTGGATATCCCATTATACAAAATTGGTTCTCCTAAGAATATTCATGAATTATTTTTATAGTTAAGACATTTCTCTGAAGTTTTGCAGAGGATTTCCTGGTTTGATTTTTATTTCTTTGATTTTTTTCAAAATCACTTATAAATTTCTTATTTTTTAAAATATTTCCCATGTTTAAACGCCGTGTCTCCATGGCTGTGTTGTGGGTCACTCAGAATACATGATTATCGGGGCTGGCCCAGTGGCATAGTGGTAAGTTCACATGCTCTGCTTCAGTGGCCCGGGCTTCTCAGGTTCAGAACCTGGGTGCGGACCTACACACTGCTCATCAAGCCATGCTGTGGCAGCATCCCACATTCAAAATAGAGGAAGATTTGCACAGACGTTAGCTCAGGCTAACTTTAGCTTTGCCAAAAAAAAGAAAAAAGAATACATGATTATTACTTTGATTGTTCTTTTTACTTTTAGATGTTTCTACCTTAAATTCCTAAATGAAGAGAGCAAGGGACTCCTCAATACAATGCATGAGGGAACTCTATAGAGAATAAACATAGTTTTGAAACAGCAAAGAGTTCTTAGGAAAAGAAAAGATTGACAAGAAAAGATACACAAATGCATGGCACCATGCAGTGCATCAACATATTACTTCTGTTAACCCATATTGGATGCCATAGAGCAAGTGGTGGAGCTTACACTAGAATATGCTTCATGAGAAGAGGGATTGTTGTCTTTTGTATTCTGAAGCATTCCAAGTGCCTAGGAGAAACTTAGCATGCAGTAAATGCTCATCAAACATTTGTTAAATGAATGAAAGGGGGGGTGAGAGGAGATAGGATATAACATTTATCAAATGCAGGCATTGTGATGAGCAATTCACAATATGACATTTTACTGAATCCTTATACAATCCTTATGGAGGGAACATAAATGTTACATTTCTTTTTAACAGAAGAGAAAACTAGAGCTCAGAATGGTGAGTTTAATTACCCAAAGGTTCACAACTGGTAACCAGCAGATCTAGCAATTAAGATCTATCTATCTACCTATCTATCATCTATCTATCTATCTATCTATCTATCTATCTATCTATCTATCTATCTAATAGGCTGCCCAAATAATACACTAGCAACAGTATCAGACTACTCATAAAACGTACCCAAAAGAATAACAGTTAAGTATTGCAGTTGTCCATGGTGCCTCCACCATGGAGAACCTGTGACTGAGCAATGGAGATTAATAACTGTGCATGGAAGACAGATCTAATCAACTGCCAAGATTCACTGCTAGGAGCAACGAGTAAAATACAGCATTGAGATTATCTATTGACAGGTGCAATGTTTAAAGAAAACTTTGCATTGCCATGTTAGGGAAACCATTATTACTAGGTAGTCACTGTATTAGTTTTCTATTGCTGCTATAACATCTTATTCACAAACATAATGGCTTAAAACAACACAAATTTATTATCTTAGAGTTCTTTAGGCCAGAAGTCCAATGCAGGTCTCAGTGGATTACAAAGAAGGCAATGGCAGGGCTGCATTTCTTTCTGGAGGCTCCAAGGGAAAATCTGTTTCCTTGCTCATTCAGATGTTAGCAGAATTCAGTTCCATGAGGAGGTCACCATTTCTTACTGGTTATCAGCTGAGGGCTGCCCTTGGCTTCTAGAGGCCTTTCTCTGCTCCTTGCACTCTTCTACATCTTAGGACCAGCAATGGGACATTGAGTTTTTCTTATGCCGCCATCTCTTTGGCCTCCTCTTTTGTCCTTCTTTTCCACCTATTGGGATTCACATCATTAAATTTGGCTTACCCTGGATCATCTCTGCATCTCAAGGTCCTCAACCTTAATTACATCTGCAAAATCCCTTTTATTATGTAAAGTAACATAGTCACAGGTTTTGAGGATTAGGGCACTGACATCTTTATGAGGCCATTATTCTGGCTGCCACAGTGACCATACTGACATGTAGTTCTCTTAACATTTTGATGGGCATAAAGATTGCTGGTCTTCTAATATATTTTGCAATCAAGAGATAAAATAATTAATTATCAAAGAACCTAGATGGCTTTTTAGTAATCTCTTAAACTGTAAAATTCTTTTTTATTGAAATATATTTGACATATAACATTGTGTAAATTTAAAATGTACATGTTAATTTGAAACATTTATATATTGCAATATGATTGCCATTGTAGCAATAATTAGTACCACTATCACGTTACATGATTATCTTTTCTTTTTAAAATATAACCCAACATTCAGAATGTAGGGAGTAGGACTGCTTTGGAAAAAACATTGCTCTTATTACCTATTAAGTCTTTTTTGTCCTCCTTTAAATGTAGTCTTATCCTTTATTTATGTCTAAAACTTGTTTTCTCATTGACTTTAGATTAGAATCAAGGTCTGTAACTGATTTTCTTTTTGTACAGACCTTGAAAGTGGTTTCTTAGCAGTCACTGAGTAATGACCAGGGTTTGACATGTGGGAAATAGAGCTGGACTTGTTCCCATAACCACATATCCCAAACTAGTTAACTACCATCCATATATCAGCTTGGGTTTGGGGAAAAAACAAGGGCAGGGAATTAGAAGGAAAATAAGGAAGAAAAAAGTGAACAGGATGCTTCAGAATATATTAAATCTGCTCTAAATGTGAGGTTATATGATAAAAATTCTAAGAAAATAGATTATATTTGACTATCTACTCAAGCACTTGTAACAGAATGACAAAAATTTTCTTTAGACTTCTGACTGAGCCCCGAAGCTGACAGCAATGAAGATAAGATATTCCAAATATTCCAAAAGGATACCCTAGACACATGAATGCAGGAGTAGCCAAATTAGTTCCATGATCATCATCCATGTCTACTGTATATAAGAGAAAGCTCAAAATTCCTTAATGCTATTTTAAGGAATATCCTAATTCTTTCAAGAAGAATTTCACAGGAGTAGAGAGTGCTATGACATTTCCCTCCATTCCTCAATTCAAGTCTTAGGGTCCCCAAGAGACTCACTCTGAATTCTTACTGAATTCCAGAATTTGGTAGGCTCCCTATATAACACTGCTGGAGCAGAGCACTAACAAGATCTTGGATAAACCCGACATTTCCTCAATTATCTGGGAGAATCCACGAAGACATTTGAAAAAATGCAAAGGCAAGAGGCAGAGTAATGCTACCTGTGATGGGAACTACTGTAAGGCAAATTGATTCCCATAGTTTGGTGGAATAAGACCGTATGAATCTTGCTGATGGCCAAGTGAATGCCTGTATTATTGAGGTTAATGCTAAGTTATACTGTGACTTAACAGAACGACAATTTATTTCTCATTTATGCAAAGTCTTTTATGGATCAGGTAGCCAGGTAGCTCTCCTCTATCTTGAAACTATGCTGCCTGAGCACATGGCTTTCTAGGTTATCATCTAGGGTAAGAGTGACATGAGGTACACACTACTCCTTAACCTGGACTATCTTCCATTTTGTGACCTTTTGCAGCCCCATTCATTTATGCACATAAAGAAAGAATGTGACTACTTCTAAGCGGAATAAAAAGGGTTATACTTGTCTAGAAGCAATCCTAACACCTAAACATTGAATGCTAGGTTACAATTTAAGAGATCAACAGATAAACTGAAGACACATCTAAGTTTCTTGGTAAGAAATTTTATCCTCTTTCTGCTAGATCCTTTATCCAGCAGGCAGTCTTTTTCAAAATGACTCAAGTGGGCCACTTTATCAAGCAGTGCAAGAAGTCAGTTAGTACTCAATACATATTTCTTGAGTTTCTTAACTTTTCCTAATTTCCCTTGAAGTTATTTTAGAGCCCTGTGGCTTGTTTTGACAAATGAACAGTGAGTGGACGTGATACACTCCTGGGATGAGGTGGGTGATCTTCACGGGGGGCAGAGTGTGCACAATGCAATGTGGTTTTCAAACATGGTGTCTTTCTACTTTCACTCCCTTTGGCTACAATATTTAATATAATATAGGAATAATTTGAATCCCAGTTGTGACTGATTGTGACTTTAAGCTATTTAAACATCCAATTGTCAGTCTCCTCATCTATGTAATTGGAGATTATATGATACCTATTGGCCTCCAGTTTGTGATGGTGAACTGAGAACATTTATGACCTTTCTTTCTTCTCAAAGTACCGATGACATTAGAGAAAATGTATGAAATTCATTTGTAGGTCAGAAAAAATAGAAAGGATGTCACTGGGAAACTTTTTTAGGAATTTCTGGAAAATAGAGAGAATTTGGGAATAGATCAGTATGGAAAGGGTAGTGGAAACTTAGATGAAGATGCAAGATCTTCTAAAGAGATGTTTGGAGACCCTACAAAATAAGAGTATAGCACTATGTCAAAAAATAAATACCACTCAAAAACTTAGTAGCTGAAAAGAATAGTGGTTTTGTTGTCATCATTGTCATTGTTGTTAGGTTTTTGTTTTGTTTTGTTTTTTCATGATCTATGAGCTGATTGGCTCCATTAGGAGGTCTGGCTGCTCCATATGATTCTAGCTTGGGCTGCAAACAGCTGGAGGTTCAACTGGGCTGGAATATCCAACATGCCTCATTCATATGTCTGGCACATTGATGGAGACAGCTGAAGAGCTGAGCTCAAGACACTAAGATGATTTGGTCTCTCTCTATGTAGTCTCAGGGCCTCTCCTTCCTGTGGTCTCCCCATGTGGTCTCTGCACAGCATCTCCCCAGCAGCACAGTCAAATTCCTTACATGGAAGCTCAGCACTCCCAAGAACACAAGAGCACAAAGTCGTCAGGACTTCTTAAAGCCTAGACCAGCTGGAACTGGCCCAACATCCCTTTACTACATTCCATTGCATTAAGTGAGTCACAGAGCCAGCCCAGTTTCATCGTGGAAGTGGAATACACAAGATTGTGAGTACCAGGAGACATGATTCACTGGGGGCTGTCTTTAAGATTACCTTCCAAAGTTACTCATTGGAGTAATTCATTAAGAATTAGCATTCTTAAGAGCTGTCACCTCCTTCCCTGAGTAGATGGCTACATGAAAATGTGTTCTTTTATTTTTATTTTTATTTATCTTTTAATTGAGATTCATAATAGATTACTTCATTGTGAAATTTCAGTTGTACATTATTTCTTGTCTGTCACCACATAAGTGCTCCCCTTCACCCTCAGTGCCAATCCTCCACCCCTCTTTCTCTAGTAACCACTGAACTATTTTCTTTGTCCGTATGTTTGTTTACATTCCGCATATAAGTGAAATCATACGGTGTTCATCTTTCTCAGTCTGGCTTATTTCTGTTAGCATACTACCCTCCCGGTCCATCCCTGTTTTTGCAAATGGGATGATTTTGTCTTTTTTTGTGGCTGAGTAGCATTCCATTGTATATATATACACCACATATTCTTTATCCAATCATCAGTCAATGGGCACTTGGATTGTTTCCATGTCTTGGCTATTGTGAATAGCGCTGCAGTGAACATAGGGCTGCATATGTTACTTTGGATTGTTGATTTCAAGTTGTTTGGGTAGATACCCAGTAGTGGGATAGCTGGGTGATACAGTATTTCTATTTTTAGTTTTTTGAGGGATCTCCATACTGTTTTCCATAGAGACTGCACCAGTTTGCATTCCCACCTACAGTGTATGAGCATTCCCTTTTCTCCACATCCTCTCCAACATTTGTTGTTTTTGGTCTTGGTAATTACAGCCATTCTGACTGGAGTAAGGTGCATAGGTACTAAATCTTCTTTGAGTGTTTGGTAGAATCTCCAGAGAAGTCATCTGGTTCTCAACTTTTGTTTTTTGGGAGGTATTTGATTACTGTTTCAATCTCCATACTCGTGATTGGTCTGTTCAGAGTCTCTGTTTCTTCTTGATTCAGTTTTGGGAGGTTGTATGAGTCTAGGAATTCATCCGTTTCTTCTAGGTTATCAAATTTGTTGGCATATAGTTTTTCATAGTATTCTCTTATAATCCTTTGTATTTCTGCAGTATCTGTTGTAATTTATCCTCTTTCACTTCTAAGTTTATTTATTTGAGGCTTCTCTCTTTTTTTCTTGGTGAGTCTGGCTAAGGGTTTGTCAATTTTGTTTATCTTTTCAAAGAGCCAGTTCTTAGTTTTATTGATCCTGTTACTGTTTCTTTAAGTATCTATTTCATTTATGTCTGCTCTGATTTTTATTATTTCCCTCCTTCTGCTGACTTGGGCTTTGTCTGTTCTTCTTTTTCTAGCTCTGTTAGGTGCATTTTAAGATTACTTATTTGAGGGGCCAGCTCCATGGCCGAGGGGTTAATTTCACGTGCTCCACTACAGCGGCCCATGGTTTGGATTCTGGGTGGGCGCGGACATGGCACTGCTCGTCAGGCCACGTTGAGGCAGCATCCCACATCCCACAACTAGAAGGACGTGCAACTAAGATATACAACTGTGTACGGGGGGATTTGGGGAGATAAAGCAGAAAAAAAAAAAGATTGGCAACAGTTGTTAGCCCAGGTGCCAATCTTTAAGAAAAAAAGATTACTTATTTGAGATTTTTCTTGCTTGTTGAGGTGGGCCTGTATTGCCAAGAATTTCCCTCTTATGACTGCTTTTACTGCATCCCATAAGTGTTAGTATGTTGTATTTTCATTTTCATTTGTCTCCAGGTATTTTTTAATTTCCTCTTTGATTTCTTCAATGATCCAATGGTTGTTTAATAGCATGTTGTTTAGTCTCCACATATTTCTGACTTTCTCAGTTTTGTTCATGTGGTTGACTTCTAGCTTCATAGTATTGTGATCAGAAAAGATGGTTGGGATGATTTCAATCTTCTTGAATTTATTCATGTTTGCTTTCTTACCCAACATATGGTCTATCTTTGAGAATGTTCCATGGGCACTTGAGAAGAATGTATATTCTGCAGTTTTTGGATGGAATGCTCTCTCTATATCTATTGAGTCCATCTGGTCAAGTATTTCATTTAAATCTACTATTTCCTTGTTGAGTTATTGTCTGGATGATCTGTCCATTGCAGTAAGTGGCATGTTGAGGTCCCCTACTCTTATTGTGCTGCTGTTAATTTCTCCCTTTAGGTCTGTTAGCAATTGCTTTATGTACTTTTGTGCCCCTGTGTTAGGTGTACATATATTAATAAGTGTTATGTCCTCTTGGTGGAATGTCCCTTTTATCATTAAATACTGCCTGTCTTTGTCTCTCATTGTTTTTTTTAACTTGAAGTCTGCTTTGTCTGATAAAAGTATGCAACACCTGCTTTCTTTTGTTAGCCATTAGCTTGGAGTATTGTCTTCCATCTCTTCACTCTAAGCCTATGTTTGTCTTTGTAGCTGAGGTGGTTTCCTGGAGACAGCATATTGTTGGGTCTTGTTTTTTAATCCATCGAGCTACTCTGTCTTTTGATTAGAGAGTTCGGTCCATTTACATTTAGAGAGATTATTATTATATGAGGGCTTAATGCTGCCATTTTATCTCTTGTTTTCTGTTTGATCTATGTTTCCACTGTTTCTCTTCCTTTGTATTTCTGACTGCCATTTCATTTTGTTGATTTTCTGAGGGATTTCTCAGTTCTCTCTCTTTTTGTGAATTGGGGCTCTGCTCTGATTTTTTGTTTAGTGGTTACTGTGAGGATTGTACAAAAGATATTGGAGGTGAGATAGTCCATTTTCTTATAGCCTTTTATCTCCATTAACCTAAGCAGGTTCCTTTCCTTTCCTCTCCTCTTCTGAGTGATTGCTGTTACATATTGTTCTGTTTTTAATTTTGTGAGTTTTTGGCTAAGCTGAAGTGTTAATCATTACTTTTGATGTTTTCTTTCCATTTCTCTTTTAAGTTGTAATTGAGCCTTTGCCTCCCTCTTCTAGTAGAGAGCTGCAGGTTTCTGATCACGTCTGTCTATTTATCTCCTTGCTCAGAGCTTTGTAGACCTTTGCCTTTTTGTTGCCTGTGTGAGGGCATCTTTAATTATTTCTTGTAGGGGAGGTCTAGTGGCAATGAACTCCCTCAGCTTCTGTTCATCTGGGAAAGCTTTTATTTCTCCATCGTATCTGAAGGAAAGTTTTGCTAGATAGAGTATTCTTGGCTGAAAGTTTTTGTCTTTCAGTATTTTGAATATATCATTCCATTCTCTCCTAGCCTGTAGGGTTTCTGCTGAAAAATCCGCTGAAACCCTGATAGGGTTTCCTTTGTAGGTTATTTTCTTCTGCCTTGCTGCTCCTGATATTCTTTCTTTGTCCCAAACTTTTGCCATTTTTACTATTATATGCCTTGGAGAGGGTCTTTTTGCATTGATAAAGTTGGACATTTGATTAACTTCATTTATCTGTAAATCTGAAACCATCTCCATGTTTGGGAAGTTCTCAGCAATTATTTCTTTGAACAAGCTCTCTGCTCTTTTCTCTCTCTGGGATGCCTATAATCCTCATGTTGCTTTTCCTAATTGAGTCAGATATTTCTTGAAGAATTTCTTCACTTTTTAAAAATCTTAGCTCTGTCTCCACCTCCATCTGTAGAATTTCTACATTTTTATCCTCAAGAAGACTAATTCTGTCCTCTATAAGATCAATTGTATTTCTTAATGATTCTAGATTATTATTTATTTCGTTAATTGTGTTTTTCATATCCAGAATTTCTGCTTGAGTTTTTTTATAGTTTCAATCTCTTTGGTGAAGAGATTCATTTTCTGGCTGAGCTCCTTGAATTATCTTTCCATGTTTTCTTGTAAGTAGTTGAGTTTCATTATGGTGACTATTTTGAATTCTCTGTCATTTAGGTTGTATATTTCTGTGTCTTCAGTGTTGGTTTCTGGAGAATTGTCATTTTCTTTCTGGTCTGAATTGTTGCTGTGATTTCTTGTGGTGTTTGATGAACTAATCTTTTGTTGGGACGTTTGTGGTATTCTTAGGATGCAGATTCCCCCTGTTACTGCTAGGGAGGAGCAGGAGCAGTGTTTCTAGCCCCACCCCATCTGCTAGAAGATGTGAGAGTATTATGGGTGCTTTCCCTAGCCTGGGATGCATTCAGGCACTTGTGTGGAGTGTCCTTGTCGGGCAGGGCTTCCTTGCTAGGTTAGGGCCACCCTTTGGTGCCTCAGGAATGCTCTGAGCTTTCCCTCCCTGCCAGAAAGTGATCATCACTGGGCTCAAAGCTATTGCACCTATTCCCACAGCCATCTGGGACATGTTCCCTCTTTGGGGGTGCAGCTGCTGTGAGTGGTCGGGCATACCTGGGAAGTATTTGCCTCAGCACAGAAATCTGCTGAGCTCCCTGTTTATGATCCACAGACTGCAGGGCTGCTGAGCTTGGCTGGCGGGGCTTCCTTGCTGGGACTCGGGCTTTGGATGCTTTTGACAGCCCCAGGGCATGGTGGGTTCCCCCTCCCCACCAGGAATGTAAGTGTGCATGGGTTCAAAACTGCCATACCTATTCCTGCAGCCGCCCATACACGTTCCCCCTTTGAGATTGCAGCTGCACTGTGAGCATTCATGCATGCCTGGGAAGTGTTTGCCCCAGCACAGAAATCTGCTGGGGTCCCTGTTTATGATCTGCAGTCTGTGGGGCCACTGAGATTGGCTGGCAAGATTTCCCTGCTGTGACCTGGGCTATGGCAGCTCCTTTATGGCACAGGGGCATGGTGGGCTCCCTCTTTCTGCTGGGAAAGCAACCATGAGCGTGGGCTAAGGGTTACCGTCTCCTCTTCTTATGGTCACCCCACTGTGTGTTCCCACTTTCCGGGTGCTTGCGCCAGGTTGGAAAGCATTTGTGTGTGTACACAGAGCTACTAGGGGAAGTTAGGGTGTGCTTACCTATCTCTGCCACTTCCTGAGGGGCCAGTCCGTCCACCTTCAGATGTATAGCTGCGTGTGTCTCTCAGGCAACTTGTTGTGCTGTGTGGGCTTCCACCGTTGGTCAGCGAGTGTCCATTAGGTTGTAGTTCAAAAGGGAGAGAGACAAAGGGAATAGCTCACTCCACCATGTTGCTGATGTCCTGCTCCAAGAAAATGTGTTCTTGACCCAAAACCTTAGTATTGGAAGAATGGGTGTAATTATCAAAAGAAGAGATACCACTCCTGACATTTGGGCCTGAAAGAGAAGTAGAGCAGAATTTAATATATGTCCATTATTTTTAAAGGGGCTGTGTTATAGTGGGAAATTTTAAGGAAGTGGAATCAAGGAAAACCCCTTTTAACCAGGAATAAAGTATTCTAATGTGTTCCACTCTCAGAATAAATTGTCTTCTAGACACTGGTGTCAACAGTCCAAATCAAGAAAAAAAATTGAGGAAACAATTCTCCATAACTGCAAAGAAATCTAATATTAGATGCCTTAATTAGTTAACCTATTCCTCCATCCATGCATATAGAACAAAAAAACAGCCAACCATAAAATAATGGAAAACCAGTGCCATTGGAAAAAGTAAATGAGAATAAAAACCTAAACTACACACATGCATGTGCAGATGCACACACACACATACATACACAAAACGTACACATTGAAACTGAAATTAAGCAAACAAAATTTAGGTAAAATAATAAAATTATTTGATGCTGAATAACTTGAATTTATATAGTAATTATAAACAAAAATAAATAATTATGAAAAGTCCAAGAGAAAGAAAAGAAGTCCAGGAAATTAATATATTATTTATGAAATTAAAAAATAATAATCCAATGCACAGAGTAAATACTAGCTAGATAGCATGAAGAGCAAATTGGTATTCTAGAAGATAAAATTGGGGAAATTATGCAGGTTGTAAAGCTAAACAAATACATACAGAATACTAGATAGATGTTAAGAGAAATGAATATTCCTTTCAGAAGGCTTATATATAACAGGAGTTCTGAAAGTCAAGAGCACAGATAATGAAGAGGACGGAATAATCAATTCAGAAAAAATCACATTAAATCAAATTTTTTAAGATTTAAACTTGTATTCACAGAAATAAAAAAGAGCCCAAGATATCTTTAGCAAATAGGAATTGGACTATGTCATTTGAGCATTCTAATTTAACTAATAGGCATTGAGTGATATAGCAGTAAACTTCAGTCAATACAGCATTCTATTTACTTCTTGCTTTGGGAGAACTTCAGAAACTTCCTTGAGTAAACTTGAGATCTTTGACACTGCCATTCAAAAGTGATTCTTTTACACAAAATTACATGACAAATCAATATGTTAATTATTGTTAAGTAAACTATTTATACAGTCATGCACTGTATAACGATGTTTCAGTCATCAACGGACCACATATATGACTATGGACCCATAAGATTATTGCCATATAACCTAGGTGTATAGTAGGCTATCCCATCTAGTTTTATGTAAGTGCACTCTATGATTACACAACAACAAAATCACCTAACGATGCATTTCTCAGAATGTGTCCCCTTCGTTAAGGGCTACATGACTGTAATAATGGCTAACATTTCCTACTTGTGTGCCTGGCACTTTTCTAAGTAACTAAAACGTATTTCCTCCTTTAATCCTCACAAAAACCCTGGGTGATAGGCAGGGGACTCCAGATTTTGTGGTACCCGAGGCTAATGCAAGGCATTCTTTATAAAAATAATACAAAATTATGAACACAAAAATTGGTATGAAAATGAACATTTACTTGAGTGGGAAAAAATACCCTGACAAATTACTGGAGTGTTGAAGTTGATCCTTTTCTTTTGAGCAACTTCAGTTATTTTTCAGAAATGTCTTTGACCAAATGCTTACAGTTATCCCTAATTTCCTTCCTCATTTGTAAAAGAACTCACACATGTGAGGAGTCCTGAGGTTTAAGTTCTACTGGCTTCATGGCAAATTTACCTCAGGAGATGAGTAATATTATATTCATGAGGAAATGGAGGCGCAGAACACACCTTTTATTAAGTAGCAGGGCCAGAATTCAAATTCAGGCTGCCCTAGTTCAAGAGTCTGCACGCTTGATCTCCACGTTATACTGTCCATCACTGGGTCCTTTCCTGAAAGATACTGTGAAGAACTGTTCTGAGAGAAAACAAATTAAGTTTGCATACCACCTGATTAAAATCATGTTTTTTTAATCTTATTTTTTATGTTATTGATATACTAATCTCCATTGGTACAATCAGGAGTAACTTGTTCTTTTTAGTCCCGAATACGGCAAAAGGAAATTGTGGTTGCATTTCCTTATAGACCCACAAATTCTACCCAGGTTGACTATCATGTCTGGAACTGCTTGCAAGGTGTTCCCCACAGGGGCCTTAAGTCTAAATTGTTCAAGACATCAGCTCCCCAGTCACCAAGTTAAAAAATTTATGCTGGAGGTCACAGACATTAAGATCATTGGAGATTCTGAGCTTGGACAGAGTGTTTGAATGAGGGTGGGTGAAATGAAGAATCTGGCCTCATACTCAAGTGGGAAGACTGAATAGACAAGGCTCTTTGACTATAATCTTTGTTTACTGAAACTTCCACCTCACGGTGGTCAAAAGAATATGTATGACCAACAAGGAGTGGTTTAGCAGACCTAAAATAACTTTTTGTGACTATCATTTATATAACCAGAATATATTTTTTTCCTGTTGGGGTTAATTTTTTTGGTTCAATTGAAAGCAAAATACAACATATTTATTCCAGTTTCACCTAATGTGAGATGCTTAGGTCAGAGAGAGAGCAGGTAGTCAGAACGTATGGACCATTTTAATTATTCTGCCTTTTATACTAAGAAAGATGGGGAGCCATTGCCATGTTCTGAATAGAAGTATGACATCTTCAAGCAAGTAATAAATGAAATATCTAGGCTGTTGTGCTGAGAATAAACATTAGGGGTCAAAGGGCTGAACAAATGAGGCTTAGTAAGAGAATATTACAATAATGTTGGTCAAAGATTGTGGTAATTTGGACCAGAGGGGAAGGTTCTTAGTATCTGTACAGATAGTGAGGAGTGGTCAGATTTGGTATATACTTTGAAAGTAGAGAAAATAGGATTTGTTGGGATACAATATGGGGGGAGATGAGAGCAAAGAAACAAGGATGACTGCCTGTTTTGACTGGTAACACTGAGGATAGAGCTGCTGCTGCTACTTACTGTGATGGAGAAAACTGCAGCAGGTTGGATGGGGGAGACAGGAAAATCTTATTGAGAGGATGAGGTTGTGATTGTCCGGGCAGAGGAAGGAGGGGTGGGGCTCTCACAGAAACCATTGGTCTCTGGAACCTGTCTTCCTTCTTGCCATCACATTGTGAAGGCAGATGAGAGGTAGGGTCACTAGGAGCCCCCCAACACTGGGTGACTAAGGCCTATTTTTTATCCTGCTGTTGAAGCTGTAGAAACTTGGCAAGGGAGGCCATGATATTGGGACCATTAGGAGTTCTGGACTCTCCTCTTCCTTCAAGCAGATGGATAATTTCAGATTACTCTTTTCTTTATTGAATTTAGAAAACAAACAATAAGCATGTTCTTTATTTTGGAGATTCAGAATCCAATTACTTAAACAGCAGATTTTACTCCTGAATGATCATTACATCCAAAACAGCCAAACTTTTGATTTTTTTTTTGATATATACATCTACTTTGGATGCAATCTGACTTAGATAAAAAGCACATTATTAATGCATGTATATCGCTAAAGTGGATCAAGGTCAGAATACAGTGAAGAATAAATAAGAGCTTAATAAGTTTTAGAAGTATTTGTCTGCTCCTTTCTGGAATACAGATCAGAATATTTTAGGAAAAAAGCCTTCAATAAATGATTAAGTGATATCAGAGTAATATAATCATGTTAAATGCATTGTTTCTTTTAAATATATTGTTAGATGAGTAACTAGAATGGAAACCAAAACACAAATCAGGAAAATGATTCCAGATACATGAGACCTTTCATCAGAGGAAAAACAGATACTTTGGAAAGACTGATTTTATATGATGTAGCACTAGAATGCAGCAAATGAATAGTGGCCCTTATATAAAAAGTTGCGCTTAAGGAGTTTTACTTTAAATGAAACAATCCATGATTTAATCACTTCATGTTTGACAGACTCAAGTGATAATTCACAAACCATAATGAACACAACTGTGCTTAGCACTTTTTGTCGTGCTTTATCTGAAAGAAATTAAAATGTCTCAGATGTTCAGCTAGACTTTAAGGTAGCTTACCCACATATGAATATCATTCACATTTGGGCTAATCATCGCACTGATGTAGAATTTCCATTACTTTTGCCTTAAAAAGCCCTCTCAGTGAATGAAATTGATTGAGATGACTTTATTTGTGTTCCCAATTCAGCTGGTGTACAACTCCATGTTAGTGATTGTCATGTTCCATGTCAGGGGTCTGCAAACTTTATATGTAATGTGCCAGATAGTAAATATTTTCAGCTTTGTGGGCCATGTGGTCTCTGTTGCAACTATCCAAGTCTATCCTTGCAGGGTGATAACAGCCATAGAAAATACATAAACAAATCGGGGTAGCTGTGTTCCAATAAAACTTCTGTACAAAAAGAATTTGCAGTCTAAATATGGCTCACAGACCACAGTTGACCATCCACTGCTCTATGTTGATCCTTGGTGAATTTTTCATTAGAATAGTCTTTCCTTTAAAGTAATGTTTTTTTCCTATTTTTAAAAGCAATACAGACTCATTGTAGAAAATTTAGAAATTCAGGATTTTTCAATGTGTGATTATTAATAAGTAGAATCCCGTATATTAGTCCAATGATTGTTTCAAGAATGGACATATGTCCATTGGTATGTTGGAACGGGCTCACAAGAGATGATTGTGCACATCTCTTCCTTATTCTGCGCTCAGTGATGTAACACTGGTAGCTTGAAATAGCTGTTATGGAAGCATTTACACAACAGAATTTGGCAAAAGTGGCTGTCTTAGCAAAAGTGGCCACCACATCACTGCACTGCATATGATCGCAATACTGACCAGTGAGATGCAAAGAAAGGTTTGTTGGAGACTACTCTGAAAGAGTTTTCTTACTCTAAAGAGGAATCAAAAGCAACACATTTTCTTTCACCTAGATAGGAACATACAGACCCCTTTCATAGTTGCTAACAGAAGTCCTATGCTTTGATGTGCCTGTTAGCCATCTGGATATCTTCTTGGAAAAACGTCTATTCATATCCTCTGCCTGTTTTTAATCAGGTTGTTTGTTTTTTTATTGTTGAGTTGTATGAGGTCCTTACATATTTTGGTTATTAACCCCTTATCAAATAAATGATTTGCAAATATATTCTCCCAACTGGTAGATTGTCTTTTCATTTTCTTGATTGTTTCTTTTGTCATGCAGAAGCTTTTTAATTTGATATAGTCCCATTTATTTATTTTTTCTTTTGTTTCCCTTGCCTGACGAGACATATGAAAAAAGATACTGCTAAGACTGATGCCAAAGAGCATACTGTCTATGTTTTCTTCTAAGAGTTTTATGGTTTCAGGTTTTACATTCAAGCCTTTAATCCATTTTGAGTTAATTTTTCTGTATGATGTAAGATAGTGGTCTACTTTCATTCTTTTGCATGTGGCTGTCAAGTTTTCCCACCACCATTTATTGAAGAGACGTTCCTTTCTCCATTGTATGAAAAGATGTTCAAGATCACTAATTATTAGGGAAATGAAAATCAATACCACAATGAGATATCACCTCATGCCTGTCAGAATGGCTATTATTAAAAAGACAAGAAATAAGTGTCGGAGAGGATGTGGAAAAAAGGGAACCCTCTACACTGCCGGTGGGAGTGTAAGCTGATGCAACCACTATGGAATATAGCATGGAGATTCCTCAAAAAATTAAAAATAGAACTACTATATGATCTAGTTATTCGACTTCAGGGTTTTTATCCAAATAACATGGAAACACTAATTCAAAAAGATATATGCACCCCTATTGTAGCAATATTCACAATAAGCAAGACTAGGAAGCAACCTAAGTGCCCATCGATGGATGAATGAATAAAGGAGATGTGGTGAATATATACAATGGAATACTACTCAGCCATAAAAAAGATGAAATCTTGCCATTTGCAACAACATGGATGCACCTTGTGGGTATTATGCTAAGCAAAATACGTTAGATAGAGAAAGACAGATACTGTATGATTTCACTCGTAAGTAGAAGATAAAAACAACAATGAACAAGCACATAGATACAGAGATTAGATTTGTGATTACCAGAGGGAAAGGGGAGTTGGGGGAGGAAAAAGTAGGCAAGGGGAACATTTGTACAGTGATGGATGGAAACTAGACTTTTAGTGGTGAACACGATGTAATCTATACAGGAGTAGAGATATAATGATGTGCACCTGAAATTTCTATAATGTTATACACCAATGTTACCTCAAAAAATAATTAATTAATTAATTAAAAAGAGGAAAAAAGAAATGCTATGCTTTGAAAAAATTATGAAGACAAAGCCAGCACACAGGGAGTCACAAAGAAATGGAGCTAGAGCGCTTTTTGAGTTCAGCCTAAAACTCTTTCCAACTCAGAACTTCCAGGTATATGAATTCTTTGTTGTTGAGTCAGTTTGAGACATATTGTAATTACTTGTTAACTGGCATATGTCCAACTATTTGAATTTGTATTCCCCTCTTCCTACCCTCATACTTTCTTCTGTAATCTACGTCTCCATATTTCCTTCACTCTTTCCTGATTTGGCATAGTATTAAGTTCCCCCATGTTCCTGTTTGTTGGTATTATCTCTCATATAATGATTCCTAGAAATAATTATGATATTTAGGTCTAGGATTTCCAGCACATAGTAAACTATTCACTTTCATGTTTGGATTATATTCCTCTATCAGTTAAACAAGTGTGTATGAATCAGCTATTTCAACAATGATGTTGTTTAACACTACCCTAAACGGGTAATGACTTAAAACACATATCATTTATTCTTGTCCACATGTCTGCTTGTCAGCTGGGTGTTAGTCTATCCGGGTTGAGCTCAACTGGGCTTGGCTTCAAGTTGCAGGTCAGGTTTGGATTTACTCCACATGTTTTTCACTTGCCATTGACCAGAGAACTATTTTGAGAGAGAGAAGAAACTCAAGGGGAGTGAGAATAAAAATAGTCAAGGCCTCTTATGATCTAGGCTCAGAACCAGCACACTGTCACATCCACATACATGTGGCAAGTCACATGGTCAAGCCCAACATCAAGAGTAGGAACTGTACTCTGTCTTTAGGACAAGAGGTTGCAAAGTCACATGGCAAAGGAGGTGAATACAGGGAGGGATGAATGGCCAGTTACATGTTACTTCTTGGATTTTCTTTATAATTTGAATTGTTAAAGTTGATCATATATGCCGGTTATACAAGCCCCAGTTATATTATGTCATTTTGATGATCACAGCATCTCTCCAATAAAACAAGGCAAATAAGAAAGACAAGTAAGCAATGTTAAACATATTTACATAACCAAATTCTTCAAATGTTGCTTTAAATATGACATCCTTGTGTTCAAAAATCTTCAATAATTTTCCACTACATACAATAAAACTCCAAACATCTTAGCTTTAATAATATTCGCAATTTGTCCCCAAACTAAATTTTCTTATGTGTTTCCACAAGCCCTCTTTTCTAAGCAAATTTATATCATCATTCTGCACTTACACATTTCCTTATCTTTGAATTTACTCATTATTTTCTCCATCTGGAAAGCCATCCTTTTCCTCAATACTTTCTGATTTCTAGGCAGAACTAGACCCCTGATAAGCCCCCAATAAGCTAGTCTGGAGTAATCTCTCACTTATTTAAATTCCTGTAGAGTTTATAAGCTGCACAACTGATTTGGCACTCACAGTCATAAAAGGATTAGCATGGACTCTTGTGTAACACTGGCCATATGGCATGTCGAGAGTAAGGAGGGCCTGAGCTAGTGAGAAGAAAGCAGAAGGGAATGAAGCCAACCCCAAGGACAGAAGTTAGAAATAACCCCAGGTGATGGGACAGGCAGGTGAGGTCAAGTAGAGAGAAAGATAGCGGGACAGCATACAGCATCAAAAATTTACTTCCAAATCCCCACATTGCTGGTGCAAAGAGAAATTTTTCTATATGACCAAGCAGAGCTCCCGCTGGTTCTGGGGGCAGGGCAAGCCTAGAGACCATTATGGACATGTGTGACAAGGATGAGACCAAATAGATCCTGACAATGATCATAACCTGCTTTAACCATTAATTCTTTCATATTTGTGTTTATAGCTAAAACTACATAAATCTTCATCCACGAATTGACTTCAAGTTCCTACAAGGCAAGTTTTAGGTTTTATATTTTATACCCACAACACCAATAAGATTTTTAGCATGGCTGATTCTAAGTGAGCATGATTTATTGATACTTTTGAATCTATGCTTTTTGAATAGCAAAAGTTATCTTCTTTCAAAATTTCTTCCTGGCTAAATCTGGATGAACAAAGAAAAAATAATGTACTTAATTTGTATGCCCAAAGAAAATATACAACCAAAGTAACTGGACCAAAAAGTAACTTTTAATATGCATGCTGACAATTTAAAAGGTGAGACAGTATGAAAAGTCTATTATTTAGCTTATTCCCACAAAGATTGGGTTAGTTTCACAAAACATTCCCATACATTTGTTGCTTTCAGTGTCATTTGGGACTGTTGACATCACTGTCAAGTATTCTTCAGTTTAAATTAAACCTTTCCTCTGTTCAAGCAGTATGAAAGACAAGTATAGTTATTAAAACTAAAGGGGTAAAAAGTCAAGAGCCATCAACAAAAGTAGAGGAAATATTGACCATCAGGTCTGCTTGGCAAGAAAACAAGGAAGAGGCAATATGAAACTGACAGCATACTCCGATTATATTTGTACATTTTGAATCCTGCATTGTTAAAGTTTGGTTTTAGATTGGAAGTGGAGAAGAGTAACCATATCCAGAGAAATAAGAGCTGGGTTAACTAGACTAGAGAACATAGTCTACACAAACGATGAAAAGCAGAATTTGAGGCGCTTGACACCCAGCTCTGACTGAGAACATTACACCCATGAAATTTAGTATGAAAACCTGCAAAAAGAAAATGTTGCAGAAAAACAAACATCACAGTTGTGGTTCTCAAGAGAGATGCAAATATGGGAATGAAAAGGTCTTTTGTTATTATTTTTTTTCTTGAACAAAATTGTCATCATATTTGGGAAAATCTTGGCACATCCTCGGCAGGCAAGTGATAATAGCAGCAATAACTACCAGAAATGATCAGGTATAATTGCTTTCTAGCAGCTAAAGCCAAGCAAGTAGAACCATGCCAAGAGACCACAATTACACAGGAATAATGGAGCAGGGCAGATCAGGAACACATTTGCTGGAATAATACTAAAACAGACTTAAAATTGTCACATGGAAGAGGAAATTACCAGAATAACCAGGCAATGGTTTGGCACTTCTGTATTTAAATTATATTCTTATGTTATCGATATTAGCTATATTAATATCTAGAAGTATTTCTAAATTTGTGACATGAAGTGCATGGTGTAAAGTGTTATTCATTGCATTGGTTTGCAGCATGCGCATTTTGAAAAAATATCATAAAGTAAAGTATAAGTAGAAAGGAAAAGATTGACATCTCCAATGTAGGAATAAATTCATCCCATAATATAATTGACTTAATCTCACAATTAGGCCTCTAACTAGTTAAACATATGAAGTGCTTGCTGCTTTTTCAAAGGAATTCCTAAAGAAAGTCATAGGTTTAATATCATTAGGTGATGCAAGTCTTCCCTAGTAGAATTTAATTACATGTAGTTAATACCCTTTTCAAAATATGACTTCATTCCTCCTCCTCACTATGGTCCAACTTTATTTTATAAAAATATGACAAAATAATTACTCATCTATTTTATTAATTACTCACAGAGTGTCAAGTAGTGTATTTATTTGTTTGTCAAGTTCAGGAAATATCTACTTATCTCCTTGCCAAATCTGGTTCCAATGCTGCCACTAGCCTGATTCGTGGCCCCTGTGTAAATGTTCCAAGTTCTTTAGACCTTGTTATCTTTTGGCTTGTTTGCTTTTCAATATTTTGGGTTTAGATTTACCTGTAAATCTGCCAAAAGTAATGATCGAGATGGATTCTTACTCAAAGTGCCCAAGACATTTGTGTTTAATTTGTTTAACATAAGTAGCATTCTCAGAAGCTCAAGGTCGTGATTCAGAAATTTTTTATCCCAACACTTTGGAATGGGTGAGATGCCAATTGTTATATGTCTGCTTAATTAAAATTAAGAAAGTGAGCTGTGTTGTCACAATTAACCCTAGGTGGCACTTTAAAGGATCAAGGCCAATGAAAACATAAAATATTTCCTATTATAAATATCTTGGGACAAATTTTATAATCAATGTGTTTTCTGGGCTAAAATAGATGTATACACAGATAATTTATATACATAAAAATAGAGGTAATTCTTTTCAGTCATCTATAGAAATAAGAGATAGGAAAATTACAGAGATGTCAAATACATCATTGATCCAAATATCTCATTTTAACCATTATTTTAAGCTTCCACCTATTAAATTTAATAAGCAAGAACACTGCAAGTTTCTCATTTCCCCCCCCCCCAAAGGTGAATGGAAACAGGAAAAAGAAAAAGATGATGATTAATACACAGGCCAAGTAATCATCTTTGAGATAATTAAGGATTGCCTGTCACAGCCATTTATTTGATGAATAGTTTGATGGAATTCACTGATCCCTGTCCTGATCCAGTGCACCTGATACATTGAGGAGGCATGTAGCTGTATTTGCCCACTCCTCAGCTGCAGGGGCGCCTGAAATTATTTATATTTCTCTTCTCTACTGAAAGGCAGACTTTGCCTCGTGAGGATAGTTACACCTCAAACACAAGATGGAGATTCTGTTGCTGGGTGGACAAAAAGAATGATGAGATTCACTACAATAAACAAATCCGAAACAGCTTAATAACATATTACTATTTCATGTTGAAGAAGAAAAATACCTATTTCAAATATGATGCTTTCATTTTCGAGAATAAGAATGACATACTACAAAATAATATAATAACAAATTCTAAAACATTCAGTAGACACTTTGCTATTCATATCTGATTTATGTTCTTCATACGATTTGATGTTTTTAATCCCTTTTTATTGAAAATATTCTGCTTTAGTTATAAGGCACTACTCTCCCCTGATTTGCCTCCTAATGATCAGTGCAATAAAATCGTTCTTATTTTTTTTAATTCAGTGATTACTATGTACCTCATACTATTAGGCATTAGGAATAAAGTGTCAATTTGAAATGGACACAGAAAGATGTGCCATTTAAGGGAAATGACAGAGAAGTAAATTGGTGATTACATTGATATTATTTGTGTTATAAATACAGAGCAATATGGAAATTTTGCATTTGGACATTTATATCAGCCTGGGGAAGGGTATTTTTCCGTGAAGCGGGAGTAACTGATGCCTGCAAAAAATTTTACACATTGCTTCTATGTTACTTTAAATACTGGTTTTCCTAGGTTTCTAACTTTGAACCTACTTTTTCTTCATTTTCCATATTCTATTTGGCTAGTACACCTGCAATCACAGCTTTGTCTTTTAACTTGACAACAATGATCCCTAAAATTATAATGCCTGCTACAATCTCTCTCTCTTAGCATGAGCCTGGGTTTTTAAATACCTACTGGAAAACATCTGAATATACCATAGAAATCTCAAAATCACCTTGCTAAAACTAAGTCATTCTCTTCTTGCACCAAAATTCTTCTTCTTCCTATATTACATATTTCATCTGACAACACCAAATAATTCTGGACTTCTTCCTTAAGAACAATATCTAATTAATCAAAAACTTTAATCACTTCTTCCTTGTAATTATCTTACCAAGGCAGTCGCGCGTATTTATTTCCAGCTTATCTTCCTATATTTACACTCTCATAATTTCTTATCTCCAATATGATGTAAGATCTGAACTCTCTACCTAAAACCTTGTCTCTTGCATTCAGTGTACTATACAACTGTCAGATTGATCATGGTAGAATACAACTATGATCAAGTCACTTGTTGACTATCATGCATAACTCTCTATTGCCTACAAGGTAAACTACTTATTACTTAGGGTGGCATGAAAAATTCGTAGTCTTTCCTCTGACTATATTTCTGGAAGCATATGTTATCATTCGTCATTTATACAGCACCTAGAATAAGACATACTCTCTTCAAGCTGTCTGTCTTTACTCAAATTGTCCTGCTTGTCTGAGATCCATTAACTTGTGTGGTCAGTGAATTTTCACTCTTTAAGGCTTAGCTTCTATATCACCATCTCCATGGATCATTCAAAAGATATTTCCTATCCTACTTCCACCTGGCATATACTAACTTAGTTTGTTTAATTTTTTGCCTCACTCACCAAAATGTGAGCTTCTAGAATCAAGGAATGTTGCCTTTTCTTTAGTCCTCTGAGTGCCTAGTACTAGTAGATGGTCAATAAAGGTAAATGGAGTAAATGATCATTGATTCATCTCTTAGATGTCAATAACATGAAATTTAAAATTTGTGGTCATAAGTGGAGAACGGTCTATGTGAAGCGTATCTTTACTGAAATTATTGCCTAAAGGCAAACTCGATAGATCATAATGAGTTTGTAAACTTACATTATCACTTCAGAAATTCATATTCTAATACTTACTTCAATGTGCCCTTTAAAAATTCAGATTTTGGGAGCTGGCCCCGTGGCATCTTGGTTAAGTTTGTGCACTCTGCTTCTGCATCCCAGGGTTCGCAGGTTTGGGTCCTGGTCACAGGCCTATACATCGCTCATCAAGCTATGCTGTTGTAGTATCCCACATACAAAATACAGGAGGACTGGCACAGATGTTAGCTCAGGGACGATCTTCCTCAGGCAAAAAGAGGAAGATTTGCAACAGATGTTAGCTTAGGGCTAATCTTCATCACCAAAAAAGAAAAAAATTAAATTTCAGATTTTGTTAAAAAATAAAATTCCATTATCAGTTTTGTTTTTCTTAAATATTCTGTGCCAGAGTTTACTTTACCTAGATGAAGGTTTATACTATTCATTATATATATACATATATTATATACATATAAAATTTACATAAAATTTTTTATATATATAATTTATACTATTCACTATATATATAGTGAATATTTATATATAGTTCCCTACATATATGTAATAGGTGAGTTATGGGTACAGTGGAGGGAAGGCATAGTTTTATGTGTAAAGTTTTCCCACCCAAATATTACATTATAATAGATGACCTAAGATGATATGATATGTTCATCCTGACGTTTTCTATACTACGGGCACAACCCCAAATTGGGCATAATTCAACCTGAGAGACTTTATTGGATCAACGCTTCACTATTTTAAAGTATTTTTCCCTGATAACAGAGAATAATGTGCTTTATTTAGCTTATCCCTTAAAATCTGCAAATATCAATTTCCTCCAGTCATAAAAACAAGAGTCCAATACATTTCTCTTTTAACCTTTTTCCCCTTTTGAATCACAATGGCACACAGCTAATCATCTTCTCTTTCTATTTTATTGAAGTCATAATAGTTTATAACACTATGAAATTTGAGTTTTTCATTGTTATTTGTCAGTCACCATATACATGTGCCCCTTTACCCCTTATGCCCACTCCCTAATCCCCTCCCCCTCTGATAACCACTAATCTGTTCTCTTTTTGTTTGTGTGTTTGTTTATATTCCACATATGAGTGAAATCATGTGATGTTTGTCTTTCTCTGTCTGGTTTATTTTGCTTAACATAGTACCCTCAAGATTCATCCATGTTGCTGCAAACGGGACTGTTTTGTCTTTTTTATGACTGAGTAGTATTCCATTGCATATATATATACAACATCTTCTTTATCCATTCCTCAGTTGATGGGCACTTGGGTTGCTTCCACATCTTTGCTAATGTGAATAGTGCTGCAATGAACATAGGGGTGCATAAGTCTCTTTGTATTGTCAGTTTCAAGTTCTTTGGGAAAATGCCGAGTAGTAAGATAGCTGGGACATATAGTAATTTTATTTTTATTTTTTTGAGAAATCTCTATACTTTTTCTGTAGTGGCTGCACAAGTTTGTGTGCCCACCAGCAGGGTGTAAGGATTCCCTTTTCTCTGCATCCTCTCCAATATTTATTATTCTTTGTCTTGGTAATTATAGCCATTCCCAAAGTTGTAAGGTGATATCTCATTGTAGTTTTGATTTGCATTTCCCTAATAATTAGTGATGTTTGACATCTTTTCCAACAAATCCAATGGTCTGTTGGCCATTTTCTTTGGAAAAATGTCTGTTCACATCCTCTGGCCTGTTTTTTTATCAGCTTGTTTGTTTTTCTGTGGTTGAGTTGTATGGGTTTTTTATGTATTTTGGAGATTAACCCCTTTTCAGATATATGATTTGCAAATATTTTCTCCCAGTTGTTGGGTTGTCTTTTCATTTTGTTCCTAGTTTCCTTTGCCTTGCAGAAACTCTATAGTCTGATGTAGTCTCATTTGTTTATTTTTTCTTTTGTTTCTCTTGCCTGAGTATACGAGGTATTCGAAAAGATGCTTCTAACACTGATGTCAAAGAGTGTACTGCTTATATTTTCTTCTAGGAGTTTTATGGTTTCAGGTCTTACATTCAAGTCTTTAATCCATTTTCAGTTAATTTTTGTGTATGGTGTTTCACATAATAATAGTCTACTTTCATTCTTTTGCACATGGCCGTCCAGTTTTCCCAACACCATTTATTGAAGAGACTTTCCTTTCTCCATTGTATGTTCTTGGCTCCTTTGTCAAAGATTAGCTATCCGTAGATGTGTTATTTCTTGGGTTTCAATTCTGTTCCATTGAGCTCTGTATCTGTTTCTGTACCAGTGTCATGCTGTTTTGATTGCTATAGCTTTGTAGTATATTTTGAAGTCAGGGATTGTGATGCCTCCAGCTTTCTTCTTTCTTCTTAGGATTGCTTTAGCTATTTGGGGTCTTTTGTTGCCCCATATGAATTTTAGGATTCTTTGTTCTATTTCCATGAAAAATGTCATTGGGATTCTGATTGAGATTGCATTGAATCTGTAGATTGCTTAAGGTCGTATGGATGTTTTAACTATCTTTATTCTTCCAATCCATGTGTATGGAATATCATGCCATTTCTTTATGTCATCATCGATTTCCTTCAATAATATCTTATAGTTTTCATTGTATAAGTCTTTCACCTCCTTGGTTAAATTTATTCCTAGATATTTTATTCTTTTTGTTGTGATCATAAACAGGATTGCATTCTTGAGTTCCCTTTCTGTTAGTTTGTTATTAGAGTATAGAAATGCAACTGATTTTTGTAATTTGATTTTGTACCCTGAAACTTTGCTGTAGTTGTTGATAATTTCTAATAATTTTCCAATGGATTCTTTAGGGTTTTCTATATATAGAATCATGTCATCTGCAAACAGGGAGCGTTTCACTTCTTCCTTGCCAAATTGCTTACCTTTTATTTCCTTTTTCTTGCCTACTTGCTCTGGCTAAAACCTCCAGTACCATGTTGAGTATGAGTGGCAAGAAAAGGCACCCTTGTCTTGTTCCTGTTCTCACAGGGATGGCTTTCAGTTTTTCCCCATTGAGTATGATGTTGGCTATGGGTTTGTCATATATGGCCCATTATTATGTTGAGGTAACTTTCCTTCCATACTCATTTTATTAAGAGTATTTATCATAAATAGATGTTGGATCTTTTCAAATGTTTTCTCTGCATCTATTGAGATGATCATGTGGTTTTTATTCCTCATTTCGTTAATGTGGTGTATCACATTGATTGATTGCAGATGGCAAACCATCCCTGCATCCCTGGTATAAATCTCACTTGATCATTGTGTATGATCCTTTGAATGTATTGCCATAATCAGTTTGCTAATATGTTGTTGAGGATTTTTGCATCTATGTTCATCAGCAGTATTGGCCTGTAATTTTCCTTCTTTGTGTTGACCTCGTCTGGCTTTGGGATCAGGCTGATACTGGCCTGAGTTCGGAAGTGTTCCATTTTCTTCAATTTTTTTTGGAATAGTTTGAGAAGGATAGGTATTAAATCTTCTTTGAATGTTTGGTAGAATTCTCTAGGGAGGCCATCTGGTCCTGGGCTTTTATTTTTGGGGAGGTTTTTGATTATCGTTTCAGTATCTTTACTTGTGATTGACCTATTCAGATTCTCTATTTCTTCTTGATTCAGTTTTGGGAGGTTGTATGAGTCTAAGAATTTATCTGTTTCTTCTAAATTGTCCAATTTGTTGGCATCTAGTTTTTCATACTATTCTCTTATAATCCTTTGTATTTCTGTGATATCCATTGTAATTTCTCCTTTTTCATTTCTAATTTTATTTCTTTGAGACTTCTCTTTTTTTTCTTAGTGAATCTGGCTAAAGGCTTGTCAAGTTATCTGCTCAAAAAGTCAGCTCTTAATTTCACTGATCCTTTCTACTGTTTTTTTAGTTTCTATTTCATTTATTTCTGCTCTAGTTTTTATTATCTACCTTATTCTGCTGACTCTGGTCTTTGTTTGTTCTTCTTTTCTAGTTCTGTTAGGTGTAGTTTAAGAGTCCTTATTTGAGATTTTTGTTTGTTTGTTAAGGTGGGCCTGTGTTGGTACAAATTTCTCTGTTAGGACTGCTTTTGCTGCATTCCATATGAGTTGGTGTGGTGTATTTTCACTTGTCTCTGTATATTTTTTGATTTCTCCTTTAATTTCTTCATTGTTTAGTAGCATGTTGTTTAGTCTCCACATATTTGTGACTTTCCCAGCTTTTTTCCCATAGTTTTTTCCTAGTTTCATAGCATTATGGTCAGAAAAGATGCTTTATATGATTTCAGTCTTCTTAAATTTATTGAGGCTTGTCTTGTTTCCCAACATATGGTCTATCTTGAGAATGCTTCATGTGCATTTGAGAAGAATGTGTATTCTGCTGTTTTGGGATGGAGTGCTCTCTATATATCTATTAATTCTTCTGGTCTAGTGTTTTGTTTAATTCCACTAATTCCTTGTTGACTTTCTGTCTGGATGATCTAACCATTGACTTAAGTGGAATGTTGAGGTCCCCTACTATTATTTTCTTGCTGTTAATTTCTCCTTTTAGGTCTGTTAATAGTTGCTTTATGTACTTTTGGTGCTCCTGTTTTAGGTGCATATATATTTATAAATGTTACATCCTCTTGCTGGAGTGTCCCTTTTATCCTTCTTTCTCTCTCATTGCCTTTTAATCTGAAGTTTATTTTGTCTGATATAAGTATGGCAACACCTGCTTTCTTTTGTTTGCCATTAGCTTTGAGTATTGTCTTCCATCCCTTCACTCTGAGCCTGTGGTTGTCTTTAGAGCTGAGATGTGTTTCCTGGAGGCAGCGCATTGTTGGGTCTTGTGTTTTAATCCATCCAGCCACTCTGTGTCTTTTTATTGGAGAATTCAACCCATTACATTTAGAGTGATTATTGATATACAAGGGCTCAATGCTGCCATCTTATCCCTTGTTTTCCAGTTGTTCCATATTTTCCTTGTTCCTCGTCCTGTGTATTTCCGACTGACAATTCAGTTTGGTGGTTCTCTATGATGGTTTTCTCAGTTTTCTCTTTATTTATCATTTGTGTCTCTGTTGTGATTTTTTGTTTAGTGGTTACTGTAAGGTTTGTATAAAAGTTCTCGTAGATGAGATAGTCCATTTTCTGACGGCATCTTATTTCCTTAATCTAAGCAGGTTCCATCACTTTCCTCTTCCTCATCTAAGTTGTTGTCACAATTTATTCCATTTTGTGTTGTGAATTTCTGGTTAAAATGAGGTGATTATAGTTATTTTTGATGTTTTCCTTTTATTTTACCTTAAATGATATAATTAAATGTTTGCTAAGCTGTTCTGATACAGAGCTACAATTTTCTGATTTTGTTTATTTAACTCCTTACTCAAGGTTTTGTTAACCTTTTCTTTTTTTCAGGTATGAGGCCCTTCTTGATCATTTCTTGTAGGGAGTCTTGTGGTGATGAACTCCCTCAGCTTTTGTTTTTCTGGGAAAGTTTTTATTTCTCCATTGTATCTGAAGGATAGTTTCTCTGGATACAGTATTCTTGGCTGAAAGTTTTGTCTTTCACAATTTGGAATATATCATTCCATTATCTCCTAGCCTGTAAACTTTCTCCTGAGAAATCTTTGAAAGTCTGAGAGGGTTTCCTTTGTAGATTATTTTCTTCTGCCTTGCTGCCCTTAATATTTTTTCTTTGTCATTGACTTTTGCCAGTTTTACTAATATATGCCTTGGAGCAGGTCTTTTTACATTGATGTAATTAGGAGTTGTATTAGCTCTTTACATGTAATTCTAGCTCCTTCCCCAGGTTTGGGAAGTTCTCAGCTATCATTCCCTTGAACAAGCTTTCTGCTCCTTTCTCCCTCTGGAATACCTATAATGCTTATGTTGCATTTCCTAATCGACTTGGATGTTTCTAGGAGAATTTCTTCATTTCTTTTTAGTTCTCTCTGTCTTATGTCTCTCTTCTCTCATGTCTTAGTTCTCTCTCCTCCCCCATCTGAAGCATCTCTATATTTCTGCCCTCTAAATTACTAATTCTGTCCTCCATAATATCAGCTCTGATTTTTAAGGATTCCAATTTTTTCTATATCTCATTCATTGTGTCCTCCATCTCCAAAATTTCTGATTGGTTTTTTTAATGGTTTCAATCTCTTTTGTGAAGAATTCCCTCTTTTCATTAATTTTTTTCTTTAGTTCCTTGAATCGTCTTTCTGAGTTTTCTTGTAACTCATTCAATTTCTTTATGATCACTATTTTTAATTCTCTGTCATTTAGATTGTAAATTTCTGAGACGTTATGATTGATTTCTGGATACTTGTCACTTTCCTTCCGGTCTAGAGTGTTAACATGCTTCTTCATGCTATTTGATGGGGTGAAGGTCGACTTTTGCCATTTCATAGTGGTAGTATTTGGTCACAGATTCCACTTTCCACCACTTGTGAGGGGGCTGGAGCTGTGTTTTCTGAGACTACTGTGACCCCTGACAGTTGTGCCTCTCCATTGGAGGCTGTGCCAACAGGGACCATCTGCATTTGTCCACTGGCTTCTGCTTTACACACATATGCACTGGTGCTCTGGTGGGGATCCCATGCTCTAGCTGACTGGCTGAGCTGGTGTGCCAGGTGGGAGGAGGGAAGGAGTGCTTCCTTTTGTGTGCATGGCCCCATGCACCACCACTCTGCACTCTCTGCCTGCCTGTCTGGGCTGCTTGGCTTGCTGGAGACACCCCTGTAATGGCTTAGCCTCCTCAGTGTGGAGTGTTCCTGCAGATTTGGAGGCAACTCTGAGAGCAAGAGCCTTCCCATGGAGGGCTGTCTTTTCCCCCTTGTTCTCTCAGAGTCATGTGCCAGCCACCATGCAAGGTTCCATGCTCTATATCACTGCCTGCTGCTGCTGGGGGAGGGAAAAGAGATCTGCTTACCTCCTTCCACTGCCTCCAAGGGGGATCTAGCACCTCCACCTTCAGATGTATGACTGTGTGGATTTCTCAGACGTCTATTGTGTTGTGTGACTATCCTCTGTTGGTTTATGAATGTCCTTTTTGTTGTATCTTAAGGAGGAGAGACTAAGGGAAGAGATCACTCTGTCATGATGTAGACATCACTCCAATAGGCATTTCTCATTTTACTTTTACCACAATTCTATGAGAGATTTATATAAGAGACATCTTATTTTCTTTATCCATTATTTATTCTTCCTTATTAGTGGAGTCCCAGGTAGTGTGCACACACATTTTACCTCCTTTTAAATGTATTAGTGGTTAATAAGATGAAGCAGAAGTTTGTGGGACATCCAGCAAAGTACTTTATGACTATATAAACATTCTTATTCTTGTGGCCGACTAGCTGAAGCTCTGGAAGCCATTTGGGGATTATGAGACAAAGGTCAAGAGCATATCTCAGACTTGGCCCTGCCATCCTTGAGCAGCTGAAATCACACTATCAATTTCCTACTTCCATATTTAGTATTTGTTACATGAGAATATTACATCTTATGCATTTAAGCCTGTCTGGTCAGGTCTCTTTTATGAGAACCAAACACAAATCTTAGCCAATTTATCAAATTAATCCTTAAAGAGGTTATAGAAATGACCCAAGGACACATGGATAACAAGTGTCAAAGTAAGACTGTGAGCTCCAGTCTGGCTTGTTACCTCATACTCACTTTATTACACTATATATGTGTATGTCATTGTTACACACACACACACACACACATATATATGTGTATATATATATATATATATATATGGCATTACATTTGTCCTAGGAATCATATTCTCTTTCAGGTATCTGTAGCAGTTTGTTTAAGGATCATGAGATATCACATGTAATCAGTTGAAATTGAATTAGACAGAGGGCAAGAGTATGTACTCGTCAAAATTTTTCTCATTTTCAACCCCAGTCCCAACCTTTACACTTAAACTGAGGATATTTTCAATCAACAGATCATCATACTACCACTTACATTAAAAGGCTGACGTTTGCCTTTCTAAGAACACCTTTATTGATGTGTATAATTAATGCAGGAATATCCAAAATTGGAGTAGCTTTAGTGAAGAAAAAAAGGAGGGAGGGAAGGATATATAAGAAAGGAAGGAAGAAAGAAAGAAACGAAGAAAGAAAGAAGAAAAAAGGAAATTGAATACACTCTGCTTTATGTGTGCTATGTCTCCTTTGTTTCATACTGACCCTTGAAGCACGGAATTGCTTCTATTAAAAATATAAAAATTCTTTATTTATCTCCATTTGAATATTTAGAGAGTAATTTCAATATGATAGTATACCAAGAAAGTTTTTTTTTCTTATTTTGCTTCATTTTTTCTGCTTATAATCTGAGGGCCACATGATTTTACACGTGGTATACTAACAAAATGCTAAGTATTAAGGCAGAAATTATTGGAGGGAACCAGTAAATTATTCTTTTTCTCCTCTGATACTTCTCCAACTGGAGAATCCTCTTGTTTCAAATGGAAGATCTTTCTCTTGCTAAGAGTGCTCTGACCTGTGTAAACTGCCTAGCATAGAAGCAATATTTTTTCTCTTTTAAATTGCACAGAAATTAATCTCCACAACTGAAGGTCTTCTGCTCAAAAAATAATTAAAAACGTTGCCTATTTCATCTTCTGAACTTCTTACAAATACCAAGTAGCTATTTGGCTAGATAAATAACGTTGAAAGTAAAAGCTCTACTCTTGTACTTTCTCTTTTAAAATACCATAATCTCTTGACATGTTTGTTTCCTAATGCTGTTGAAATATAAATTATTTTACAATTGTACCCTCAATCTTTTTAACTGCTCATAATATTATCAAATCTATGAGGCATGTTTCTAAAATTTTTCTTTAGTTGTTTACTATTACTGTTATCACTACTTTTTAATGTCACACCAACAGATACATCAAGAAGACAAGTTCTATATTAATCATAGTGTACAGCAGCAGGTCTGCATAGGGCAATAGTCTTCTCCATGGGTCGTCTGCTCCTGGAATCTCTCTCCTTCAGTTCATCCTGTACATCATAACACATTCCATGTTTGTAACATGGAACTTCATTACCCAAAAGATACTCAGTATCTTATTGCCTGAAAGATACCATGTAAAATTTTTAACCTAATATTCAAGGTTTATCACCATTTACCTTTTGAAAGTTGTCACCATCTACATCAGATCCCTAGTCAGTCACTCTGATTTGCTCAGTCTTCTGAACAGGTCTTGATATATCCTCTCCATCCAAATTGAATAAGGTATAAATAGAATGCATAAATAGTGCAAATAATATAAATAGGGTATAAATAGTTTAGAGTATAAGTAGAATGCATTATCTACCTATGTAAAATTGTTAGTGCCTAACATAGTTAGTTCTCAGTATGTATGAGGTGTTTTTGAGCCAGTAGAGCCAAGTCATGATGGGTAATCTCATTTATATTAAATTAATCTCTTCCCTTACCCTCTCCAATCCCACTCCCACCTGTACTTGGTAGAGATAGTAACCTTAGTAGGTATTCACAATGTGTTTGAAGGAGGAAGGAAGGAAGGAAGGGAGTAAAGAAAGAATCATAAATAAATTATTGAAGAAATTTAACTAGAGTACTCTACACAGATATGTCAGTTTGTCTTTAACGATATTAAAAACAACCTCAATATTTAATTAAATATGTTATGCATGAGCAAAATATGAAATGGTCAATAATTATTTATCATAAGGATTGGGAAAATAAAAGACTGTGTAAAGTTACCCTTTCAAAATCAGGAAAAAGAATTAAAATCAGCAATAATTATTGATTCTTCATATTAACTGAAAGAGAAAGCAAATCAAGGTGGATAGTTCTACTTTGAATCAAAAAGTGAAGGATGACTATATAGATGGTTGACTGATTATCAAATCTTGTCAAATGTCCTCAGGCACAGTTCCAAAAAAATCCAAATGTGTGTTAAAAATATCAGCATGGAAGCAAAATTACATATCATTTCACTGATTCTTCTAAATTAGCCCAGATTCCTGACATTATACTACAACTATACATACACTATGATTCCTGAATTAACTGACAAGTATTCTCTTCTAGGCAATCTTCAGTAATTAATACCCTATTTGGAAACTAATATAATAAGAATAATGTACTTCTAAAGTGAAATTCAAATTACTTTAGAGATAAATAATTTGAATATAAAATAGGTTAATCTGAATTCAAACCTTGAGCATCACCTACTATATTAAATAAACTTTTCTTATGAAATAAAATCAGTGTTCCAAAGGGATCACCTTAGAGCGACTTTCCTTCTAGATGCCAGCACCATGCCTAGGAAATAACTGAGACTCATGGTTCAGTGAGGCCAAGGGTCACTTGGCCAATGTTAAGAGTGATAAAGTGATATCTGGTTAAGTTGTCTTTCTCTGACACAATCACTTTTGTTCTGCACAGGTTGTATTTCTTGAACAGTGGATTCACAATTTCACCCCAGTTTTTTCTTTCAATGCCCTTACTGGATACTGTGATGGACATAGAGATACATGGTCCAGATCTCCTTTCAATGAAGAGTTTGTTGCCTCAGCTGCTGGGAGAACTAACACTAGGCATCCTTTCACTGTCAGCCCTTCAGGGACTGCCTCACTTGCAGAGAATTCCAATGTCCAAGTTCATGCCCTTCCTAGAATCTTACTCCAGTTAGTACCTTTTTTCCATAGGTAAAGAGGCTCCTGCACAAAAGTTAGAGAAGCTGAAGCAGGAGACCAAGTGGGAGTTGGAAGAGCCGCAGGCTCACTAACAAGGTGAGCCAGCAGGTCAGTGACAAACTGTATGAGTTATGACAGGGACTTGTTACTTGCACTGTGCTTCCGAGAGCAAAGTGTGTATTCTTCACTTTCACCTTCCAATTCCCAAAATGTCTCTATTAAGGAAAGGGACTCCTGAGAAACATAGTTCCAGCTTAGCTAAGCTGACATAGTAGAAACTCATGACACATATGTAACCTATGCAATCCTCACACTAACCCTATTGTTGTCTACATCTTACTGATGAAGAAAATAAGGCACAGAGAGGATAACCAAGTTGACTGAATACAAGCAGCTAGTAGCTTGTTCAGACTAACTTTCCATAGATAACAATTATAAAATCTGGACAAAATATAAAATAATAACAATTTCAAAGCACAGAGGGAAAAACAACAACAGGCATAAACTAGGGGGAAATCTACCCTTGAAAGAACATAACTGTACTTGGTGAAATTTGTGAGTTTAAGTATTTCTGCCTTGTAGTATGCCCAAATCTCTATACAGGATGAAGACATGAAAAGCTGCAGACTAACAGAGGATAGAGTTTGGGAAAGGAGAGCAGGCAGAAAGCTAGTAATCCTGGAAGTGAGAGATTGCTATTTGCCAATATCAAAAGTAGCAGGTTTTGTGATATAAGAGAAGGGGGGTTGAGTTTACGTATTTTAGGTTTGAGGCAATGCATTCGATGGTGCTTAGTAAACAATAAAATTGGCTTCAAATATAAAGCATTTTACACTTTTAAAAATCCATCCAGTACTGAGAATTTCTGTTCCTAGAATGTTCAGCCTCTGAATATAGAGAAATACCAACATTAGCAAGTCACCTTTCCTCAGCCTTTTATACAATATCTTGGGGGAATGGTCAAGTTTAGTCTGCTGAATGGTTCTAAATATTAGGAAGACATCTTCAGGTAGTAAAACCATTCAGAACAAACTTCTGATTTGATTAGAAAAGGTAGTGTGGAAAGCCAATTCAAAAGGGTTTTAGATCAGTTGAATTTTTTCCCTAATGTTTATATCTATTCAACGGAGGGATATCAACACTAATATAAAATAATCAATGAACATTTGCAATTTTATTTTAAAGCATTTCTTGGGATTCACTTATGTATTCAACTTTCAAACTGCAGCAAAATTAATTCTAGCATTTGTCAGAAGATTCTATGAGTTTATCAGGACACTCTCACTGAATTGGCCAGGCATCTGCTCCCAGGCTCTAACCCAGGCACCCCACTGTTTAAAGACCTATCCTTAGAAAGCATACTGGCAAAGAATACTTGTAAGTGTAATTAGAATAAAGGTTGTGTTAATTCCAATATTATACAACGATAGGAATTCTACTCTGAGTAAATAAAGCATCAGCTTTATGTTAAAACCTCTGGGTCACTTAGACTGTTAAGAAAAACTGATAATAAAGGAAAATATTGAAAACTTATTCAAAATCCCATAGTCCACAGAAAGCCATCAAAATATTTCCAATTTTTCTGTGTGAGTGTGTAAGCGTATATGGTATATATTTTAGATTTTAAATGAGAAAATAGTATATTGTGTGCCTCTGTACATATGTGAAGAAATTGTAAATTTTTACTATGCTTTCACATATATTGGCATAAAGTTGTTTATGATAGTCTCTTTAATCTGTTTTATGTCAAGTTGTGCCTACTTTTTAATTTCTAATACCATTTACATGTTTTGGGGCTGGTTTTTATCTTCATATATTGAACAACTCAAAAATTAGTTTTCAATCATCTTTCCTGTATTTTAATTTTCCTCTAAGTAGTGGTAAACAAAAATTTTTCTCTGCAATGGTTTTATCATAATTCAGTTCCCAGTAATTTTCTAATATTCATTATGATTTCTTCAACCCATAAACTTTCATTTTTCTGGTTGTAAAATATACGTGGTCTATTAGCAATCTTTTTGTTATTGATTACTAAATTGTACTTTTGTTAGAGAATGTAGTCTATGTGATAAAGACTTTGAATTTTCTGAGTCTTGATTTACGACCCAGCTTATGATAAAATTTTAAAAATATTCTTCGTGTGCTTGATATTAAAATGTATACTTTCCTGTTTTGGACATAATCGTAAGGTAACTCTGAATAAGCTTGTTAGTTTCATTGATTGTGTCTCGACATACTCTAAATCCATACTTATAAAAATCAGTTTCAAATTTTTATTTGAAAACACTCCCACTCTAATCTTGGAGTTATCTATCTCTCTTTGACATAGTGATGATTTTCGTTCTGCGTGTTGTGGAACATGATAATATAAAGTTGTTAGCTGTGTACTCATTGAATATTTTTTATTATACTAATGAACTGAATTATTATCATTATACTGTGAGACAATATAGAAGTATTTTTGTCTTAATGTTTATTTTGTAATAATTGGAAGACTATTTAAGAAATACTTAAAGCATAAGGAAGCAAATTGCTAGAAATCAAAAGTATGGTTACATATATTACATACATGACAGAGAGAATTATATCATCTATATATACATAGCTATATCTATATCTACATCTTTACTTCTCTATCTCTATATTTTATATGAAGACTTCAGATTATTTGCATTTATGGTGATTATGGATATATTAAATAAATTTAACTCATTCATTTTCCATTTCTTCTAATTTTACTGGGTTTTTCTCCTTTTCTGCCTTCATCTATTGCCTGAGTTTTAAGATATATTATCCTCTTTATCGTGTTGTGTATTCTGTATGTATTCTTTCACTGAGTGCACATGCAATTTTAGCATCCACATTTGACAAAGATTTTTAGATTCATCTTTTTTCATTTTTTTAAAATTGAGTTCATAATAGTTTACAACATTGTGAAATTTCATTTGTACATTATTATTTTTCTGTCCCCATACATGTGCTCCCCTTCACTCCTCTGTGCCATCCCCCCAGCCCTCTTCCCCTGGTAACCACTGAACTGTTTTTGTCCGTGTGTTTGTTTATCTTCCACACGTGAGTGAAATCGTCTGGTGTTTGTCTTTCTCCATCTGGCTTATTTTGCGTAACATAACACCCTCCAGCTCCATCCATGTTGTTGCAAATGGGATGATGTTGTCTTTTTTACGGCTGAGTAGTATTTCATTGTATATGTATACTACATCTTCTTTATCCAATCATCGGTCAGTAGGTGCTCGGGTTGCTTCCATGTCTTGGCTATTGTGAACAATGCTGCAATGAACATGAGGGTGCATAAGTCACTTCAAATTGTTGATTTCAAGTTCTTTGGATAGATACCCAATAGTGGGATAGCTGGGTCATATGATATTCCTATTTTTGGTTTTTTGCGAAATTTCCATACTGTTTTCCACAGTGGCTGCACCAGCTTGCATTCCCACCAGCAGTGTGTGAGGGTTCCCTCTTCTCCACAACCTCTCCAACATTTGCTATTTTTTGTCTCAGTGATTATAGCCATTTTAAAGGGTGTAACGTGGTATCTTAGTGTAGTTTTGATTTAAATTTCTCTGATGATTAGTGACGTTGAGCAACTTTTCATGTGCCTACTGGCCATCTGTCTATCTTCTTTGGAGAAATGTCTGCTCATATCCTCTGCCCATTTCTTGATCAGGTGGTTTGGTTTTTTGTTGTTCAGTTGTGTGAGTTCTTTATATATAATGGAGATTAACCCCTTGGCAGATATAAGATTTGTAAACATTTTCTCCAAGTTGTTGGACTGTCTTTTTGTTTTTATCTTGGTTCCCTTTGCCTTGCAGAAGCTCCTTAGTCTGATGAAGTCCCACTTGTTTATTTTTTCTTTGATTTCCCTCGTACAAGAAGACATGGTATTCAATAAGATCCTTTTAAGACCTATGTCAAAAGAATGTACTACCTATATTTTCTTCCAGAAGTTTTATGGTTTCAGGTCTTACCTTCAAGTCTTTGATCCATTTTGAGTTAATTTTTGACTATGGCATAAGATAGTGGTCTACTTTCACTCTTTTGCATCTGGCTGCCCAGTTTTCACAACACCATTTACTGAAGAGACTATCTTTTCTCCCTTGTATGTTCTTAGCCCCTTGTTGAAGATTAGCTGTCCTTAGATGTGTGGTTTTATTTATGGGCTTTCAACTTTGTTTCATTGATCTGTGTGCCCGTTTGTGTACCAGTACCATGCTGTTTTGATTACTATAGCTTTGTAGTACATTTTGAAGTCAGGGATTGTGTTGCCTCCAGCTTTATTCTTTTTTTCTCAGGATTGCTTTAGCTATTTGGAGTCTTTTGTTGCCCCATGTGATTTTTGGGATTCTTTGTTTTATTTCTGTGAAGAAAGTCATTGGGATTCTGATTGGTGTTGCATTGAATCTGTAGATTGCTTTGGGTAGTATGGACATTTTAACTATGTTTGCTCTTCCAATCCAGGTGCATGGAATATCACACCCTATGTTTATGTCATCATTGATTTCTTTCAATAATGTCTTCTACTTTTCATTGTATAGGTCTTTTACCTCCTTGGTTAAATTTATTCCTAGATATTTTATTCTTTTTGTTGCAATTGTAAATGGGATTGTATTCTTGAGTTCTCTTTCTGTTAGTTTGTTATTGGAACATAGAAATGCAACTGATTTTTCTAAGTTGATTTTACATCCTACAACTTTATTGTGGTTGTTGATTATTTCTAATAGTTTTCCAATGGATTCTTTAGGGCTCTCTCTACGTCAGTTCATGTTGTCTGCAAATAGCAAGAGTTTCACTTCTTCATGTCTTATTTGGATTCCTTTTATTCCTTTTCCTTGCCTAATTGCTCTGGGGAGAACCTCCAGTACAATGTTGAATAAGAGTGGTGAGAGTGGGCAACCTTGTCTTTTTCCTGTTCTCCAAGAGATGGCTTTCAGTTTTCCCCTGTTGAGTATGATATTGGCTGTGGGCTTGTCATATAGGGCCTTTATTATGTTGAGGTAATTTCCTTCTATCCCCATTTGGTTGAGAGTTTTTATCATAAATTACTGTTTGATCTTGTCAAATGCTTTCTCTGCGTCTATTGAGATGATCACGTGGTTTTATTCCTTATTTTGTTAATGTGATGTATCACATTGATTGACTTGTAGATGTTGAACCATCCTTGTGTCCCTGGCATAAATTCCACTTGATCATGGTGTATGATCTTTTTGATGTTTTGCTGCATTTGGAATGCCAATATTTTGTTGAAGATTTTTGCATCTATGTACATTAGTGATATTGGCCTGTAGTTTTCCTTTTTTGTGCTCTCCTTGTCGAGCTTTGGTATCAGGGTGATGTTGGCCTCATAGAATGTGTTAGGAAGTGTTCCATCTTCCCTAATTTTTTGGAATAGTTTGAGAAGGATAGGTATTAAGTCCTCTTTGAATTTTTGGTAGAATTCACCAGGGAAGTCATCTGGTCCTGGACTATTGTTTTCTGGGATGTTTTTCATTACGGTTTCAATCTCCTTTACTTATGATTGGTCTATTCAGTTGATCTATTTCTTATGATTCAGCTTTGGGAGGTTGTAAGAGACTAAGAATTTATCCATTTCTTCTACATTAGCCAATGTGTTGGCATAGAACTTTTCATAGCATTCTCTTATAATCATTTGTATTTCTGTGGTGTCCATTGTAATTTCTCCTCTTTCATTTCTAACTTTATATTTCTGAGCTTAATCTCCTTTTTTCTTTGTAAGTCTGGCTAGGGGTTTGTCAATTTTGTTTATCTTCTCAAAGAACCAGCTTTTTGCTTCATTGATCCTTTCTACCATCTTTTTTTGTTTCAATCACATTTATTTCTGCTCTGGTTTTTATTATTTCCCTCCTTCTGCTGATTTTGATCTTTGTTTGTTCTTACTCTAATTCAGTTAGGTGTAGTTTGAGATTGTTTATTTTGGATTTTTCTTTTTGTTGAGGTGGGCCTGTATTGTGATGAATTTCCCTCTTATGACTGCTTTTGCTGCATCCCATATGAGTTGGTATGGTATGTTTTCATTTTCATTTGTCTCCAGATATTTTTTTCATTTCTCCTTTAATTTCTTCAATGATCCATTGGTTGTTCAGTAGCACATTGTTTAGACTCCACATCTTTGTCCCTTTCTCCGCTTTTTTCTTTCAGTCAATTTCCAGTTTCAATAGCATTGTTGTCAGAAAAAATGCTTCCTATTATTTCAGTCTTCTTAAATTTATTGAGGCTTGCCTTGTTTCCCAACATGTGATCTATCCTTGAGAATGTTCCATGTGCACTTGAGAAGAATGTGTATTCTGCTATGTTTGGATGGAGTGTTCTATTTTTATCTATTAAGTCCATTTGGTCTAACTTTTCATTTAGTTCCACTGTTTCCTTGTTGACTTCTTGTCTGGATGATCTGTCCATTGATGTGAGTGGAGTGTTGAGGTCCCCTACTATTATTGGGTTGTTGTTAATGTCTCCTTTTAGATTTGTTAATAATTGCTTCATGTACTTTGGTGCTCCTGTGTTGGGTACATAGATATTTATAATTGTTATGTCTTCTTGGTGGAGTGTTCCTTTGATCATTATATTCCGCCCCTCCTTGTCTCTCTTTACCTGTCTTATGTTGAAGTTTACTTTGTCTGATATAAGTATTGTAACACCTACTTTCTTTTGTTTGTCATTAGCTTGGAGTATCATCTTCCATCCCTTCGCTCTGAGCCTGTGTTTGTTGTTGGAGCGGAGGTGTGTTTCTTGAAGTCAGCATATTATTGGGTCTTGTTCTTTAATCCATCTTGCCACTCTGTGTGTTTTTATTGGAGAGTTCAATCCATTTACAAATGTGATTATTTGTATATATGTGATTATTGATATATGTGGTGATTATTGATATATGAGGGCATAATGCTGCCATTTTATCATTCATTTTCCAGTTCTCCTGTATTTCCTTTGTTACTCATCCCATGTATTTTTGACTACCAATTCCATTAGATAGTATTTTATGCTGGATTTCCTAGTTTTCTTCTTATTTATTATTTGTGACTCTGATCTACTTTTTTCTTTAATGGTTACCATGAGGTTTTATGCAAAATCTCATAGATGAGATAGTCCATTTTCTGATGACCTCTTATTTCCTTAGACTAAGCCAATTCAGCTCCTGTCCCCTTCCCCTCCTAAGCTGTTTATGTCACATTTTATGAGTGTTGTGAGTTTGTGCTTAAAATGACAAGATTATCTTTGTTTTTGGTGTTCTACTTCCCTTTATCTCTAATGCTTTATATGAGTATTTGCTAACCTGTTCTGCTGGGTAGCTCCAATTTTCTGATATTTTCTACCTACTTCTCTCCTTGTTTAGGGCTTTGTAACCACTTTCTTCTTTTTTTTCAGGTATGAGGGCCTTCTCAAGGATTTCTTGTAGGGGTGGGTGGTCTTGTGGTGATGAACTCCTTTAGCTTTTGTTTATCTGGGAACATTTTTATTTCTCCATCATATCTGAAGGATATTTTCAATGGATAGAATATTTTTGGCTGAAACTTTTTGTCCTTCAAAGATTTGAATATATCATCCCGCTCTCTCCTAGCCTGTAAGGTTTCTACTGAGAAATCTGCTGAAAGCCTGATAGGAGTTCCTTTGTAAGTTGTTTTCTTCTGCCTTGTTGTCCTTAGTATTTTTTCTTTGTCATTGACTTTTGCCATGTTCACCACAATATGTCTTCCAGTAGGTCTTTTTGCATTGAAAAAGTTAGGAGATCTGGTGGCCTCCTTCCACGAATTTCCATCTCCTTTCACAGGTTTGAGAAGTTCACTGCTATTGTTTCTTTGAACAACATTTCTGCTCCATTCTCCTTCTCTTTTCCCTCTAGAATACCTATTATCTTTATGTTGCATTTCTTAATTGAGTCAGATAATTCTTGGAGACTTTCTCCATTTCTTTAGTTTTAGTTCTTTCTCCTCCTCCATCTGAAGCATTTCTAAATTTCTATCCTTGATCAGGCTGATTTGTTTGTTGATGATATCTGCTCTACCATTCAGGGAATCCATGTTCTGCTTTATCTCAACCATTGTGTTTTTAATCTTCAATATTTTTGCTTGGTTCTTCTTTATAGTTTCAATCTCTTTTGTGAAGTAGCTCCTGAACTTGTTGAATTGTCTATCTGTATTCTCTTTTAACTTGTTGAGTTTCTTAATGGTAGTTATTCTGAATTCTCTTTCATTTAGACTATAGATTTCTGTGTCTTCAGGATGGGTTTCTGGGTACTTGCTATTTTCCTTCTGGTTTGTAGATTTAATATATTTTTTCATACTTCTAGAGAGTGTAGATTTGTGCTTCTGCCTTGTGATAGTAGTTGACTGTCACTTCCACTTTTCGCCACTAGGTGGGGCCCAAGAACTGCATATTCTGAGCCCAGTGTGAACTGAGGGGACAGCTCCAAGTTGCTGGGCAGTGGTTCTGGGGCAGCAGGCAGGGGGATGGGGTGCTTTCTTCTCCTGTGTGATCTCAGGGGCTTCTCACTCTGCCCTTGCTATCTGGTCTCCTAGGGTGTTGGCTTGATGCAGAAACTCCCACGATAGCTGGACCCATTTTCCCCAGGCTGTGATCTTCAGGGATCTATGATGTTCCCTCAGAGGGCCACCACTCCCTCCCCACTTTCCTCCCTGTGGCTATGCGTAATCCTTGGATTGCTGTCCTTCTGTGAGGAAGAGAACCATTCTCTTATGTCAATCCACTTCCTTGAGGGGGCTCCAGTACCTCTACCTTCTGACACGTGGCTGCATGGGTCTCTCTGATGTCTTTTGTCTTGTGTGGATGTCCTCTGTTGGGATATGAATGTCCTTTACATTGTATCTTTGTGGGGAGAGTTTACTGGAAGAACTCTGCCATGATGCTAACATCACTCCTCCACATTTGATTTATATTTTAAAGGTAGTATCAGTATCTTTCTCTGAAACAATACAATGACCTTAAAATTTACTCCAGTAACTCTTATTTCATATTACAATGTGTTGTTCATTATTTGTCTTCATCTTATACATTCTTTATTTGTTTAAACTTCTCAACATGTTTACTGACGTCTTTGTTCACTCGTCTTTCTGACATGTTTTTTATATCTGCTTTAATTTTTATCTTCAACTGCACATTTGGAAATTTTTTCTGTGAGAGTCTCTTCTTCTCTCCTTTTATTTCACCTAATCTTGAGTGATAGTAGTAGTATTGTATTGGCTCCTGCCAGATGTCGCATAGGTATTTACAACCAGGAATCACTTTTTGTGTTAATTTCTTAGACTGGAATCTACTAGAGTCTGAAGAAATAGTAAAATTGAACCAGACACATTTGTGAGGCAGGCCCGTGCTTTTGATTTCTCAGGTTACATTTTGCTTTTATTCTGTCCAAAGGTAAATCAGAGGCAGGTGAGCTTCCTGGTTTCCCTTTGCTAATGAGTGGATTTTTTTAGTTTACTTTCTCTGAAAATGTAAGCTTTTAGGATCCTGGATTGATGCACAGATATCAGTTTCAACTGCCTTGTCTCACATATCCATGTAGCTATTAAAATCCTTTGGTAACTAAGATGAATGAATCCCCATCATGTCCTCACAGGGAAGTCAGTTTCATTAAAGACATTTCTAATTGTTCCAAAATTCCTCCTTATACTCTGCAAAAATTATTTTATTAATTGAACTGCTGTGACCTCTATTCCTCCCAGTTCTTTCTCCAAATTGACCCTCAGGAAAAACCCTGAATGTGTTTAATGCTCCTTTCATAATAATTAAAAATGGCCAATGTCCTGCACACCTGCCTGCCACTTAAACACTTGCATGCACACAAAGTCAACTGTACACATACCCACAAACACAGGGCCAGGCTTTCTCTTTCTTAGGTGAAACATCTCTATGTTCTCAACATTTCTGCAAATGAAATAGTTTCAAAATTCTCTTTTCATTCTAGTCACTCCACCAGATTCATTATGATTTGTCAACTTCTCTCTAAAAACGTGGATTTCTTAAATAAACACAGAACTCATACATGCTTGGCCATTCAAAGCAGATTAAAAATATTGCCTTGTTTGTTTTTTTCCCTTTGGAGGGGAAACTAAAAACACATGTGATCTACCCTCAACAAATTTTTAAGTATACAGTACGGTATTATTAACTATAAGCACAATGTTGTACAGCAGATCTATAGAACATTTTTACTTTGCTATTTATGGGTTTAGAGTTTCAGTCATGCAAGATTGCCTCACTTCATTTGACATCACATTCTATGAAATAAGGTTGTTGTGTTAACCTTTAAGAAGACACCATAAATCATGAAACCACAGATTCGCACAACTGAAAGGGACATTAAGAACTATCCAGTTTAATGACTCATCAAAGTGTATAATATGATTTCCTGTTAAACTAGATATCTAAAAGACTGCATGTGTGCATGATATTTTAGAATTTATTGATAGATTTTTACATAAATCTTTATTGAATTTATTTTAAAATTTTTTTTGGTTTCATCAATATATCACCATTGGAAGATTAAAGCAGATAACCTATAAACCTATCTATGTCTTTTGATTTGAAAGATTATTATATGTATGATTTTCATTTCCAATGTATCTTAACTCTCTTAGATGTTTTGTTTTATTAAACCAATATTTTGTAATTTTTTAGTTCTAATACAAGTCTTTTAGTTTTGTGTACTACTAGTAACCTTGGTTATATAAGCCAACATGTAAATGATCATATTGATTACTATTCATACCAACCCAGAGGAAAAAGAGTATTTTATCTCAATTGTCTTATTTACCTTTCATTCTCTACACTTTTGAAGCTACAGCACAAAATCCAAACACAAATAGATGAAGCTTAATTGTCTTACAATTATTCTACCAAGAGCACAACTACAGCAAGTTAATGAGTACACTGAAATATATTACTGTTATCTTACAGTAACTTCTAAAACATTTCAGAAAACTGTGTGAGAAAAAATGAGCTAGGAGGAAGGGTTGTCATGAGAAATCTCTAATTGGGAACTATAGAAAGTGAATTCACTTCACATCTTTTTTTTCCCCTTTCACTTCCAGGCACAATTACAATGTCTTTCTAAGAGAAGGACACAACATAAACCTGTGCTACCGAGCTTCTTTATAAAAAGGATAAATGAAAATTTTCCTTATTGTAAACAAAAAGAAATTCAGGAGTGCAATTCTGTGAGAATGAAAATCATTTTTGTAGATATCAATAGTAATGCCCGAAATATTGAAACGAAATTTCTATGCCAATAAATGAAGTTAATTTGCGCAATCTTTAAAACTTTATTTTGCTATGCCTTATATACTTTGTCTTTAAATTTTGTCTAAAACCTTAAAAAATAAACCCACTTAGAGGTTGATCCAGTTTAATTGATAAAATACTCAATATAAATAATTTAAATATCTCATGAAATCTAACCACTCTAGATAGATAGATAGATAGACTTTAAAATTTACCAAATTATAGAAAATTAAGCTCTGTCTCTAATAAGGAAAGCCCTTCACCTTTGCAAAAGAGTTCAAGTTCAATGTTACATAGAATAAAATAGATTTTGTTTGTACCAGTTAGGATTTTTTGTTTACTATTAATCAAGCCATTCATAATTATAACTTACTTCGTTAAATAAGAAAATAATCATAACACCATAAAATATTATTAAATTAATGAATATTGCTAAATATATTTCCTTGTGCTGAAGTAAACTCTCTCTTAGAATAAATTCTACCCAGTGTCCTAGTTCTCCCCTTTATAAATCTCATTCACCCTTGTTTTTATAATATTTTGGATTTTATTCTGAACTTTTTTTTCCCTAAAGATTGGCACCTGAGCTAACATCTGTGGCCAATCTTCATTTTTTTCTTCTTCTTCTTTTCCCTGAATCCCCTCAATACACAGTTGCATATTCTAGTTGTAGGTCTTTCTAGTTGCGCTATGTGGGATGCCGCCTCAACACGGCCTGATGAGCAGTGCCGTGTCCGCACCTATGACCCGAACTGGCAAAACCCTGGGCCACTGAATCGGAGCACATGAGCTTAATCACTTGGCCAGGGGGCCGGCCTCTGATTCACCTTTCACTCGATTTTTATTGGAAAATCCTTCTAATATTTGTAGATGTCATGAAACTTAATAAATCTTTTCTCAAAAATATAAAATAAATCTCATTTCCTTTTTCTTTTTTTGACATGATATTCAGAGTTCTCACAACAGTGATTGCTGTATTTTGAATTAGCTCTAGTTTATCTATATTCACATAAAATTATGGTGTTAAGATCTGAACCCAATGCTCTGGGTCTGACCAAGTAAGGGAAAACAAAATTCTCATCTTGGGCATTCTAGACACTGTATTCATAAGGAATTAAGACTTACATATTAGCTATTTCTTTTATGTCCACATCTTACGATCCATATACTGAACTTAATAAGTCTAAAATTCTAATACACTCTAAACGTACAGTCCCTAAACCACAGGCTCCTCTATTTATGTGTGTACTTCCATTGTTACAGAGCAATTCAGTACACCAACTCTGACCTGCTCAAAATAAGTTAACTTCTCTGAAGTTCTATTATTGCATAATTAAAGAAAACATACCCACCCTAACAGTGTGGTTAAAAAAAGAAAATTAGATAACATAAATTAAATTCTCAATGTTATGCCTAGCACATATCAAATGCACAAATTAATTATGTACAATAATGTGGTATTTTAAACTAGGTAGCTATGGACATTTTAATTTGGAAGCACATATGCAAGGCTTTTAAATGTTTCCTGTCAAATTTCCCCTTGGTAGATCTGGTTCACCATTCAAGTCTATTGACATCTTTTTAAATACAGGTTCTGTTATCCAGCAAATTTATTCTTTCCACTTTTGTGTCATTTGTAATTTTGATAATAATGTTGTCCAGAACTTGGCTGCAGTGATTGACAATATTAGGCAAGACAGAGCCTCTTCTTCTATGTGTAGTCAACCACATATAATTCTGCCTAATTGCACTCATATCCAGGACTTGTGTCTACAGCTTCTCATGGAAATACCATAGGAGAAAATGTCACATGCTCTGCTGACGTCCAGTTATACACAGTTCCCAACTCTACTACCCTAATGAGCTGTCATGAAATGAAGGTGGTTTAGTCTGATGCGTCTTGTTCTTGTGAACTCTGTCTGACCACTCTTGATAAAGGCTTCTTTTGGAACTGGGATTTTCTTTATTTGAATGTTACTTCACTGGAATAACCTAGAGCTAGAGACCTTCACATTCTATCAGGTCCTGCATGGCCTGGGGATGTCGAGGGAACATATTTTGTCATAAAACACTCTATCCTAACAGATTGTGCAGGTCCATATGCACCTCAGTCCTATCCCTTTTTAATGTACGAAACTATCTCTGCTATACCAACATAGCATTTTCAAAGACCACCAAGGTTAATGACTGTTGCCATAAATTTCTCCTTATGTTCAGAGATACTTTGGACTGGGATACTTTAATTAATACTTAGGAGCATGGTAAATTTGGAGGCTTATATTCTCTCTGTTCAACATTTAGGTAAAGCAAAAGATCAAGAATATAAAATGAAAATAATGATTAGCTTCCCATCACTTGTTACCATAATACTGTCAGGGGAACCTCCTTTCTTGTGCTCATTCTTGCTCTAAAGCAGTGCTGGTAAAGGACAATAGTATCTAGATGGAGAAGCTTCCCTGGTACTTCATAGGTGATGTTAGGGATTATTTTTAACTTTTTGATCTAGACGTATAAAAGGTACCTGCAGTAGACAGAATTTATGGATGGCACCATAAGATTCCCAGTCTCTGCTGTATGCACACTTTCTCCCAGATATTCATTCAAATACTAATCTAGGTACTGCTGAGAAGGGATTTTGTTAATATAATTAAGATCCCAAATCAGTTGACTTTAAAATATGGTGATTATCTGGGTGGGCTTGATTCCTTTAAAAGAAGACAGTTTTCTCCAGCTGATCAAAGAAGAGGAAGTCAAAGACACATGCTCCAGTTGGCCCAGAAAGCAAATATGCATGTTATGAATTGCTACAGGGATCACACAGCAAGAAACTGTGAACAGCCTTTAGATTCTAAGAGCAGTCTACAACCAGCAGGAAAATGGGGACTTCAGTCCTATAACCATAAGGCAAACTGATGCTGACAACAACCAATGAGCTTGCAGAAGTACCCCAAGCCCCAGATGAGAACTACAGCCCCGGCCAACAACTTGATGTCAGCCCATTGAGTCTACGAGCAGAGAATCCATCCGTGCCATTCCCAGAGTTCTCCTTATAGAAACTGAGATAATTTATGTGTTTTAATCCACGAAGTTGGTGGTAATGTGTTATGCACTAACAGAAAACTAATACGACACATGTATCATAAGTGCACAACTTAATGAATTTTCACAAAGAATAGCCAATATCCAGAAGAAAAAATAGTACAATATCCCAGAAGTCACCCTCATGCTCCCTTTCAGTCACGGTGCCACCCACCGCTCACCATTCCTCCATCTCTGCCCCCAGGAGTAAAAATTGCCCTGACATTTAACAGTATAGTCTGTTTAAGTACTTTATACAAATGGAGTCATACATTATATGTTTTTTTGCCTTTGGCTTCTTTAATTCAACAATATTGTTGGTAAGGTTTATCTAAATTGTTACATGGAGTTGTAGATACATCATTCTCATTGTTGTATAATATTCTATTGTGTAAATAGAATGCAATTTACTTATTCATTTGCCTTGTTCGTCATGTGGGTAGTTTACAGTGCAAAGCTGTTACAAACAGCGATGCATTCTAGCATATGTCTTTGGTATGCGTGATATTTAGTTTTAAACTAAGAGGAGTCAAATTATCAGGCATTCTGGAAGTCTGGATAAAGAGAGAGAATATTGAGAAAAGAATATTTATTTTTAGTCAGAAACACCTGGATTTATATCGTAGACAGTTATATTCTATATGTGATCTTGATCAAGTTAATCTTCTTTACACAGTTTCCACATTTGTAAAATATAGGGTATTAAAAAACATAATCTCTGACTTCTCTTGAGCATTAAAATCTGTGCTGTCCAATACAGTAGTCACTAGCCACATGTGGCCACCTATGTTTAATGTAAATTATTTAAATTAAATTAAATTGAATGAGCTGACCCAGTGGCATATTGCTTAAGTTCACGTTCTCTGCTTCGGTGGCCCAGGGGTTGTGGGTTCGGATCCCAGGTGCAGATCTATACAGCACTCATCAAGCCATGCTGTGGTGGTGTGGCACATAGACACCAAAATAGAGGAAGTATAGTGGAAGATTGGCACAGATGTTAGCTCAGGACCAATCTTCCTCACCAGGAAAATAATTATATTTAAAACCAAGTTTCTTGGTCACACTAGCCATATTTCAATTGCTAAATACCTACACGTTATTGGACAACACTGTATGTATATGAAACATTTAAGCCACATTGTCCCTGCTAAATTGCTACTTAATAAATGATAGCGTGCCACATGCTTTTTTACACTCAATCCCATCAGAATTTTGAGGCACCCAAATAACTCCCTAAATTATTCTGGCATCCACAGAAGTTATCACCATGATGCTCCTGAAAGTTTGTCCAATGCTTTGAAGTATCTCTTACTTTTCCCTGTCTTTCTCCTTTTGGTGATAGAAACAGTGAGGTCCATGACATGGGAAGAAGCCACTGCTATGGTTTCCTTTGCCTCCTCCCCCGGCACGGGTTCCTGGAAGTCTCATTATGCCAGACCACAATGGACTAAGGCTGTCCCTTGGACTCTGAAAAAAATTCCATCTATGCTCATCACTGAGCACCCCTCTGTCACAATGCTTGTAGAAGTGTCCAGGTGTCTTGTCAACATCTCAGAGTCATATGAACAGCACCATTTTCAGTTTCCCCCTCCAAACCTCCATTCCTCCTTGAAATTCAGGATCTTTGGGGATGACTTCAGGATAATCTTGAGAATCACCAAGTTGTTCTCAAAATACTCTTTCTCTTTGGAATAGATATTTCTTTCCTTTAAATTATCTTTCTTCTTCTGGTTATTTGTATTTCATTTTGTGATTTTTCTCTTCAGTAGCTATAATAGTTATTATAACACTATTATATATATTTTTTAGTGATGCTTACTGTGTGAAAAATAAAATACCATGATAGGTGCTATGGGAGTTGAAAATATGATGGCCTTTGTCATTCAGAACTTATAATATAGGAAGGGATATAAGATCTAATTTCAAATAATTATAATCTAAGGTAGATAATTATATTGCTGGCAGTAAACATGTTTACCTCCATTGCTTTCATCCTACTTATAAGTTTCAAATACAGAAATGACAGAAATCAGCAAACATCACCATCTGGTTTTATTTTGCCTTTTTATTTATTTTTCTCTTCAGAACTATTCATCTGTATAGGCAAGAAAGCAACTGTACATGGAACGTAAATTTAAGGAAAACTAAATATCTCATTTGCATTAACATTTTTTTTCTCTCCAGGCTACTTGAAACTTTCAATTTCACATTGAGCCAGTTACACCTATAAGACTCTTATTAAAGCATAAAAATGTCCTTTGGGAGTGGACAGGTGAGAAGATTGTTTGATGATCCATTTGTATCACCTGAATTCCAATAAACAGGGGAGTTTCTTAGAAGGTGTAACAAAAAGAGTGAGGTTTGGGAAAGGGACGGAGAAAGTTTAGGAGAGGTGGGTAACACTGAATGCTCATGCCTAGAATGTGGGCTGGGACCTCCCAAGGGCCCAGAGTCAAAGAAGAGTTGAAGAGAGAGGATGAAGGAAAAGAAATGCATCTGGATGCTGTGACAGTTTAAGCCCATTGTTTATGAAAATCTATTTCATTTTGTCAACACTGTTGTCATGGTCTGTTCTTGCCATATTTCATATAGTTGCACATCCTTAATTAAATGCCTCCAATTTGAAACCACAGGACCAGATAGGAAAGTTGTTTTCAAAGAACATGAGGTATTTTGAATTCCTCAAGACTTCCAGAAATATTTTGGTGCAAATGTGTCATTTGAAAGTTGTAAAACAACGTGGAATCACATGACCTATACACATAGCAACCAGAATTCATAGTTTTGCATAAGGATTATAAGATTGTACCAATACGCAGACAGTTTGTAAGGGAGAAAAAGACATGTTAAGAGGAGAGAGATTGCTCAAGAGTTTAATGAGCTGTTCTTGTTCAAAAAAATAAATGAAGAGTTTGGGTTAAAGCAGATCTTAGAGTAGTTTATAATAGCTATGAAGCTAGAGCCAAGACACTCCTAAAACGTATCTCTTGAGATGCCAAAATGCTGCAGCAAAATCTCCAAAGTAATGAATCACAAGCACAGTCAAGATGAAATATCTACACAAATCTTATATCACATATTATAAACTCTTTGATTCTCTTCATTTTTATCAGGAAGAGATTCTTTTATGCTAAATGTAGTACGAGCGCACATGCAATGTGTGGAATTTTTAGCAGAACACATAGCGTCATATATATTTGTTGTATTACCATTTACTACCGTTTACACTGGTCAGTGATTCTCAGAGTTTGATCCACAGACTAACATCATAGGAATCACCTGAGAACTTGTCAAAAATATAGTCTCAGAACCACTACCGCTCTCCCCCTCCAACCTTCCCACCCCTACTCTAAGCTCTGCTTCTCAGAAACTCTAGAGATTTCTAAGGATTTGTGTTTTAACAAGCGCTTCAGGTGACTGATACATGGCACTGACAAAGACAATGATGCTACTCAGAGTGATATTTCATCATTGTGAAAAGGGGAGTATTATTTATTTATGAAAAAGATAAATAAATATATTCTCAATCATCCTTTTACCATGAAGCAAAGATGTATAGGAAGTTCCTCATCTCCCTCACGCCTCCTATTAGGCATTTCCCTCCACATTTTTGTGCAAAAGACTGTTGAAGTCTCCATCACCATAATCAGTCTTCAATTTAAAAATTGATTTCTTCTAAAAATATTTAAAATTGGGAGCCAGCCCCATGACCTAGTGGTAAAGCTCAGTGCATTCCACTTCCATGGCCTAGGTTCAGTTCCCAGGCACAGACCTGCACCACTCTTCAGTGGTCGTGCTGTGGCAGTGACCCACATACAAAATAGAGGAAAATTGGCATAGATGATAGCTCAGGATAAATCTTCCTCAGCAAAAAAAGAAAAAATTAAAAATTGAATTACCATATGATCTAGTAATTCCACTTCTAAACACATATGCAAAAGAGTTCAAAGCCAGGATTCAAAAAGATATTCGTACACCCATATTCACAACACTATTATTCATAATAAAAAATAAAAAGAAATTGAAAAAAACAAACACAATTATTTTCTATAACGTGCCTTGGATCTGCACTCCAGTTTTTGACCTTAACTCCTGTTTAACCTTTTTATCCAAATTCTTCTTTTCCCCATTGAGATTGTGTGCATGTGGGAAGCTATGAGGTATGGAAGGGGCAGTCAGCTTGTGGATTGAAGGCATTACTTATAGTTCTGACTCTGAGAATAGTCTGTAACTCTAGGCACATAAATGTATGCATTTTGGCCTTGATTTTCTCATCTATAAAGTGAGGGAGTTGAATAAACTATCTCTAAGTTTCCTTCTAGCCCTGAACTTATGACTCTGTATGTCATGTTAAGGCCCAGATCCTCTGTTTTCTGAAGAAACTGATAAAATTATCTGTCTTAAAAGTCAAATATGTGAAAGTATTTTTTAGTAGTTGACTTTTGGAGGTTAGAACCGTCACTTTGTATGCTAAAGCTTCAATGATGGATAATAAACATATACTAACTGAATGACAAACTCACACATGACAAGCCAGAGAAATGTCACTAGTGGTAAAAATACCAAGACAATTTCCAAGGGAAAACCCTGCCAAGACGAGTTTGGTAAAATGAGAATTTGGGCTTGGAAATAATGGATTGCCTACAATATTTTGCATAAGGGTGACCAAATGTTTTTCTCCCCAAGTACTCTGTAATTAATGCACCTCTGACAGGCCGTGCATCAAGTACCAGTGTGGTCTCCAATCTGATTATTCCATTTCACATATCACTGTAGAAAAGCTTATTTTTAGACAGAAATAGTACATTGTAGTAGCACTTATCAAGTGTTTACTGTGTACCAGGCACTGTTTGAAATGCTTTAAATGTATTAACTCAATCGATCCTTGCAATAACCATTTGAAGTTAATAAAAAAATCATCCCAATTGTCTAGGTAAGACAACTGAAGCATAAATGTAAAAAAATAAATTAAATTGGAAAAAGAAAGCTCAAGTCAACAAGAATCAGAGCTGTCAACCACTACCTTATACTATTTATTGAGGTAATGTAATTCCTTATATAAGAATGATAGATGGGACTTAATCATAAAGTAACTATAGTTTTGACTATTACTGACTCTGTATATTTATTGAGTAGGGATAGTTCTTCACCAGGCTCCCGATGAAACTTGAAGGTGAGCCTCATGGCTTCTCTAGTCACACTAAGGTAATAAATGCTCAACTGTTGCTTTTAGTTCCAAAACACAGGCTCTATTCAGTAATTAAGATAGCCAGTCTCATAAAATGATTTTTAAGATATCTCAATTTGCTCTAAAATTTAGTCTTCTCGCTTGTCTGAACTTGGTCCCATTTCAGGAAGAAGTCAAGTTTATTGTCGCCTAGACTTCTTAATATTCTTGCCCCATATCACTGATCATAGTGTATGATTACAACAACAAGGTTGAATGTTGAGGAAGGAGAAGGGGTAGACTGAGCAGGAAAGTTCTTGTTTGCTTGGTAACAACATGGTGACTTAACTCCAGCACTCTTTGGACCTGGTAGGTGATTAAATCTGAATTTGTTTTTGGGGGGCTCTGTGATGGACCAATTGAAAAATGCCCCAAATCTTTACCCCTCCCTTATCCATCACCTTTTACCTGAAACTTGATAACGCTCCTTCACTTTGACTCTGGAGATGGCCACATGACTTGTTTTGGCCAATGGAATGTGTACAATCATTACGTAAGTAGAAGCTTGAAAAATACTTGTGGAAATGGGCTTGCCCTCACTTTTGTGCCTCTGTCATTGCCATGAGAACATGCTGTGCTAGCTTGCTAGAGGATAAGAGGCACGTGTCGTCTCAGCTGTTCCAGCCAAAAGCATCCTAAATAAAGCTGAGAGCAAATCAATCCCTAAACATGTACATGAGCCAAGTCAGGGTCAGTAGAGACATCCAGATGACAATCTTAGATGAATGAACCATAAGTTATTATTGTATGTGGATGAGGGTTTTTTTTGCTTGTTTGTTATGCAATATTATTGGGAGACTAGGTGTATGATACAGGTACTCTCATCACTTCCTTTGGGGGTCCTTAATTATGGGAAATATCTCACATGCTTTTTCATTGATATGAGGAAAATCATAGGCATTTCTATGCTCGTGAGTTGCCCTTTCATTCTTTAGCCCCTAGACATCTGGAAAAACTTCCAGATTTTTTATTCTATGATCTAACTAACATTTCCAGAGGCTTCATTGAACAAAATCTAAGAAAACCACATTCTTACTTTCTCTTGTTCCTGGTCCACATCTGGACCACAGGAAGTAGTCATACAGTTTTTATTCAAATAAACCATTGGAGTGCAGTCTACTTGCTATACAGACAGCTCTCTCTTGCTGCTGGTATGATTTAAATGCCAGTTTCCATTGTCCATGAAATTTATAGGGACACATATTAAGTTCATTGTCATGTCTCATTAAAGCCCCTCTCTTTTGACTTGGGATTTGGAAGTAATATCACACCCTTCTCCTTTGGGAGGGATAGAATTCACAACACTATTCCCTCCAAATAAGCCTGCTAAAAATATTCTCAAGTAAACTCTGTGAAGCTGCTATGACTCTATTTGAGGTTAGAAGACATCATTCCATCCTTCCCACTTTAGGGGTAAGGTGGACCTTAAGGCATACTTGTCACAGAAGAAAATGCTCCTCCCAATACTTCCCTAATCAAACCCACTATTTAATATTCCTTATGGGGTTAAGGAGACTAAAATTCCTCTGAATGCTTCTCTACTACTACTTTTAATGTCTTCACATCTTGGTCTAATACATTATTTTATAATGTGCTTTAATTAATGCTTCCATTTTGAAACATTAACGTACTTTGTTTCTTGGAGACATACAACATTCCAGACTCTGGAAGATAAGTGTAAATCCTACTATTTTTGGAGGGGGTAAAAACCACCGGGTAAATAGAAATAATATTCACCTTGACTATTGCCACTGAAGCATTCATAACTGCTCCTCCTTATCACAGATCTCCTAAAGACAAAAATTTTCTTACATCATATAAACTTCTTCCTTCTCACCGTCCAACCCAAAACTAAACACATACATACACACACTCCTTGTAAAACATGTACACACATATTCACGTACAAGGAAGTTAAACTAAAAAGGAATGCAAAGAAAGATTTCTATACATACCATATTTTCTGCATTTATCGTCTGGTTTCATTTAGCCTGTTTGGTTGTTCACTGCTCAGTAGCTGTACTTTGATGGTATACAAACAGCATGGACCAATCTCATAAAGGCCTGAAATTAAACCTGCTAATTTGGACGAGGCTGCAGATAGAGACTCATCCTCAATTTCAGCCACAGAGAAAGCATCCACTTATGTGAAAAGCATAATTTTCAATGAGTAAGTAAAAAAAAATGTGCAGTTGGCAGGAGCCCAAAGTAAAAAGAAAACAAACAAAATAAAAAAACAGGGAAATTCCACTAAATAAGCATAGCACAGTGGTGGATAATTAAAAGCAAAGTGACATTTAGGGACCATGAACAGGCAGGCAATCAGCATCATGGAAGGCTAGTAGCCATGATAGAGTCCTCCTAATTAGGTTGGTTGTTGGAGTAGATAAAGAAATTTCTAGAATCAAACAAAGCCTTAATCTTTCATGGATTAGAATATTTTGTAGCTTATTAAAGAGGATGGCAATGAATTAGTGAGCTACTATTTATTGAGTGCTTATTATGTGAGTCCTGAACTTAAAAGTTTAAGTTCATTTAGTACTTGTGAGATAGGGTTGTTTAATCCATTATAGAAACTAGGAAACAAAGTTTACAGAAGTTAAATTTATGGTTGCACAGTAAGGAGGTATTGGAGTTAGACTCACTCTCCTCTTTCATAGTGAAAATTTGACTATTGAGAAATGACTGCCTGGCAGAGGCCACATTTCCCAGCATCCTCGTATCTAGCTGAGTCCATATGACTAGTTCTGACTAGTGGCATGTGAATGGAAGTGATGTGTCTCTTCTAGATCAAAATGTTTAAGGAGTGAATGTGCATCCTCCATCCTTTCTTTTTTTCATTTTCTGGTTATAAGTGAATATGTCCGGGGCGCTAGCCTATGGTGCAGCCACAAGATGGAAGAAATCTGGCCTTGTCCCTCACCAGGTTGAAAGCCACACTTGAATATTCATACTTAATCACTGTATGAGAAAAGAAACATGTATTAATCATCCAGTTTTGGGTTTTATCAGTTATGGTATCTTAACATACACTAATATAGTCCTCAATTATTGAGACATACTATCATAATAAAAAAAACTATAATGCATTTAGTGAGTACCTGCCTTGAGGAGTTGTTGTGAGAACTTAGTTAACATATTTGTAGAAAACTCTCAGCACAGTGTATACACATAGGTAACACTATATATGTTTGGAATTACTATGATGATGATGATGATTTTGTAGCTTTATTTTAAATGTATTTTCCCATTTTCGACTGACAGATGGAATTTTTAACTGAATTCAATAAATACGGAAACCAAATATCAGAAGGATCAGACAACTTCTTTGTGACAGAGTTGGAAGAAACCCAAGTCCTTAGTTTAAAAACCTTGTGTTCTTTTTCTGCAACATCATGACATTTCCTGGATAAGAAAATAGAAAACCGAGATGTGCTAGGTTTGTTAACCAGTATGAAGTTTAAAAGGTATGGCTGAAGCCTTGAGAAGAATTTAGAAGCTCTAGTACTAGATCAGGAATGACTCAAAAAGGAAGGCTGATGATAAATTACTTAAATTTCTCCTACATGAAGTTAGAATTGGGATTGAATTGACAATGGAGGTCAAAGACTACAGTTTTATAAATATTAAGACTCCTGAGGCTGAATCTTCTAATTTCTTTTGGGCATATACTTACTCTTCCTATGGACTTGGGAATAGCATGGGGATAGGAAATCACTTTGTCAGGAATGCACTCAATTAAAAATCACCAATAAACATGTTTTTAACAGATCATCTTTATTTCAATTAAATAAAAATTATCCCAGTAGGAATGACATGATTATAGACCACCGTTATCCAATAGAACTTTCTGTAATGATGGAGGTGCAGTACACTATTAAACATGTTAACCACATGTGGCTACTAAGCATTTAAAATATGACTAGTGCACCTGAGGAAATAAATTTTTAATTTTCTTTAAATTTAAATAGCCACATGTAGCTAGTGGGTACCATATTGGACAGTGCAATTCTAGACTTAGAGGTATTATTCTAATAAAGAAAATGGATTTAAATGCAAATCTGTGTGTGAATTAGAAAGATGTTTGAAATTTATGGGGGAAACTGTTGCTGTATGGCAACATTAAGAGAAATTCAAGATTTGGAGAACTGAAGCTATGTCTACATACATGTAGACAATTCAGTATAAATGGTAAAATCCATGTCCATGGAGTATTAGCAGACCAGACTGAAGGCAATTTGCAAGGACATAATGCCTGGCTATATGAATGGACCTTATGTTTGAAATCCTAAATCAAATATTCAGCTTATTTTTGAGCTTCCAAAGTCTCCATCTATGCCTTTATCCATCACTAGACTCCAGTTAATAAATGAATTTGCCTTCTGCTTCGATGGGAAGATAAAGGTCATAAGATGTGAATTCCTTCCAACTCAAAGTTTATTCTTCTTTCTTTCTTTTTTTTTAAGATCAGCACCTGAGCTACCATGTGTTGCCAATCTTCTTTTTTTTCTATTCTTTTCCCCAAAGGCCCCACCCCTCAGTACACAGTTGTATATTCTAGTTGTAGGTCCTTCTGGCTCTGCTATGTGGGACACCACCTCAGCATGGCTTGATGAGCAGTGGCATGTCTGTGCCCAGGATCCAAACCCATGAAACCCCAGGGTGCCGAAGCAGAGCACGCAAACTTAACCACTTGGCCACGGGGCCAGCCCCAAAGTTTATCTTTATTTTAATATGCCCCCACTGTTTTTTCAGAGAAAAAGAATTGCTATTTGATGCTAACTATTTATCTCCTCCATTTACTCTTGACTCCCCTAACATTTGCTTTCTCAGGGGCCACCAGATTAAGCTGACTCTCTTATAAATATAGTTTTTATCTTTATTAATTTCTCCCTTGTTAAGTTTATAAGTATACTTAAAAGATTATGATCATTAAAACCAATCAACCAACCAACAAACAATATCTTCTTCAAATTATTGCCAGTGGTCATGTGTCCACTGTGTTTGTTTCCTTACCCCCTTCATCCTTTAAGTCATGTCTTCATGGTGTCTTCTCTCAACATCTACTGAGTTTCCTCTTTCAAAGTTCAAACTGTCCTCAATTAACAACTTGGGCCATAAAGTACATACTTTTCTTTAATGGTATCCATAATTGATATGTGTTGATGATGTCAAGTTTTAGAAAGATATTGCGGTGTGTAAATTTGCATGACAGCTGACAGCGTTGCCTTCTTTTATCAGAGGTACTGTTATTTTTATTTCCCTCTAAATGACTAAAGGACATGCATCCATATTGATTGACACTGAAACCCCTTTGCTATCAGTGTAGTTATTCCAAAGGACTGTATACCTCTTTCATGGCATTTCACTTTATTAAAAATGCTCTGAAATAAAAGTGCTAGGTTACAAAGAAAATAGCATTACCTGGCATATTAACAAAAAGGTACTAAACTTAGTTCATGGAAATAGTTTGAAATTTTAGTGACAGAATAAAACATACCTACTGTAGCAGCATAAAAAGACCTGCAAAAAGGAGCTCAATCTTCTGTTTCAAATTGCAGTTTTATTCAACAGCTTAAGTGTCTTCATATGATACGTGAGACTTTAGCAGATACAATAATATAGTTGTAAAGATGCTAAAACCACTCAGACTAAAATCTGGAGCGTCAGAATATTCATGGAATACTTTGAGTCATGTCCATAATGCAGAATAAATGTCATTTCAACAATCTAAATACTAGCTTTTATGCCTTTGAGATCTCAAGTAATTGATTTCTGTTGAAAAGTGTCATAAATATTACATTAGTAACTGTTGTCAAGCAAGAACATTTTTTCAATCATGTTTTAATATTTTGTGTTCTTCTAAAAACACAAACTGCAAATTAATAGAAAAACTATTGAGAAATCAGAAAATAAGTTGAAATCATTTAAAAGTACAAGCCTCCAACACGAGCTCTATTAGAAGAAACATAAACAAAACCATAATGAGCTTGAATCCATAGTTTAACATTATATCCCAGGAAAAGAAGGGTAAAAGAATTAAAACGATTTGTTAAAAGCAATAAGTAATTTAGTAGCTGAATCAGAACCATAGCGGTTTAAGGACCAGCCAGCCTGGCAGATACCTGTATTCCTCATTTGAATGTAGCACCAACATAACAATACTATAACAGTGATATAAATGGTAGAAATAACAATGGTATAAATAAGAAATAGAGAGCTGGGGACCTCAGGTTTCCAGGTGTATCACTTTTTTTCTTTTTTTAAGATTTTTTATTTTTTTCCTTTTTCTCTCCAAAGCCCCCTGGTACATAGTTGTATATTCTTCGTTGTGGGTCCTGCTAGCTGTGGCATGTGGGACGCTGCCTCAGCGTGGTTTGATGAGCAGTGCCATGTCTGCGCCCAGGATTCGAACCAACGAAACACTGGGCCGCCTGCAGCGGAGCGCGCGAACTTAACCACTCAGCCACGGGGCCAGCCCCCCAGGCATATCACTTTTCATCATACTAAATGGAAAAGATTATCTCCCAATGGGAATTACAAAGATTCCTTGTTGGTTGACTTATTCATATCCCACACTTTTGCCATACAAATAAAAAATCGCAGTATGCCATTACAGTCAATACCACTAACCACGTGAACCATCCAGTTGACTATTCCCTGGAGTCTTGGATAAAACCTAAACACCAATAAATTATCACAGAGTGCTGTTTTATATTATAATCTAAATTCTCATCTCTTTAGTATCACTTCAAATAACTTGCCTGCTTCATAAAAGAAAAACAGAGTGAGCAAAACCTACCAAGAGATGGAGATTTTTAAAAACTCCTTCCCCCAAGAACATTTTACCACAGCCCACTTTATTGAATTAGTAAGTCAAACAGCTTCTGTAAAAAAATTGCTTGTGCAATGTCTGATTCACATTGCAAAATAAGAAAATATACATGTATATATATATATATTTACATATATCTCAAATTTTCAGTGTCTAAGTCTGGTCATATCCAAAACTAAGGTCATATGCAAAACTAAGATTCTAATTTTTAGATTTAAATATTAGTTCTTATTCCATACATTTTTTATAAAGTTAAAAAAAGAGGAAGAAGAGATGGACACTATGTAATTAAATCTATGTCTCTATCAGTCTCACATATAGACACTAATATTGAACATTGTTATAATTGTGCCAGACAGGATAAGAAATACTTTTCTGTGTATGTAGACAGTTTTTATGGACATATACCCAAAGCTGTGCCCAAAAGGTTAGCACAGATAGACAACTACATATCATGTTGTAAAGATACTTTGACAGAATGTAAATGAAAAATTAATAAGTATGCTTGTAATATACTAATTTGAAGAATGTCAAAATGCCTACATACACACAAGTCTTCCTCTCTAGCACAAAAATGTCCATATTCATTTCTTATTTGAGGTAAAGATCATAGACAAAATGTAAACACTATTTAATTACTATTATTTAACAGTAATTGTAATATTAGAAGCAGCAGCAAAAAATTATATTGTGCTAATAGGTTGGTTAGGTTAAAATGTCTTTCATACATTAATTCGCTTAATCTTTACAACAGCTTTATGAGATATGTATTAATACTCTCAACCCCGTTTTACATTTGAAGAAACTAAGGCATAGTTCAAGGATTTGCCCAAGGGCATAGAGCTAGCAAGAAAAGAAGATAGGATCTAAATCCAGGTTATTTGACTTCAGATTCAATGCTCTTAACCACTATTTTATATAGCCTCTATTAAAAAAGAAAAGTATATTTTAACTTTGTTATGGATACTCTGACACATACAAAGCAGCAACACCTGAGAGCCAAGAAGTCCACATTTCAAAAAATGATTCTGGGACTTTAAAGCTGAGTCTATATCAGCCATATGTTTTTGATCTGTACTGAATTTGTAGGCTTTATGAATATATTTCAATTTCCACATAATTTTACCACCTTGGTCCCAGACACATTGCCAATATGAAGGCAGGATAGGAAACTAACAACAAGAGATAACTTGTGTCACGTAGACACAATCTCTCACAAAAATAAAACAAAAACATGTTTATTTTTCCTCCTCCAGGGGCACACTATTCACACACTTAGTATATTCTTTGCAGTCCTTTGAAAAGGAGAAGCAGTCAGTGCTATGCTAGTGCCTTTGTGCAAATTAGAAAAATGACCCAATTTCAAGACACTGTGTTGCATCTACTGGAAATTTGTTACAACAAGCTTATTGTTTTAGAACAAGACATGTCGCTTCTATCTGTCAAGACGTTCTTGCAAAATATATTCAAATCGATGACATGCATTATATGAATGTCCCTCTTCCTTTAAATATGGCACGATAGGGCACTGCACAACCCATGAAGCTGTACTCAGTGGCTCTGAATCCATAGCCATCCAACTATCATTTTCTGAAAGTAGAGGCAGCAATCTTACAGCTGGGATGCAAAGATTTAGTTCTGGGTATTTGTTCTCTGGAACTTTAGCTCTCATGTTCACAATAACTACATATTCTGTTGGTAGTAACCCACGAGCATGGGTAGTAGTGAGCTGGATTTCAGGCTAATTCTCAACCACCTGTATTAGAATCTCTTTGCATTTACTTGAGTCCTGTTGACCATGTATATCTTTGTCTCATTGGTGGGAACTTCTCCTCAAGGGTGGGCTATCTAAGTCCACTGGCTTTTCCCATTCAGCAGGATTTCTCTGGGTGCACTAACTAGTTTAAAGGGTATCATAAATGGGTTATGTTCTAGGAGTGGAGGCTGACTCCACTGTTAGTCTGTTTTTGTCTTTCTCTTCTCCTTCTTATTCATCATTCAACTAATGTTCTTTAGTCCTTAATGTTCCAGAGTATTAATTTTCACATACCAACTGGAAAGCTGTTTCCTTTTTTAGCTTTGATGCCTGTCAAGTTTAAGTGTTTTTTAGATGGTTTAGAGTTGTTTTTTGTGTTTCTGCTGCTCTTCTACTACCAATTGAAATAGCTGATTAGCCCAGAGCCCCAGTTTGCAGCCATCAGTGGCACAGTCTGTAGTTTGACACAGTCCCAAGTTTTCTGTCATGTCTCTGAAGTCACACAACCAACACCTGGAGAATCTCAAATCTTTCACTCTTCTCTCTCTCTTTCAATGCATACAGGTTGGTACCACTGAGAGCAAGCCTCAACATCCTTGTTGCTGAGCAGGTTTTATTATTAACATTGATATCAGAGTTGACAAAATCCATTTATTCTAATACTTATAGGCACATAGATAAGTGTGATCTTATCAATGCATGTCTGAAAAAAGATCCACACAACTATGGCTGGTCTTATCTGTCATGAGGCAAGAAATTTAACTTGTGAATAAAGTATTGAGTATCTATCATATAGCTATATTTTGACCAAAGTTATAATTTTTCCTTTTCCTTCTTTGTCTCAATCTAGTCTGGCCCGAAGGCCCCCAAATCCAAAATTAGCAATT